>NW_011888795.1:6448845-6461605 GCF_000151845.1 Pteropus vampyrus | reverse complement strand
TGAAGAGTTCCTAGACAATTCTCATGGAAGTATCTGGGTGGTAGCTGATAGCCAGGTGAACACTTGCTAACGTGTAGTAAACTTATAAACAAAGGCCAAGGCATGCAGCACACAACTATATTTAAGTAGCAGATCTCAGTATCAACCTTGGTTCAGATGTCATGCTGTCCAAGTAAAGGGCTAGGAGTGTTCATGTGTCTATAAGAAGGGCTGAGGTAAGAGAAAATGATCAATGAATGTGATGTAGGAAGGACAATCCTTAGACTCTTTTCTCAGTTAAACTGTAAACTTTTTTTTTTTTTTTTACAAAATAGCAAAACAGCATCCCTAAATCATGGAGTTGCCACTTGTAATGGGGAAATTGGCCCATCTCTTAGCTGAGTTAAATCTCAAATCTTTTTTTCATGACAAGGACGTGATTCGGTCCTATTTGAAACCTCTCTTCCCTGGGGCCTCTTCTCCTTCCCAAACGGAGAAGGTGTCAGTCTTGTCAAGTTTATGCGGAAAGGTATTTTTTGTTGGATAGTCAGGGGAAAAAAGCAGATGGACACAGAACTGCAGAAGGCAGACCTCCCTGTGCAGTGTTTTGAGAGACGTGTTAGATAGAGCTGTTGCCCCAGACCACTCACTCAAGAAGCCTGGCTGTGTTTAGAGGGTCTCAGGAAGACAGATGCTGAGATGTGACATGGGCCTGAAGCTGGAGCTCCTGACTCCCTAGGCTCATGGCGACAGAGCTCAGACCTGTGGGTTTTTGGTGGGTCGTGCTGTGTGATCTTTTCCTACTTAAGAAAGCAAGGACCCTACAAAGTGTGAAATCCTGGGAGATGAATGCCACATCAGTGCCCAGGTTCTGAAAGGCTCCAAATGCTGTGATGGTGACAGCTAATATGTTGGACATTATGAGAGGGAGTCATTAAAACACAGGCACAGGAGCACCCTGAAGTTTGGGAATTCCTAAAGTGGGAGCCCTCGAGAGTGCTGTTCTGAGAAATGTTTGCCCCTGGTCACTGGCGAATCTCCTTAGCCTCGATTGCAGAGATGCTTTCTTTTTCTACTCCTTTTGGTGGCACAGGGAAAAAAGGGTTGGGTTTTAGAGCCAAAACGGCCTGATTTTGAGTTTGTACTGTCACTTTACAGTTCTGCGATCTTGGGAATGTTGTTTCTCCCCATTGTAAAATAGAGGAAAAATATTCTTACCCGGTAGGATGGTTGCAGGGGTTGGAGAGGAAGCCTACGAAGAGTCTGTGCTGGCATGTGGGGGGCACCCGATAAATGAGAGCCATTCGCATTAATCTTCTTTACTTGCCCTTGTTCTACCCACAGTGGATGACTCTCTTTTCCTCCCAGTTTGTGCCTTTGCTCGTGTAATTTTCACCTTGTAGAAAGCTACCTCACCGTCACATGTTTGTATTATTTTCATTTGTTCCAGTTAAGCTTTTGCATGGCCTCCCCAGGCATTCCAGCAGGCAGTGGCCTCTTTCCATCCTTCTCTCTTGATATGGATTGTTTCTTCTCTAGCGATGAGAACTATGAGTTTATGCCTATCTCCCCTGTCAGTTCCGTGAGGGCAGGTTCGGGTCTCATTCACCTCTGCCCTCCTTATGGAACTGAGCACAATGCCTGGCACAGCGTGGGCGCCCAGTAAATGGGTCTTAGGTGACGGAAAAATAGAAGTGATTGGGCTGATGGCAGCATTCTCCTGGTTTTAGAAACCAGAGAGAAGAATTAAAAATGGTTTAGGAATGGAGTGTCAGGCCTGCGGGTTTCTATTTCCTCGTTCAGGGTGCAGGTTGGGATTGCCTGGAGCACAGTTCTTTGAGACTTACCACCTCAGGCCTAAATCTGCCTCCTTTAATTACCTCCTTTCCAGGGAACAGGAGTCCTTGTTGTCTGCCCAGAAGCAGCTAATTATAGCTGCACTCTCCTGCCTCCGAGTGCTTCTAGGCCACAGGCGTGCGCAGCCTGAGCTGTCTGTTGATTTTGGGGTTTCCTCAGGGATTCTTTACATTTTCAAGTTTTCGTTAGGGACTGCCTTTATTTTGAAGCCGGTGAAGATTGTCGTTCAAGATTTTTATAGGAGGATGTTAAGAGAGAGTTAAAAAGCTTGGGGAGAGAAGCGGAAGGAGATTTTTTTAAAAGGGGGCAAAAGTGACTTAAAAAGGGGACCTCGTTGTACACTTAGTGATTGCCACAAGAGTGACATTTTGTGATGGTTTTCCCAAGACAGCCCCTTCACATTTGACTTTTGTGACCTCTGGGTCATGCTATTTGCAGCTATGCCATTTTCCTTTGAAATATTATTTTCTTCATTTTTAAAAATTTTAAAGGATGTTAAAATAAATGTTCATAGTAAAAATAAAGTGAAATAATAGAGAAGCATTTATAAAAAAATAATTTTTTGTCCCGTCTCCCCCTACCCCAATCCCATTCTCCACCTGTAACCATTTTGTTTTTAATCTTTCTAGTGGTTATTGTCATATTTTAAAATAACATTCTTATTTCTTTAGCTTTTAAGTTATTGGTTTTATAATTTGTCAGTTATGTGTTATGTTCTCTTCTGCATTAACAGTGGTTGTAATGGATACTTGTGTACATGGAGTTATATAAGGTTTATAGCCATAACTGAGTCTTCTGTGCTGTCTGTGGGTTGATTTCAAAAGCTGAAAACAATCAATATTTACATTATGATTTCTAGGCAAATATTGCTCAATACAGGGCTAACTCATGTGCTGTGGTTTCATTTCCTTTTCTAGGGTTCTGAGGTCACCACCTTTAAGCTACTTATAGGGGAATGAACTTTCCCTTAGTATCAAAATCTAACAGATCCTTCCAATTCTCCTCTATTTGTTTAAAATTATTGAAGGTTTTTGTTTGTTTTAGTTATATAATGAGCTTCTTGCACATGTATATGTGTGTATATGTATAATATATAATATATACATAAATAATATTTTTTGGTTTTTATTTTTTAGAATTTAAGGTTGTATTTTGGTTGGGAGACACAAACTAAGTATTTTCTACCATATACTGTGTATGTTCTGTCTTTCTAATTGTTCTCTTGCCTGCTTATAATCTGTTCTTTGTTTTTTGTTGAAGTTCCATCAACTTTTTCTTTTATTTTAGACTGGTTTCAAATTTAGTTCATGATTTCTCATGCTCTCTTTTGTTTTTTTTTTCCTCTGGAGTTTCTGATTGCCTTCTTCTATTTAAATCACTATGTCTTTATCATATCTCGGATATTTCCAGGATCTCATGGAGGAGTCCTGAGTCATGCCACTAGGTTATCATAATTATTCAGAAGAAGGTATGTTATTAAAGTATTGTTCACTATTTTCTTTATACATTCTTACTAAGCAGTTTTGTTTGCTTTTTTTCCCCATTGAATATTCACAAAAATTTTCAGATTATTTTGTAATTCTCATATTTTCAATGGCCATTCTCATATTCCATTGAGTGGATTACTGTTTTAAAATTTAGCCATCCACATGTTTTTGGATATGGATTGTTGCCAATGATCTGCTCTTATAACTAACACTGTTATAAACATTTTAATGCACATGGGCTTTTCATTAATTTATTTTATGAGTAGTTAGTTGGGAAAGAAAACTGGGAATCCCATGTTATCTTCTTTGAGGACATATTCCAATAACTATGCTTGGATTCTAATAGGGATCACCTCGCATTTTATTACTTTTTTTTTTGAAAGGAGCAGTAGGAAGATGGAGAGAAGTACCACTTCTGAATCAACACCTTGAGTTTTCTTGGCAGCTGTAGGAAGCTATAGTGTGACTTACAGCAAACCTGGTACTATCTGGAGATCCACTGAGTGTCAGTCACCCCTCTTCAAATGAGTTCTCTGGGGTCAGCCGAGGCTCTGTGACTTATGCTCACCATGCTCTTTATCACCTCAAAAGTTTATGTAATAGTTATCTTGGTTAAGTACTATTCAACATGACCACCTAGACCTGGATCACCTCCCTTATTCACTGGTATTATCTATGAGGGACTGTCGGAAAAATCAGAGTTATTCTCAAAAATCAAAGAGGTACTCTCATTAAGAATATTCTGTAAGATCTACAACTGCTTCAACACGTGATTTATAAGGCAGGGATTTGAGGAATGGCGAGATTATTAGAACAAAGATACCACTGTGAAGAAATCCACGGTCATGAGAAGACTAAATTTTGATATAATGAGAAGACTGTCTTATTATTTTATTGTCATCCTGTGGCATTGCGTTGCTATAAAACTTTAGTCTGGTAACATTTATCTAAGATATTTACAAAGTCTGTGTGACATAGTTGCATAAATGGGGTCCTTGTCTTTGGAAAGCTTTACAATTCATTGATGAACATGGATCATATGCTAAACAATATGTACCCAGTTGCACTATGGAAAAATTCTGAGCTTAATGAGTTGCAGTCTAATTATTTTGGATAGTGGGTGATAATACTGTATCAAAGGTGATGATGAGACACATAGAAATAGCATATTGCAGCTTGTAGAGGATCTGGTCCAATAGTCTATGAGAAAAAGGTGACCTGGAGGGGAGAAGTACTCTCTCAAGGTCATGTAAGTAGTTAGTGGCAGAACCAAGTCTAGACGCCATATCTTCTTGCTTCTAAGATCCCATTGTTCGTATTTCATCTCTTATGATTTAAAACATTTGCAATTTTATTTCTAGGTATGTAAACTGTACTTCATGGAACTGGAAATTAGAAAAATTTTCCATCATATAGCGAATACATTTCCATCATAGTAGAGAATACATTTGTCCAGAATGGAATCAAGAAGGATCTAAGCTCTGAGACATAAGGAATTATTTCTGAGAGGAGGGAAAGTGTAGGCAAGTCAGGGCCCTTTCTTAGGATATAATTGGAGTCATGCTGTTTCTGATCTTTGGGGAATTTCAGAGTTTGTTTTTGGCTAAGACACTTTCATTCTCCAGAACACAGATTCCATATCTATCTAAATAAGAGTTACATATGATGGTATGGGCTTTGTAGACCCTTTAGCTCTGAGCTCTGTGAGTACATAATTCTGGGTTATGTCCCATGTTTAAGGTGACTTGAAAAAAAAAATACCTTGCTGAATCACTATGAGCATCACCTGCTTTGGTCTGGCTGGGAAGTAGGTCAAAGCTTGGCAGACATGAAAATGTGGTTGGCTCCAGCTGTGAGCTCTGCCTGGGTCCCAGTTGTAGACACCTGCCTCAGAAGGCATATGTGGGAGGGACTGACACTCAGAAATGGAGAAGGGCATATTTGTGATCCTAAATACTACAGGCAAGGATGGGTAATTGATAGAAGGAGCAATTTGGGGGTGGGTGGCGAATGAAGGAAGCACAATTGGGGACTAGTAGAGAAAGGGAGAAGCTGGCATTTATTGACTGATTATCTGTGTGGAGCACTGGCGAATAGTCTTTTTTTTTTTTTTTTTTAAATTTTTTCAAACATACTGGAACGTGAGTGTTATTATTCGGATTTTAAGGATGAAGAGTTTGAGCCTTGGAGATGTTAAATGATTTGTCCATGGTTAGGCTTCTGGTAACTGAAAGTGGAGAGAGTCAGTGTTGGTTCTGACTCCAAATCCCCTTTTCTTTTCACAGTCAAGTGTGTATGCTGTGTTCTATAGGGGACAGAGTGAGGAAGGAGACAGGCAAAGTCATGGCCTTATATCGCTTGCAGTCTACGAAGCGTGACCGACAGCAAAGTAAACAAATCCCTATTTTCAGAGGGTGGAAAGTGCTGCTGAGGAGAAGACAGCAGCATTAGGAGACAGTGAGTGAGAGTTACATGTTGTGTTTTTACATCCTAGTCCACAAGCTGGTCCATTAATGAGATGAACTGACCCGAGGACAACAACAGCTCTGGATTGTGATTCTTGAGGTTAGAATTTGGCTCTGGCCATGATATGAACCAACTGTGTTACTTGGAGAAGTCACTTCCCCATCATTAATATAGAGGACAGTAATCCCTGGCCTTTCTTCTTCACTGGATGTGGAGGGAAGAGGGAGTGAATCGTTTTGATGGACAACTGTTTTGAAAACCTCAGTAGGTTATAAAAATACAAGGAGTTGTGTTTTTAACAGCTTTGGTTAACTTTTAAAGGGATAACTTCTTGTATTTATTATCTTTTGTGTGCTTTGAGGAAACATGTTTCTTTTGGTCATTTTCTTATTCCCAGAATGAGGTTAGAATGAGGACCCCCATGCCAGTCTCAGAATTTGGATTGGATTTTTAGCACCAGGGGACCATGGCAGGTTTGAAGCAAACGGCTGACCTCTAGGTCATGTCATTGGAAGCAGGTAAGGATAAGCTGGAGGGACAGCAGCTGGGGTCAGGGAGCTAGGTAGCTGGAGAGGTGGGTGTCAAACTGGTTTGACACACAGTGGGGCAAGTTTGTACACAGTGGGGCAGTTGGGCAGTAAATACTTGTTGAAGTCCTATTATGTGCCAGGCTGTGGCCGAGGAGGGAGAGGCCTCAGAGACATTATGAATCAATTCAGCATTTGCCATGAGCTTGCCCTGAGTGGAGAGACCTGGATGCTGAGGAGTCATGTGCTTCTGGCCCTCAAGGAGCATCCTACCCAGTAATTAGTATCTGTCATGTTCCAAAAAGTGTGTATATCAGCATTCATTTAGTAGCTAAGTTATCCATATAGACAGAGATGATATTTAATTGTGATTAATACCCTCTACTGAAGAGGCACCAGCTTTGCCAAGGATAACCTTTCCATCGTTAGACTGTGGGGGAGGTTCAAGGGGTCCTAAAGGAGGGACTGGGGAGATTGGGGTGGTGTGATGACCCTTGGAGGCCTTGAAACAGAAACTGTTTACCAATGGGCAAGGAAATATTTAAATATTTTAGCTACCCGTGTTGCCATATCTCTGTATACTGATGAGTATCAGTCTTGTGTGGTTATTCATTTATCTTTTAGTGTCATCAGTGTAATAACAGCGCACAGGGGAGGGGATTTTTGGAAAGGCTTCATAGGGTCAGTGATGCTTGAGCCGGGTTTTGTAAGATGAAGAGGAATTTGGTAAGGAACTTTCTAGGAAAAAGGGAGAACCTGGGTAAGAGCACCAATGTGTGAAACAGCACAGAACTTGACTGAATAGCTGAAGGTTGGAGCTTAAGGGATTTTGCGCTCAGGTGATGGTGAGCGCGGCAGCGGTACTATTGAAAGATCAGGGAAGCAAAGAGGAAGAACAGCATATCCATTTTACCATCCCACAAGGGGAGGGAAAAGCTCCTGTGTGCGGAGAGGGTAGGCAATTTTTACTTTTATGTTTATTTTAAATAATAACTGCTCTGTGCCAGGTGTTAGCGGTTTGTTAGCATTGTGTCTAGTCTTCCAGTAACCCCACGAGATAGGGATTTTTTATCCTTCCCTCATCTCACAGGTGAAGAAATCATAACTCAGTTTGTGATTTGCACAACATCACACAATGGCAGGAACAAAATTTGAACTTGATTTTGACTGTAAAGCCTGAATGTTCTGCTTCTGCACCATGTCGCCTCTGTGTCCCATGAATTTGTAGTTACAACCATGAGGAATAGAGTGCTTTTCTTGCATAGAAGTGTAAATTGTAACAAATACTGGAGACATCAGTATCCTCTTCTGCAGAATGGAGACCAGAGTCCTTGCTCCATGATTTGGCAGGCAGGACTCAAGGAAGAGGGAACCTCTACCCAGGGGCTTTCCTGTCCCCTAAGCAAGACCACTCATGGGGAGGTGGCTGTTTTGGTCTGTCTGTCCTACTGTGCCTGACCTTTTGACTGACTTTCACTCTCACAGGACCGACCACCTTTTGAGAGCGACAAACGCTGATCTCTTTGATGCTGTATGTTTCTGGTCTTGTGACAGGGCTTTCTCAGAGTAAGTCAATAACATGATTTCCAGTTAAGATTTGGCCTCTCCTGTAACTTGAGTTTAGGGAGAGGCTGTGTCTGTCATGCTGAGGATAGTGTGTCGTCATTCTGTGTGTCCTTCATATTTCTTACTGACATTTTGTTTGCTTTTGAGACTCCTCCTCTAACAATAAAAACAGGGAAGACAGACAAAACCAACTGAGGGGCAGCGTAGTGTGGTGGTCAGGAGCACACAGAGTTTAAGCCAGATTGCCTAGATGCAGTTCCCAGCTCCGCCACTGTCTAGCCCTGTGTCTACTTGTGCCTCAGTTTTCTCATCTGTAAAATGAGAATAATGATAATGGTACCTACTTCATAGGGGCTGTTGGGAAGATTATGAATTGATATTAGTAAAGTGCTTAGAAAATTGTCACATATCAAGTGCCCTATAAGTGTTTGGTAAACAACAGTAGCAAAATTTTCTAAACTGCCATTTAAGATATTACACGCCATGACATGCTAGTGCATTCTGTTTGTTTTTTTTTTTTTAAAAAAAGACCTGGCCAGTGAGGCACAAGTCTGACTTTTGCTTTGTGTCACCACTGAAAGGCGACATGTTCCTGTGGGTGGTCTGGTAGAGACTGGTTGTGATGGCTGGTATGCCACAAGAACTTCACTGGATGTGGGAAACGTGTGGCTGAGAAACACCAAGTGGAACAGTAATTTATTTTTTACTACTAGAACAGAGTTTGGATTAAACGACATTTGCAGCTGAATTTATCTATTTTTTAATTTTTCCTGGTATTGTAGTCTGCAACTTGTGTATCAACAGCTTCATCTAGTTGAGTCGGCCAGTGAGTGATTTTTAATTTGGCTTTTAAAAATATTAGGGGTCACATAAGAAGAACCAGCTAAAGATTTGGATTTTGACTAACAGAGTTTAAGGCTTTGCTATGCTACTCATGTATTGTGTCCCCATGGGCAAGGGCTCCCCCCAACCCCCTCTGTCTCAGGACCTCCACGTGTTCTTGTTCTCTTTGTTTCTTCCCCACTAAAATCGGGGTGCTGAATGGTCTAGTGAGCTCCTTTATCTCTGGGGTCTATGAGTGTTCCTCATTCTTAGTACATTAAATACAGAGTTTTGAAGGAAGTTTTAAAAAATCAGGTCTGTTGACAGTGGCTCTCATCAGCAAAAGAAAATAATTGATCATCTTTTTTTTTTCCTTTCCACTTGGTGTTTACGCCCCTAAGAAGTCCTTATTTTAGCTTCACACCTTTCTAATTCCTAACGTATTTCTGTGTATCATGCTCAAACAGCAAAATGAAACCAAATAGTCATGGCCATTCAGCTCTTGGAAGTTGTGCGGAGTGGAGACTATTTTAACTATCAAGTTAAAAATGGTGTCTGTCCAAGACAGGACATTTTCTGTGTCTTGTCTGTAGAAAGGCGATCGAGTCCTCAACCATACCATCTCCCAGACTTGCTCACGTCCTGCCCCAGCACTTTTCAGTCTGTACTTTGTAGGCAAGCCTTATCCAGTTCTGCAAACCTCGACGGGTATTGACTCAGGGAAAACCTAGTTGTTTTTCCCTAGGAAAATCAGAGTGACCACATCTTCTGTGATTTTTGAAGGGAAAAAGGAAGTATAGTAATGTTGGAAATTAAAATACTAGTGTTAATGTAGCCACACAGAGTTGTATTTGTTTTTTGTATATGTGCATGTAGACATGATTGACGTTCGTAATATTATAAGCTCATATGATATACCTTTATAATATAGGGAAACTTCTGGGTGGTACCTTACTTCTGTATATTACTTAATGTTTTCACTATTTTAAGTTTTATGATGAGTCTATGAGATAAGCAAAGTTGGGGTTGTATTTTTACAGCAGGAAAGTGGAGCTCAGAGAGTCGAAGAGACCCCCTTGAGATCCACGTGAGTGGAAGCTCTTCTGACTAGCATTTGACAGTGATTTTTGCTCTAAGAAAATTAGAGAGATTGACATACATCTTTTGTGATTTTTGAAGGAAAGAGAGGAAGTTTAGAAGGAATGGAATTTCTGCTATTTATATTAATATTAAGCTATACCAAGGCTCCAGTCACAATATGACTCAAGACTGGAAATGTAAAGTATAGCTGATAGAGGGAAAGAAGTCATGGAGAGTTCACAAATTTTTACGATGGAATGGCAATCTATCCATTCATTTCATCATATTAGAGAAAAAGGTACAGTGATTCATCACAGGTAAACCAGAAATGACGTGTGGCTGTCAAGGATATACAATGTAGCCAGTTCCAATAGAAATGTGCTGTAAGTGGAATATACTCATCAGATTTCAAAGGCTTAGTATAAAATGATAATATAAACTATCTTATTAATAAGTTTTATGTTCATTATTTATGAAGTGATAATATTTTGGATATATTGGGTTAAAGAAAAGATTATTAAAATTAATTTCTCCTGTTTTCTTTTTGCTTTCTGAAATTGTGGCTGCTAGGAAATGTGGCTTGAATTATATATGGCTTCTGAAGCAGGTTGTCTAGAAGTAAGATATTCTCCCATATGCCCTCTCTGCCTTTACACTTGTCTACTTCCTCACCTTCTTTTGGATTCTTAGCCCATTTCAGTCTTATGGAAGCTGCTGTTGCCCAGGTCTATGGGGGCCAAGTTTGTTAACTTTTAACCCTGCTCTGATCTGGCCTCTGTGGTACTGTCAACTGTTGACCATTCTTGCTTCCTTAGCTTCCTATATTCTTCCCCTACCTCTCTGGCCTCTCCTTAAGGTTCCCATGATGGCTCCTTTTCCTCCTCAGATCCCATAATTGTTGATGTTGTAAAACTTTGTCTTAGCCATATTTGTTGTCTTTGTGCTCACGACTCTCATGGGGTTATGTGTGGTTTGGAACTCCTGAGTTTCAGACCCATGTAGGTAAGTGCCTTTTGGACACTCCAGTTGGAATTCTTAAAGTTACCTGAGACTCAGCATGTGTTTTAGCTGAGTCTCCTTGTCACCTTGGCAAATGAAATCACCAGCTATCTACTCAGTCACCTAAGCCTGGAAAATAGGACTCATTCTGGATGCCTCCTCCCTTTCCCTCACCTTTCTATTTAATCATCCTCAGATCTTAGTGAGTCAGCCGTGGTAACTACTCCTACTTACCCCTCCTTCACCTTCACTGTCCTCCCTAGGTTCAGATCCTTAGCATCTCTCTCCTGCTCACCTGGCCTTTGTTGTTTATTTTCACCCTCTTCTATTCCATGTTCTTCTTCCAGAGTGATTTTTCAAAAATGAAAATTCATTCAGGCTATATCTCTGTTTTTAAAATCCTTCAATTATTTTCTCATCCAGGGTGAAATTCACAATCTTTTGCATTAACTAGAAGAGTCTTGGTAATTTGGCCCTTGTCTTTTTCCATCCTCATCTCACTCATCTCTGAGACATGGGATTCTCTGTAGCCTCCAGGACTTAACACATGCTGTTCCCTTGTCGAAACATTGCTATTATCCCCACCTTACCAGGGTAGCCTCCCATGTGCCTTTTAATAATTTGCTCTGATATCACCTCTGCTTAGAAAAGTGGTCCCCAACCTTTGTGGCACCAGGGACTGCTGCTCCTATGAGAATCTAATGCCTGATGATCTGAAGTGGAGCTGAGGGGGTGATGTTAAAGCTGGGGAGCGGCTGCGAATACAGATGAAGCTTTGCTTGCTCACCTGCTGCTCACCTCCTGCTGTGCGGTCTGGTTCCTAATAGGCCATGGACTGGTACTGGTCCGTGGTCTGGGGGTTGGGGACCCCTGGCTTGGAATACATCTCTGACCCCTGATATCCCCCCACCCCCATTTTTGGCTATTTATTGAAGTTGATTTCTTTGAGTGTAGTGGTCATTTCTTTCATTTCTGTGTCCCTCAAGTCCAAAATAGATGTGCAAGATATTGTTTGTTGAACAAATAAATGCCAAATAATAACAAGTAGAGATAAGGCATTGTGGAATTTGTGATGGAAATTCTAGCTAGGTAGGGATGGGTGCAGGTCAGGCCCCTGGGGAGATAGCATTTGAGATCTGCCTTCAAGTCTGGTGGTATTAGGTTGAGAGGATGCAGAAGAGACCATGGTGTTCATCATCAAGTGCTATGTTCAGAATATAGAATAGGCCCCTCCCCTGGCCAATACCATCATCTCCAGAGTAAAATAAGGAGAGAGGTCTCAAGAGTCCATCTGGGCTAGTGTCTGTTTTCGGTCCTGAGCCGGCTTATCTAACACAGCAGAGCCTACTTCCTTTAGTACACAGCTGGCAAGGCAGTAGGCACCTCTTCCTTGCTCATAAGCTGTCCTGGAGGAAAGGAATGCAGAACAGTTGCTTGCATTTTCATCTTTACTTCTCCTTTGGAGCTGCCTTTCTGGATGGCAGCGAGGTGACCTCAGCAGGCAGAGACAGGATAGAGCAAAATGAGTCATCTCGGGCCCTAATGAGGTTCGTGAGGGACCCTTCCTGGGACTGAGGGTGAGGCGAGGTCGTGCTGTGCCTGGGGTGAGTTTTGCCTCGGGGCTCCAGGCGGCACTGGAGCAGCGCTGAGCTAATTTTACACACAGGAGCTGACTGTGCTGAAGGGCAGAGCTTATGACATTGGCCTTATCATTCTGTGATGCCCAGAGAACTCCCAAGGTACAGCCCCGTTATGTCTGGGTTGTTTTTCCTCTTCCATTTTAATACATTTTTCCATTAGGTGTGCATATCAGCAAACAGGATGCTGAAGAGCAAAGAGCTTCGGATTTGGTGGAAGGCTGTGGAGCTGGATTTGGGTCCTGCCTCCACCCCTCGCTTCATAGCCATTTGACCTTGGACAAGTTATGTAATCTCTCTGAGTCTCAGTTTCTTCATTTGTAAAATAGGACTTATACCT
>NW_011888795.1:6416896-6448795 GCF_000151845.1 Pteropus vampyrus | reverse complement strand
AACTAGAAGAGTCTTGGTAATTTGGCCCTTGTCTTTTTCCATCCTCATCTCACTCATCTCTGAGACATGGGATTCTCTGTAGCCTCCAGGACTTAACACATGCTGTTCCCTTGTCGAAACATTGCTATTATCCCCACCTTACCAGGGTAGCCTCCCATGTGCCTTTTAATAATTTGCTCTGATATCACCTCTGCTTAGAAAAGTGGTCCCCAACCTTTGTGGCACCAGGGACTGCTGCTCCTATGAGAATCTAATGCCTGATGATCTGAAGTGGAGCTGAGGGGGTGATGTTAAAGCTGGGGAGCGGCTGCGACTACAGATGAAGCTTTGCTTGCTCACCTGCTGCTCACCTCCTGCTGTGCGGTCTGGTTCCTAATAGGCCATGGACTGGTACTGGTCCGTGGTCTGGGGGTTGGGGACCCCTGGCTTGGAATACATCTCTGACCCCTGATATCCCCCCACCCCCATTTTTGGCTATTTATTGAAGTTGATTTCTTTGAGTGTAGTGGTCATTTCTTTCATTTCTGTGTCCCTCAAGTCCAAAATAGATGTGCAAGATATTGTTTGTTGAACAAATAAATGCCAAATAATAACAAGTAGAGATAAGGCATTGTGGAATTTGTGATGGAAATTCTAGCTAGGTAGGGATGGGTGCAGGTCAGGCCCCTGGGGAGATAGCATTTGAGATCTGCCTTCAAGTCTGGTGGTATTAGGTTGAGAGGATGCAGAAGAGACCATGGTGTTCATCATCAAGTGCTATGTTCAGAATATAGAATAGGCCCCTCCCCTGGCCAATACCATCATCTCCAGAGTAAAATAAGGAGAGAGGTCTCAAGAGTCCATCTGGGCTAGTGTCTGTTTTCGGTCCTGAGCCGGCTTATCTAACACAGCAGAGCCTACTTCCTTTAGTACACAGCTGGCAAGGCAGTAGGCACCTCTTCCTTGCTCATAAGCTGTCCTGGAGGAAAGGAATGCAGAACAGTTGCTTGCATTTTCATCTTTACTTCTCCTTTGGAGCTGCCTTTCTGGATGGCAGCGAGGTGACCTCAGCAGGCAGAGACAGGATAGAGCAAAATGAGTCATCTCGGGCCCTAATGAGGTTCGTGAGGGACCCTTCCTGGGACTGAGGGTGAGGCGAGGTCGTGCTGTGCCTGGGGTGAGTTTTGCCTCGGGGCTCCAGGCGGCACTGGAGCAGCGCTGAGCTAATTTTACACACAGGAGCTGACTGTGCTGAAGGGCAGAGCTTATGACATTGGCCTTATCATTCTGTGATGCCCAGAGAACTCCCAAGGTACAGCCCCGTTATGTCTGGGTTGTTTTTCCTCTTCCATTTTAATACATTTTTCCATTAGGTGTGCATATCAGCAAACAGGATGCTGAAGAGCAAAGAGCTTCGGATTTGGTGGAAGGCTGTGGAGCTGGATTTGGGTCCTGCCTCCACCCCTCGCTTCATAGCCATTTGACCTTGGACAAGTTATGTAATCTCTCTGAGTCTCAGTTTCTTCATTTGTAAAATAGGACTTATACCTGTGTCCTAAGATTGCTCCTCGGTTTACACACTAGCTGACACTCAGGAAACAAAGGTGCCAGTCACTGCTGTAGCTACTTTATTCACAGTGATTTATCTAATCCTCTAAACAAACTTACAGGGAAGGCACTATTACCAACCCTATTTTACAAACGAGGAAACAAGGACAGGCACATACATTTCTCGAGGCTGACTCCGTGGGGCTGCACAGAGCAGATGGGCTAGGTGTGTAATGGTATGCCTTTGAGGTACTGGAGTATTCAGGGGCAAATCTGGAAAACAGAGAGGGCAAGCCAAGAATTCTTAGGAAAGAGTTAGTAATTGTGCTGTAACTGTGCTTAATGTTATAGGAATTAGAGTTTATGTTGACCATAAGCTCTTTTATGTAGCTCTAATTAGCTAATGACACTTGCCACTTAAGTCTCTTAGGTCCGTTGGGCTCATTACAGAGAAGCGACATATTGTCTTCCCTTCACAGAGGCAAGGGAGGGTCTTAAATATAGACAGACATAGATCTTACTCGAGCAGATCAAGAAATAAAGGAATGGATGATCAGTTAATGGATCTATTAGCTTTCTTTATTTTCTCTATTCCATCTATCTGTCTTAAGTGTAGGAAAGACATTCCGCACAATTTAAGTGGAAAGGGATTAATTCAGGGGAAAAGGTGCTAACAAAATTGCTGGAAAGGCTGGAGCAGTGGGAGCCAGGAGGTTACACCTGGAGCTATGAACTCGAAGAATTTATTCCATAGCTGCAATCCAGGCATAAGGAAGATGGCATTAGGAAGCTGCTGCTGAAGCCCTCCTGCCTTTGAAACTTTTCTCAACATCCTCAGAGTTGGCGGCGGGACATTGTACTGCCAAATGGAGAGGCATTTTGACTCAGGATTCCACAATGTTGCTTGCCATAGAAATATCAGCAGGATGATTTAGCTTCACGTTTGCCTACTAAGTTTCACACGAGTACATCTTATTTCTGGAACCTAATTTACTAGCTTTAAGGGAGTGTGGGAAATGTAGTTTTTAGCAATCTGCTTCTGCAGTGCAGGAAGGCACTTTAGAGGGTGGAAAAGAACTCTGAGCCAATTGAGACAATATGTCTGCCACCAACACATTTAAAAATGTCCAGGGCTTATTATCCTATAATATTTAATATGTACAATGAATTATAATGTTGTAATATAATTATGTATAATATTCTACTTAATCTTTATTTATATAAAATATATAACATTAATACACTTAGTATCCCCCAAAATATATAACATTAATACACTTAGTATCCCCCAAAATATTTGTCCATTTGCCCAATTTCAGTTTCTGAATTAGGTTCTCCTTAGTTTTGACAGCAGTGGTTGATTAGGAATTTTCCAATTCAGTTTAATCTCTTCCTGGGAATCACGTCGTGGACAGTTGTCCTGTTTATATAATTTATTCAATAACGTTTATTAAACAGTTACTATGAGCCTGACACTGGGCTAGATTTGGCGCTGTGGGCAGATGTAAGTCATAGGTTCTTCCACTGGGAGCCTTCACTGGAAAGAAAATAATAATAGTAAGAATAGTACAAGGAAGATCATGATCAATGTCCTAGAGAGCAGGCTGAGCAAGTTCAGAGAAGAGAGATTATTTTGACTGGACTGTGAAACAAGGGAGGTTTCACGTAGGGTGATAGTGGTCAGGTGATTTTTTGTTGGGAGTAGTAACATTTCTTTAAGGAGTTCTGCTAATCAGGTAGAATGTTTTTTCATTGTCTCAATGCTTTAAGCCAGACTACCATTGTCATGCAGTGGTTGGGGCCAGAGATGCTAGATGTCTGTAATACATGAGACACTCTGGAAATAACTCTATTTCTTGTTCCTGTTGAAAACTACCATTGGCCTTGGAGGGTGTGTAGGACATCTGTATTAGATATTGGGATGGGGAAGGGTAGTAGGTCAGGCAAGAGAATAATGTGAACTAAAAGTTCAGTCTGAATAAGCAAAGGGAGTTTATGGTGAGAAGAGAAGATCAAGTTCGAATTATTGAGAAACTTGAGATATTAGATAAAGCACTTGGACTTAATCTGTTGCCATTGAGAAACCACTTAAGATATTGGTGCGGGGTCCTTGAAGGCAGAAGCTTAGCCTCCTCTTCTTGCTGTGCAATAAGTGGACGTCCGCGAGCTTTCTGAATGAATGAACGAATGCCCCAGACAAATCATTTCCAGGAGTTGGGCTAGTTAGTATTTGAGTTTTGCCAATATCTGGGATTCTGTGGTCCTGGGAGAGCCCAGGTGTCAGCATTTAGACTTGAGGAAAATACCTGGAGAGGGCACGGCGGCCGGCTACGCAGGTCCTGTCTCCACATCTAAATGAGTGCTGTGGTCAGACAGCAGTTCTAGTTGCCTACACTAAAAAGAGAAGCTAATGCTTTGAAGAAAAGAGGGATTCTTCCATTGCCGCCCTCAGGGAGCCCACAAACCATGAGGCATGCATGTCAGGTCCATACTGTGAAGTCCACATTAATGCCCTTGCATTTCGAGCTTATTATAAATTGCCAAGTGAACCGGCAGTTTGCTAACAAGGCTCATGCACTGTGACCGTGACCGCAGTTGAGCATACGAGCGGCTTGCTGGTCTGCGTGGCGATGCCGCCACACGGTGTCCCCTGTACTGTCCTATAGAGTAGTGTGGCTTTTTGACATTTGAGTCATTCTTCCTTCTTATGGGGTGGACTTTGGAGGTTGGGAGGGAAAGAAAGCTCAGGGCAGAACTGACCACACACATATGTAAGCATTACTTTGTTAGTTCCTCTCTAAGGTTCTATTTCTGAAATCTCTCAGGAGGAGAGAGGAAGAGGTGTGTAGATGTGTGGGATGACACCACATCGTATGGCTCAGAGAAGGACAATGATTTGCCCAGAGTCATGCAGTGGGCTGGCCTGAGGCTGGCACCTTCTACGACAAAGTTTACATGGCACTCTGCTGCCGAGGGAGAGGGTAGTGCATGGATGCTGGAGCCAACGGCCTGTAGTGGCTACTGGCTCTGCTTATTATGTTCTTCACCCACAGGTTTCTCATTTGTGGAGTAGGTGTCGTGGTTATATCTGACATTAAGCATTCAAGAAGGTGAATTTTTGTTGACTACAAAGAAATTCAAAATTATTTCTTCTTATCATGATGTGGATGTTTATGGACCAGTAATTGGTGGGACCATCTTTAGAGAAAGGATGGGGCACAGAAGACACTGCTGACTATACCTCATTCACAGAACCCTCTCAAGTGGTCCACTTCCCCACTGCATGGTAAGGAGATTTTGTGCTCAGATTTGGAGGCGCAACTCTGAGGGGAAGCATGGCCAAATTCTTGGAGTTGTGAAGAATTGGGGCTACACTCTTGCCTGGAGCAAGGGATTCTTGTAGCAATATAATGGGAGATGTGGCTGGAAAGGTGGGTTGGGGCTCATCCTGAAGGCCCTGAGTGCTGTCTTGAGGACAGTTGGACATTCTTTTTCGTGTAGTTCAGAGACTACACGGGTCTGCTGGGAGAGCTACAATGAAATGGGGGTTAACCTTCAAGATGTGCAGGGGTAAAAGTCAGGTGAGAGACAGGATTCTTGCAACTGGAACAGCAGCCTCAAGACCAGATTTGGGCATATTCTAAGTTATTTTTTTCAGTGGTTCAACTTTTTTACTTGTAGCTATAATAAAATGATAATTTTAATATAGGAAAAAGAGCTGCGAAGTTTTCAAGAGTTTTCTTATCCATCACTCCTTGGTTCTAGTCAGCAAAACAGGGAGGTGTAGGATAGGGCTGTTTTCATCCTTATTTCACAGATAAAGAAACTGAGCCTCAGAGAACAAGTGGGATTTCTCAGTCTGCTCAGCTGGTTGATGTGAAAGCTGGCGGCTGGGATGCCAAATCTAACACTCTCTCTTATGCCAATGACCCGGATCAGTGGTTTTCTCAGATTCACTTTCTCTACCCTTGACGGTCTGCGTTGACATCCTTGGAAGCCTAAAATGGCCATGAATTTCAAAGGTTCCAGAGACAAAGCTGTAAGATTTTTCAAAGATGAGCTGTAGGGAATTTAGGACTCAAAATGTATTTCTCTCTCTGGCTCTTTATTGGTGTCATATTGTTTGTTCGGGTTGAAAATGTCCATGAGAGCAAAGAAGGAACACAATGGGCCCCTTGAGCATCTTCTTTGCCCTGGACACAGTGCTACTTACTTTTCTACATATGGGCTTAGATAAATTTATAGATGGGGTGATCATAACGTAGTATTTTTATTGTAGCATTTTGCTAGAGAATTTATGCATATTAAATTAGTTAATTCTCATAAAACCTAGTTTGGTAGATAAGAATATTATTTCCCACTTTATAGACAAGAAAACCAAGGCTCAGTGAGATTTAAATAACTTGCTTGTGAGAACACAGGTCCTTAATAGAATATCATCTAAGTTTTCTAATTTGAGAACTCTTTTTTTCCCCGCTGCTACGGCCTATGTTGCCTGTCTCATTGGTAAAAAAGCAGAGCTGCTTATTGGGGAGGTACATCTCAGACCTTGGAGGTTACAGGCATCAGAGCTGGAAGGTACTATGAAGAGCTCAGAAGGCTGGTGGTTTTCAAGCTGGCTTCCCGGAACCTGGGAGACCTCAGAAGTGACGTTGGGGTTGGGGTGCTGGGTGGAGGAGGTGACAAGTGGTGAGAGAGTAGGAAGGAAGGGGAGCTCTGGATCCCAGTCAGAGCAGCTCTGCGCTTATTTACTTTACAACTGAGCAACTACAAAACATTTTGTTCAAAGGAAAAGTTCTGCTTCTAGGGAAAAAAAAGTTGGAAAACCACTGTGTCAGCCCAGTTTATCCTTTTACTAAGGCTGAGACAAGTCACACTTAGGAGGAATCCAGGAGCTTTTTGTCCTTTTCAAGGAAATGTGCATTCTGTTCACCGCCCTCTGAGGCCTGTGGAGCACCTGGCTGCAGGTTCGAGTGTCAAGCAGCCTGTGAGTAGCTGCAGAAGCTTCAGGCTGCCCCATGTACACTACCCTTGACCTTTTTCAACTTGGCTCTGTCTCCCCTTTGGACCTTGGGAATCTCACTGAGATTAGTTCCATTTCTGGGCAGAAGAGAGTAGAAATTACAGCCAGTATTGTGTTATCTCTTTGGCCCAACTTTCAAAGATATTGTTTAACCGAATACATGTGATTATTGAGTGTCCACTGTGTATACAATACTGAAAACACAGGCCAGGTTCCTGACTTCAGGGAACTAGTGGGGAGACAGAAACAAATGGGGACTTTTGTCAAGTATTTTTAGAGATAGTTATGTTTGTTATATATGATTTCATGTGTGACAGTTACGTGAGGATGATTTCATCTCAAAGAAATGAGATAGAGTCTGGGCAATGCAGAGGAGGGTTAGAAATTGGAGAGGACAGTCTAGAATTGCAAGGGGTTGCTTGCACTGTGAGTTAGTTAATTGCAGCCTCTTCCACGTACTGTCTCTAGGATTGGTACAGTTTGCTTTTTCTTTTAGCCTTTATTTCCTCATCTGTAATGTAGGAGTGAGACTGCCCAGGTCACCGAGTTGCTGATGGCATTAAATGGAGTAATGAAGGCAACCTGCTTAGTACAGTGCTCAGCACAAAGGAAACAATCATTAATGTTGTTATTGTTATTATTATTTGGCAGCCAAAGAGACTTCTTTTGTTTTAAAAGCCGATCAATGGTGTGATTAGAGCTTTGCTTCTCTAAACAAACAAACAAACAAACAAACAAACAAATAAATAAGAAAACACTGCTTTTAGAAATAAAATTCAGTCACCTTAGCCTGCAACAAATTACAGTATTTGGCTTCAGTTTACTTTTCTAAGTTATCTGTTTGTCTCCGCCCTTCTGCCCACCTCTCCCATGAGTGACCTACACATCCTCTAAGCTTACCATTCTTTGGACATAGCTCCTCATTGTCTGGGTTCAAATCTTCCCTTTTGCCTGAAATGCCTTTGCTCCTTTACCCCTTTACCTCTCACACTCTAAGTCCTACCCTCTTTTAATACCTAGCCCAGCAGTCTGTTCCTCCCATTGAGAGGGGCCCTATTGAAGTCTGAACTCGTGGAGTGGACCACATAGTGTTCTGTATTATGGTCAGTGTCTCTCTTCTACTATGCTTGTGAGCTGCTTGAAATTACCTGCGTCTCACTGCTCTTCCTGTAGCATCCCTGGGGATTCAGGCACACATAGTAGGTGCTCACACTTCTATTCCACAAATTAGTGCTTTTCTCCAATGTTAAGCACAATGAAGAAAGCATTTTACAGATGATAAAATGCAAAGCAGAAAACGGTCATCACTGAGCCGTGTGCTCATCTACCCTGGGGATGGATTTCTGGGGATGATCCAGCCCCACCATAAATGACATCAGTGACTTGGATCTTTGCAGAAATTGAAGAGAATTCTGATGACTAGCGTGTTGGGAGAGTCCTGAAGGAAGCCAGACCAGCGCCTACACTCACAGAGCTTCTTGGGTGCCCTCTGGCTCCCCAGCGACCTACAGCAGGACCTCTGGTATGTAAACGGGCCTCTCTGCTGCCTGGGTTGCCCAGATCCCAGGTCCGGCCTCTGAGAGTGGGCCTGGGAGGTTTAATGGGTTGGAATTTCTGTCTTTTTGATGTCTGCAACTTGAATCCTGGGCCCTTCATAATTCATGCTTGGGAGCTTTCTTAGTGCTCTCTGGTAAATAGCTCCTTACTGTGTGTTTATTTCCCCACGGGCATATTGCAGAGAGACTGGAGCCTGTGTTTCTAACAACTTCTCCAAGGAAAACATTGCAGATCACATTTCTGGAACTGAGAATCTCGGTGCGGGGAAGGGGTTCTTTCAAATGTCCATCTCTATTACTTCCTTTTGGCCTGGCATTTGCTTGTAGCTGAAAAGGGAGAGTTTTTCTTGAGCACCGCTGTAGACATATGTGACTTGGCGATTGAAAATCTGACAGTCACTGCTGACCTTCAACTGCAAGAGTGAGTAGTGTATAGACATAACCTAGCAGAACGCCAGATTGTTACCCTTTAATTCCCAGAGCCTTAATGTTTCTTTGCCTTGAGAATGACCTCACTGGTTTTTAAATTTGTAATGGAATGCACAGTCATTTACAAGTAATCACACAATGATCCCTTACACTTTCGTGCCGCCTTCCCCATTTTCCAGAGGGCTTTCACTCTCATTATCTCATTTGATCCTCATAACTGCTCTGAGAGATAGGCAGAGGGGCTATTTTAGTTTTTAATTTTCAGGTGTAGAAAGCAAGGTTTAGAAAAGTTAAACAGTTGGCCAGAGGTCATACAGCTGGTAGGATTGCCCCTGGAATCTTGAGTAGTCTAACTCCGAAACCAGTATTCTTTTTACGACTTACTCATGCTGTGACCTTGGAAATATACTTAACCTCTCAGCCTCAGTTTGCCTATGACTGAATTGGCTTAAATATACTTAACCTCTCAGCCTCAGTTTGCCTATGAGACTACCTCCAGGGGTCATTGCCAGTAGGGATGAAAAAAGACTATCTGGGAAAGCATTTACTAAATAGTAAAGCATGCTTCTAATGTGAGGCATCGTTACTACATATACTTTGAATCCAAATAGTGCCATCAGAACTGTGATGGAAAAGGACACCCCCACTCCCCTGCCACTGCACGGCCATTTGTAATGACACCGAGGTCTAGAATGGTACTGGAGTTGTCAGGGATCATGAGCTCCCAGTCCTGTGATCAGCAGATTAGCCCTGTTGTCCTGCCTGCAGGCCGCGGAGGGCACTTGTGTTGACGAGGCCTTCTTTTCAGTAGAGTTCTCTTCATGCTTCTTTGAACAGCCTTTTATCCTGGAGACAGTGTTAGGTCTGGGAAGACTAGAGAGCAGGAATGGGGAGCTGGGTCTGGGATGTGCGTCCTTGAGCTTCACCCATGAAGGATGGGAATGTGGCATGGGCGATGGGGTAGAGGTAGTTGAAGAACTGATCTAGAAGACCTAACTTCTCCCATATCTCGATGACTTGGTTTTAACAGGGTACATCTTGTGAATCCACAAGGTCATCAGTACATATGCAGAACTGGTTGCTTAGCAGTAACACTTATTGGAAAACACAAAAAGGATGGATTTCAAGTTGGCAACAAATGCATTAGGAGCTAGCAATGCGATATGGTCAGGAAACAGCCAGAGTAACTGAGAGATGAGATCTTGGAGAGCTTTGTTTTATATCTATATTCACCTACAAAAATTCCAGACCAGTGAGAAAGACATAGGTTGTTTATATGGTTCTCAGAGGCAGAATGAGGAACTGAGGTTGAAGCCCAGGGAGCCAGATTTTGTTTCCATATAAGGGAGAACTTTCTGTTGGAAAGATGGAATTTGCAGCTGTAGGAGATAATGATCTCTACCTCACTGGAGACCTCAAGGATACCATGGGGGGATTCATTAATGGGGGCACTGGAGGTATGGGCTCAATGGCCTTTATGGTCTTTTCTCCTCTTGAGATCCCAGAGCCAATCGTTCTCAGTGGTCAAGAGGAAGAGAGGCGCACATACATTAAGGAATGAAGAGCCCCTTTGTGGGTGTGGAAACTGATCTGCAAATGCTATTTGCAAAGTGGAGAGTAGATATAGACTTTATCATTCTGGTTTTCATACCTATCCCTATAGCTCCCTCCTTGGTCCTTGGTTTTCAGAGTTCCCGGGTCTTCCCTGGACAGCTATTTTTTCATGGAATATCTTTCCCCTGCTGTAGTGTTCCTGTTGCAATATTAGAAGGAACTCTGAGTCCCTAACAGGATGATAATCTTTCCACAGAACAACCAGGTCTGATGGCTGGTCTAGTCTTCTCAATTATAAATGAGGGCCATCCTTTTGCCCTCTTCAGGCTTGCCTCTGGGACCTCTAGGGAGTACTGCATTGGCAAGAGTTCTGTACCGAGTTCTGGTTCTTGCAAGTGGTCCAAGGATCCTGTTTCTTTACTTCATTTGACAGTCACTTATATTTGTGTTCATTTATTAAATATGCAGTAAGTAAGAAATGTTTGCAAATTTTCAGGTACTTATGTCATGCTTGCAAAAACAAGTAATCAAAATAAATTTGTCATGACTATTTGTCTAGACCAAATAGAAGATACTTTTAGAGCTCATAGTTGGACAATTTTGGAATATCTACCCTATTTGTAGATGAGACAGTGTAAGCTCTAAGTAGAGAACCGATTTGTCCAAAATCTTAAGGAGTGGCTGATCTGGGTTTAGGGCATGGGTTTCCTTGCTCTCTGACCAGTGCTGTTTGTTGCTAGAAGATTCCCTAGGGATTAGAACAAGCAGCTTCATGGTGCAGGCCCAAAAGCCAGGAAGTGGGTGATGATTCTGAAAAAATGGCTCTTCTGACCTACGAAAGCCTTTACAGCCAACGGTAGAAGAAGATCATGCTGAGAAATAGAACCACCGAGAAGCCAAGATATAGATTCCCTTCTCTGAACAGACTCATCTTCCTCTACCACCATTTCACCCAGCGTCTCATCTCCTTTCTCCTCCTCTACTTCAGTTCTGGAGTCATTTTGGACCAGATTTATTCCTGATTGACTTCGCTAGTCCAATTCAGTTATTGAACACTACTCAGGAACTTTGGATTGGAATTAATCTTACAAATTAAATTGGGTAGTTCAGCCTTCTACACCCCGCCTTGCCCAAAGTTTTTCCAGGAAGTCTGGTTTTATTGTGGGTCTTCCTGTCTGGTGTCTGTCCTATAAAGAACTCATGCAAAACTCAGTTTCCAGGAGGACTCTCAGCTCAGGGGAGTCAGGGATTGGGGTTCCAGGGCCGGGGTTGTTATAGGATTCATCTGCCATTAATAGAACTGCGAACTTGATTCTTAGTGACGTCTTCAGGTGAATTTCCCCAAATACCTCCCCCTACTCCGAATGAATAGACCGACTTCATAAATGTGTTTGCATGATAGATGGCCCCATTCTCAAGGTGAACTTAACAGCCTTTTAAACCAATTACTTCCTTGTTTGGGCGGAGGAGGATTTTCCTGTAGCAGGACAGCTGTGGAACAGTTTAGACTCCACTTCTTTTGGGGTTAATCATTTACTCCGAGTAAGGAATTCTGTCTTAAGTGGGGCATGTTCTTCCAGTGCCAGAGGAGAGAAGGGTGATTTTTCAGACGTCCTCCAGCCTGCTTCTCCATTTATGGAAATGTTTACCCACCACACTGATCTATTGGAAGAGAACGAGGTGACTCAGGGTTTAGGAGAAGCAGGATTTGAATTCTTGTTTTCAGAAACAAAGTCGCTCCCCTTCCCCCTTCCTACCCTCACCCCTCCCCCTCCATTCCTTTGCCCCGTGTTCTGGAGGCTGAGGAGAGAATGTCTCAGTGCTGTTCCCCTCTGGCCTCGGGATCACCTCCTTGCAGTGAGACTCAGGGTGTGTGAGAGGGAGTGAGAGCCAGCGGAAGGCCAGCTGCCTGTGGGGCCTGACCTCACGTGAGTACATCATTGTTGCCAGAGCGCATGGCATTTCTGCTCCCAGACCCCGGGCTTACAGCACTGACAGCTGGCTCCCTTGCCTGGTGATGAGACTTGTTGCTGGGAGCGCTTTAATTTGGGGTGTGGACAGCTGCTTTCCCAGGAGAGTACTCCTGACAGTGGGATTTAGGGATGGGCTCTGCCTGAGGAAAAATTCTGTTTGTGTGTAAAAAAAATTAGATATTTCTTCTCACCTGAGGCCTACCTTGAGTTGAGTAGAAAGATAATTTGAGGGTGTCTCTGCCTGATTGCTAGGGCTAAAGCAGCAAGCCACAAGGTATGTTTGGGGATACTTCGGCAGGCATAGTTTTAGCTTGAAAAGCAGTTATGGTTGGACTTAAGAGTATGCAGGATGTTGGCTATATAGCATTTGCACTGTATCCACTGTCTAGAATTAATACCTGGTGTGTGGGACGTTGTGCAGATCTGATGGACTGTCAGTGTTGGAAGGAGTCTTAGAGATTATTCAGTTGATCTGTCTCATTTTACATGATAATGGGAAGTAGAGGCCCAGAGGGCGCAGCTAATTTGCCTTGCTGGTGCTTGACTAATTAGGTGGAATTAGAACACAGATCTTCTCATTCTTGGTTCATTACTTCTTCTACTAAAGCTGCCCCTTCAGGCAAAGGAAGAGAACAGACCCATTTTGCAGATGAGGAAATTGGAACTCAGAGATGCCTCTATTGCCCACATTTAGTGATCTAGTGGATGAGAAATTGAGAACTAGAACCTTGTTCTCCCAGTTCAGATCTCTTTCTCGTATGTTACATGGGCTTAGATGCCTGAATTTGTTGTTTTTTAAAATTTTACTTTTTTCCCCTTGTTTGTTTTCTGCTTACTTACCTTTCTTTGCTTTTGGTCATGTGAATGTTGTTTGAATGTGAGGGGCTACCTTTTGATCTGCTTTGCTGCCTGTATGTTTTTCTTTTCTGAAAGGGATGATAGCTTGTCCAAAAGGCAGAACTGAATAGTGGAGCTCTTTATTTCAGTTTCATTTGTGGCAGTGGAAATTATGCACAGGCCTTGAAAGAAATTGTGCAGGGCTTTCCATCTCAGCCTCTACCGCTATTCTTGAAGCTGTAAGAATTCTAGAGTATTATTCCTTCCCATTCAAAGGTGAACTCTGATTCTGAATAGATTTTAAACACACACACACACACACACACACACACACACACACACACACACTTCTTTAGCCTTCTTTGATATGGTGGCAGCATTTGATAGAGACCAAGAGGGCACCACCCCATTACAGTTCACCGATGCCATAATGAGTAACTTTTTGTGGTCAGTTCAGTTTCTGATCAACTTCGAGGCCCCTTTCTCCAATGCAGAAGAGATGATGGAGATGTTTTTTTTTGGGAAGCACTTTGATGCCAGTAGCATTAGGTGGCAGATTTTAATAGAGCAGAGAAGGTGCTCGGAGACCTACCTTTGTTCCGGTCAGTGTCCAAGGGAAGAAAAGCAGCTTTCTAAGATGCTTGGAAGCCCTGGTGAGGCAGAACTCCCAGGTACCTGCAAGCAACCTGACTCTTCTTCTATGGCCTGTGGCTGGATGGGGATTGGAGGCCCAGCTCACGAGGTGGGAGGAGGCTGCCTTGAAGCATGAAGGCTTGGCATGTTTTCCTGTTGTGGTGCTGATGGACAGGGACATGAAGGGGTTAGGGTTGGTAGTTATCAGTGTGAATGCTATTCCTGTTAATAAGGAGAACTGATGTGAATTGATTGCTTCCCTGTGCCAAGCATGGGGCAAAGCACTTGACATAAGTCAGAGTCACTTCAGCTACCTGTGAGTATATACAATTTTTTTTTTTAGATTTTATTTTTAATTTTCTTAAAATACACACAATATAGCATTTACTATTTTAACCATTTTAAATGTACAGCTCAGTAGTGTTAAGTACAGTCACATGTTGTGCAAACAATCTCCAGAACTCTTTTCACCTGCAAAACTGAAACTGGACCCATTTAAGTGTTAACTCCTCATTCTCTCTTCCCGCCCGCCCCTGACAACCACCATTCTACCTTCTCTCTCTATGAGAAGACTATAGGTAGCTCATATAAGTGGAATTATATAGTGTTGATCCTTTTCTGACTGGCTTCTTTCACTTAGCATGTCCTAAAGGTTCATCATGTTGTAGTATGTGTCAGAATTTCCCTTCTTTTTAAGGCTGAATAATATTCCCTTGTATATACATACCTTGTATGTATATACCACATTAAAAAAAAATCTATTTAGGTACTATTTTTTTCATCTTTTTTTTTAGAGGAAGATACTGAGGCTTCGAGGGTTTAAGTAAGTTGCCCAAAGTCACACCATCAGTAGTAGAGCTGGGATTTGGACGCCATAGTGTGACTTCAGAGCAGATATGATCAGAAGTAACAGAGACTGGATTTTAGCTGAGTATGAAAAACTGGAGGGAGTCTTAACTGGGTAGTGGTACCTCTTCACACATTGCTGTGACATTTCACTGACCAAGTGTTCCAAAGGACCAGGCACAGGTAGTTTTCTCTGTTTTGTATCGGCCTTTGAGAATCTCACAGCCAAATTGAAGCCCACTTCTAGCAAATGGTATGAGACGTATGGCTCTTATTTTTTTTAACTCTTTTCCTTCATCTTATTTTTCTACCTCCCTTCCCAATTTTTTCACTTTAAAAAAAGTCATGAACTATGTGCCTCTTTTGTCAGGTACTTTAGATCCTTTCTGGCAAAGTATATAAATCAACGACATGATATCAGGTATTTTTGTTATTATTATGTCTGTGGAACAGCTGGTCTGTGGAGCAGTGGAAGGAGACTGAAGATGAGTGTCTCTGACTTGGTTCTGTTGCTCACTCACTATTTAATTTGAGCGATGATGAATGCACCTTTCTGAGTCTTGGTTTTCCTACCTAGAAGATGGGGTTGTTGTTGATGACAGTGAACATTTTTGTCTGTGATAAGCCTCGTACTGGGCATTTTACATGATTTATTTCTCACTTCTCCCAGCACTCCCACAAAGCAGGTGCTGTTATCCCCATTTTACCTGAGGAAAGTAAGGTCTAGAGAAGTGGGAAAACTTGCCCAAACTCCTGTAGCTCCTGAATGCCAGCACTAGTGATTCATGCTGGGTTCTGAAGCTCAAGATGTTAGCAACAGGGCTGGGCTACTTGCCCTTCAGCAGTCTGAAAGGTTTCTTTCATCTGTGGCATATATTTGTCAAATTTTATTAAATCTTTATTGGATTCCCACTTATATGCTGTATACTGTTCTGGATGAAGATCCAGCACTGGGTTTAGCGTGAAGAAAAAGACACAGGAACAATGATCCCTTGGGATTTACATTCCAGTAGGGATGTGTGGAGGAGGCAGATAATAAATGAACATGTAAACAGTAGAGAATGATAAGTAACACTTCAGAGATTCACACAGAGTGCTCTGACTGAGTGAATGGAGGAAGGGCTCTGAGAGGTGATTGTTTAAGCTGAGATCAGGATGGCAAGGAGCCAGACATGTAAAAGTCAGGGGAAGAGAATTGCAGGCAGAGGGTGTGTGGTCAGTGAAAGGGCAGTGGAGTGGGAATGGCTGTGTGTTTGAGGAACTGAAGGAGTGCAGTATGCTAGCAGGTAGTGGGCTGCAAGGGGTAAAGCCTGAGAGGAGAGTGGGGAGTGGCTGGTAGCTGTTAGTAAGCTAGAGCAGGGGCTCGGACCTGAGTCTAGGTGTGAGGGGAAGCATCTGAGTTATGTTTTATCAGCTCCATTCTGCCCGCTGTGGGGGGAAATGGATTGTAAGGAGCGGTTGAGAGTAGAAGCAAGAAGGTTAGGAGGAGACTCTTGAATCATCGGTGTGAGAGGTGGCGGTTACTTTGATTAGGGTGGTAGAAGTTGGGCCAGAGAGAAGTGGGTGGGTTCATGATGTGTTTTGGAACGACTGTCTACATGATGTCAAGTGCAGTTCCTTCAGGAAACTATCAAGTGGAATAGGAATCTGGGAGACCCTGATGGAGGTGGGGGGTGCACAGACTTGCAGGTGATCCGGACTAAGGAGTCTGCGTGCTCCCCACTTTGGTTTCTAACCTTGAGATTCTGGCCAAGGAACGGAGGGCAGTGGCTTCCTGCCTCTGGCTTCCTGGCTCAGAGCTGCTGGAACGCCCCAAAATAAGCCCTGGAGAACATGCCGCTTCCTTTGCTCTCCCCTGGTATTTGTATAAAGCATTCTTTCCCACCAAGGATACGGAACATTCAGAGTGATGTTGACTTTATGGGCCGTATTTAACATGGTGTTTTCCCTTGATCTGTCTTCTGTTCCCACAGAGATTCCAGCCTCCAGTAAAGTCCCTGGTGAGGCGCCTTCAATCAACCACCCTGTAAGATGGGGCTGGAAGGTGTAGTGGAAGCCCGGAAGAGCTGGGGCTTCAAAGTTCCACCTTGGCTTGAGGACCCTGGTCCAAGAGGACCTCCCAACTGTCCTCTTTCATTTGCTTGCTCCTTGTAATTTCTTTTAATGGGCTGGGCTTTCCTGAAAATGCTCCATTTTTCAATGGAGAAACTGGTTTTAGAGAAGTTAGGCAATTTAGTCAGTATAAGCTGGTGAGAATCCAAGATTCCTAACAGACCCTTGTGCCCTGGCCACCAAGCCAAAATGACCTCGCAAGTGACCTCATGTCCCTAGGTGTCTCATGGCAATCTTGTACTACACTCATCCTAAGCCTGGAGATGCTCAGAGATCATAAACTAAATCGTTTGAAATTCACTCCTGAGGCTTCATCACTTACTCCTTTTCAAGTAGTTTGCAGTCTGTAGTCACCAGGTTTTTTTCTTTTAAGATTCTTTAATATCATCTCTTAAAAGCAATGTTTTGTTTTTGACTCATTCGGATTTCTTTTAAAACTTTTTTCATATTACCCATTCATTTAGTCAACAAACATTTATTGAGTTCTTACTGTATGCCAGGCATTGTGCTAGGTGCTGGAGATTGATTCAAAGATAATTTGGAGGCGTTTAGAAGGGGAGTGGATAATTACAGCACAGTGAGATAAGTGCTATAATAGAGGGATATATAAAGAGCTAGAAATAGCACTATGAATAACATCTTCAAACAAATTGCCTTCTTTTTTCCTTTTAGATTATTCCCTTATGTATATTGCCCAAAGTGGGATTACTGGGTCATTTAAAAGATGAAAACAATTTGGCACAAAAAGATGTAATGACTTGCCTGGGGAATACAGCTCAATTTTCAATAGGGGGAAAAATTGTTGACAGCTCCAGATTTAGATACTTCGCCAGGAGGACTGGGCAGTTTTTGCACTGTCTCTATCAACATGGTGGCTTTCAGGGGGAACACCTATTCTAAACATGTCAGCCTGCATGTAGAAACACATCTCCTTATATTTAATCTTACAAGTTAATTGTTAATTCTCACAAGAACCTAGCTATATAAGTATGATTGTTTCCATTTTAAAATGAGGAAACTGCCTTCGTTAAAAGGAAGCGACTTGCTCAGGATTCCATAGTTAGTTCATGGAGAATCCAAGAATTCGAATGTGGGTCTTTTGATTCTGTGACTCTTGTCTTGTTCTCTATGCTCTGCTCACCACCTTGGGGAACTTATGCTCCAACTAGGGCCTGGGATTCATTTAATGAGCTATAGGGACTCTTCTCAAGAAGGTCAAGATTTACAAAATAGGATTAGAAGCCCTAGCCCCCAAAGTCATTGCCAGGGTACAGTGTCCACCTGTACTTTGACCCGAAAGGACCTGATGGTCCACTATTCCTGCTTTTGGCCCAGGTCCTGAAAGGCTAATCCAATGCTTTAGCATTGGAGCCCAGAATCCAAAGTAAAGCTGAAACCATGCCACAGTTCTGCTTTGAAGCATTTATTATTTTCCTAGTATATGCATCTGTATATCCCTGACTGTAAGTTTATTTATTTTGTCACCTGTAACATTTTCCTAGTATTTTTGGCATTAAGTAAAACCTCCTGCCTCTGGGACCCAGGGTGCATTATAACCAGACAGCAGTACATGCTCACCGTGAACTTCCTCGATGCTCCTGCTTACTCATCCTTAAGTCGGCCACATTCCCTGCCATTCCCCACAAATGCCCCGCATTTTCTCACCTTCGTTCTGTTCCTTTAGCCTGAGGGAACCTCTCTCATCTTCATCTATAGACCTCCTGCTCCTCCTAATAAACTCGTGCACAGATGACACTTTCTGAATGAAGTAATCTCTGATCATCTGCTCCCTATTATCCACACTCTTCACTGTCCGCACTCCCGCACACTAAAGAGATGTCTCTGTTCTCTCTTCTGCTAACCTATACCACAGTGGGCTGTGAGGCAATAGAAAAAACTCCGGTGCTTATGAGTATGGGATCTTGGCTATGATGCTGCCTAGCTGTGTGAACTCAATTGAGCCCGAGTTTCCTCATCTGTCAAATGGATAAAAACACTCAAACCAAGTCATAGGATTGTTATGTTCATTTTTATTGTCATCTGTGCTTCTTCTAAGGCACTTGCCATCTCCTATTATGTTGATGTCTTATCTCTCCTTCTAGACTGGGAACTCCTTAAGGGCAGGAAGGGATTCACATCTTGCCTGTGTCTTTGGCATCTGAGACCTGCTACAAAGTCTCCATTAAGGCATGGGATTCCATACAACTTAAGTAGTGACATTAGTGCAGGCTCAATACTAGTTGAAAGCTCCAGTCACGCGATGCCAGGCCTGGCGGGAGCTCTGAGACGTGGAGCTTTGGGCACACATAGTATGTGCTGGATAGGCCTTTGGCTCCTGCTTCCTCAGTATCAGGAAAGAGGCTCGGGCCTGGGTTCAGCCTATGTTCTTCTGATCTACCAAGCTGGGTGGTGTCGGCGTTTCCCTGAAGCTAGAGTGGAAATATCGCTTGGAACATGATACTTAGTTTCTTTCCTGGGTCTTCCATGAGTGAGAGTTCCAGACGAGAGGAAAGGGTCCATGGAGGTGTGGGATTGGGACAACTCTGAGAGCCACCTACTCTTCTGACTTCTGTTTGGAGGGGGTCAGAGGACACTCTTCTTTAGACACTCCCACCCTTGCTATGCTTGGATGCTGACTATGGAAGCGGATTCGGTTCTTTAGAAGGAATTTTAACTTTCGCTTGAGTCATTTCCCAGAATGCAGTACCCATGAGTCTGGAGATCCAAGTATTTTCGCCTGGCACACAAGGTCCTCCATGTTCTAGCCGCAACATTCCTTTCCAGCCTCATGTCCCACCGCATCCTTCCACGTCCTCTGCCACTGGCCTCACCAGATTAGTCACTTTCCCCAAGAACACCCTGAACTCATCCTCCTCAAGGCCTTAGCACATCGTGTTCCCTGGGCTTATTTCTTCCCCTTCATGCATGGAAATCCTCTTGGGTGTTCAGGCTCAGTTTAGAAGTCATCTGAATAGCTCTTCCAGACCCTCAAAATGACATTGCATGTACTTGTGCTTTGCATACCTTTCATTCTGTTTTGTGTATTCAGGCATGTCCCCAGTGAGGCCTGTGAACTCTTTGAGGGCTCAAGTCATGTCTAACTTAGTACCTACAACTGCTAGGTCCATATACTGTGCCTCGCTAAGGACAGGAAGTTCTAGTAAATGTCTGTTTTGTGCACCTCTGAAGTCAGGGCACATGATGTTCTGTCAGCTAACAGATGCGCCGGAGGGTGCTCAGAAGCTCATACTAGGGTTGCCCACGATTTGTTTGATCATGAGCCCAGCCATTTGAATTGCTTTTGAATTAGCCTGATATCAGCTCATTGCTAACCCTTCTCAGGCCTGCTTCCCACATACCCAGCAGATGTCTGCTTAATGCCAGGGCTCTGAGCTTTTTATTTCACTTGAGAATATAACAGCAAGGTGGAATTCAGAAAGGGTCTGGATAGACTAAAAAGTGTTTTTCTATAGATATTTTTTAATTTGAAAGTTCGGCCTTTTTTTTTTTTTTTTTTAACCCCAAATCTCCTTGAAATGTGAAAATAGAAAAGTTTTTTAAAAGGTGTATTTCTGCTTCTAGCAGAATAGCTGTCCATAGTATAATTGTAGGTGAAAGTAATAAAACCTGTGTCATAGAGCTTGATTTTGAAGACAGGGGTTCAAGTCCTGGCTTTACCATTTCCTAGCCCCGAAATCTTGCCTAACTTCCTTGACCCTTAGTTTCCTCAATGGACAATTGGTTGATGGAAAGTTTAGATGAGAATTTGGATGTTAAATTGAGAATTTTACTGCTGCATGCTTCATCAATTTAGTTTGAAGGCCATTTTTAAATAGCAGTTCCAAAGAGTGTACTTTTGAAGGAAAATGCTTGGATCTTTAAGTTTTCATGCACATGTTTTGTTTTGTTTTAATATCTTGAATGACAAAATAAATGAATTTATAGTCAGGGGACATACAGCATCTAACAAACGTAGGGAACATGCATGGCTTGTGAGATTCCGTTATAGTCCAGATAAATTAGAACGACAGAATCCTAGGCTTTGAGAAATGATAGAAACCTTGGCAGTCAAGGGGGTGAACATTAATTAATACATACTATTTGCCGGCTCTGTGCTGTGCATGCTTGATGTGGAATGCCAAGGCATGATTACACACCCCCTGACAGGTAAGTGATATTAGCCCCATTTTACAGACAGGGAAGCTTGAGCTCAGAGAGGGTACATAATTTACACAAGTCTAGTATCAAAGCCTTAAACTTCATCCTGTACTCATGATGTTCTTCAGAAATCCTTTCAATTTACAGGTGTTACAACACCTGCCTTTACTTTGTTGCTCGTTTATCCTCTCGCTCCAGGGGCAGCCACTAATCCTGGGCCGGATCAAGCAGTGGAAATCAGCAGTCTTGATGTGTCATAACTTGATTAATGAATCTAGATGAGTGTCTTGACTTCCTTGCCAAGAATCTGCTCATTTTAAGCTCCTTCTCATTCATCAGCCTTTACTTCTTTTTCTCCCGCTTGAGGAGATACTTGCCTTTGCCCATCTCCGCTTTTGAGGTCAGGAGTGTATTTAAAGAGGACTCCGTGTTTATTTTTTAAATTATGAGTAGAAAATTCATTGAGTATTTCTCATCATCTTTTCCAACCGTGTGGTGGTGGGAAAAGGAGGCATAGGACTGGGAGTTAGGAGCCAAGGTTCTCATCCCGAATCCCTCACTGACCAATGAGAGGACTTTAGGTCAGCCCCTCCATTCCCTGTTGCGGCATCAGTGTCTTTACCTGTAAAGAGTGACGGCACTACGAGGTGACTTCTAAGATTTCAAACTTCTGCTTGTTTTATGGTGTCAAAACCATCAATTTCTGCTGAGCTGCGTCATCTTGCAGCTGTTTCTCTGATACTTTTCAATCTTTAGATTTAATCTATTCAACAATGTAAAATTTTTTAAAGGAAAGCTTTTATAGACACTTCTGAAATATAAGGGTGGTGGGGGGAATAAATGGATGTTAAAAAATAGAAAACAACCAATTAAATAGTATATAGCATGTAATTCTCCTTGGAAACTTACCACAAAATTGAGGAGCACTTTAACAACTGGTAATTTAAATTGCATTTGAACTCTGCTAATGGTTTGTTTGCATGGGAACTTCAATCATTTCACAGTGGTTCTTTAGCAAAGCTGCTTGTTCTCTTTATGGAAAAGAAGAAAAAAAAATATTAAAAGAAAAGTTGACTATGGAAAAGGGAGGCCACTTTATTTGTGCATGGAGGGAAGTTGGCAAGTGTGTGAGAGATTGCCTTAGGGCCACGATGGAGAACTGTGTCTTTTAGCCAAGTTTAGAAGTCAGAGAAGTCAGGCATCCCTGTCCACAGGTTCATTGTTCGTCTCCTAATACTCCATTTCTCAGCCAGTTTGAAATTGTGTCTTTCTCTCGATTCAGTGGAATGGCTTTGAGAATTCTAATGCCGTTGAAGACCACTAGCTCTCTGGAAGCTTATTTCTTTGCTGGGCTCATCTCGATTATGCTCCATTTTTCTAAGTTAATTTCTTCTGCTGTCGGGCTGTTCTGTGAAAGCTTTGAAGCAGGTGTTCGGATGTCTGAGTATGAAAGTTCTGGTTTTGCTCCAAAGCCGATTGTGTGACTGAGGGCAAGTCCCTCTGCCCAGCAAGTTTTGCTGTGCTCCTCTGTCAAAGTAACTGGGTCCAGGAGAACAAGCCCTGGACTGGAGCCCTGGACTGTCTGCCACTTGTGGTGGGCTCTTCCCGGAACGGCCACCTCCCTACTCTGGCCCCAGCTTCTCCTCCCATCAATAGGAAGAGCTGAGATGGGTCAGCTTTGATCTTCCATGGCTATTTGAAGACTGAATGAGAAAATAATACATGAAACAATTGTTTGATTGATTCAGTAATGCTTAAAATGACAATTGAAATGGGATAGTAGTTTTTCTGGTATGTGGATTTCTCCTGCATATGAAAGACACATTTTATAATAACCCTCTGCTTTGGCATCTGTGTATGTTAAAATGTATATTGCATCATCCTTAGCCAAATAGTAATAGCTTTTAATGAAATGAAACCTGTAATGAGGACTTACTGGGAAGTGTTGAGATTTTCCAGCTCTGCTGCTGCTCATTGGCTCTTACTTTTCAGAGAGTTTGCTAAGTCCTACAGTTAGAAATTTGACTCCAAACTCATACTCCTTGTCTCTTTATTTGTTGTAGTTCAGGTTTTGCTTTTTTTTTTTTTCTTTCTTGAATACAATGTGAATATCTAACTAATTTATCTATTTCTTTCATCTCCGATATTACCATGAAGCTGTTTTCCCAGGAGAGCTGAGGATGAACACTGGGGTACTGGCATCCTGTTTCCCCATCGTTCTGAGACAGATTAGTGAAATAAAAGTGCCAGGAGTTGATTGGAGGCCATCCTGGGAATGATGCCGGGATCGAAACTCACAAATCTAGTGGCTTACCTCTATACCTCAGCGAGTTCATAAGCCTGGGAAGTTCTGAAGCTGGTAAGATCCTAGAGATCATAAGCAACCTCTTTCTCCCGTTTCCTACAGGTGGGATAGCAGGCTCAGAAACAGAACCGAAGACAGAATCCGGTCACCTGGTTCTCAATCTAGGGCTTTTTTCATTGTTCTATTGGGCAGTCACTGGAGGGAAGATATTTTTCCTCAATTGGTGAGTCCTACGCAGTAAAGAATTTTCCCTTTTATAATCAATGTGAATGTTTTAATGACTTTTAAAAATCAGCGATTTCCATTTAAAGCATGGGCACTAATAATTAGGGTGTACTAAAAACTAGAGAAGGATCGAAATGTTCTTTCTTTTATTTTTGAGTTGATTTCATTGGCAGTGGATGAAATATAATAATGCTAATAAAACGTGTGGCAAAGAAAAGGCAGGATTCAGCTCTTGGAAGGTAGCACGAAGAGAAATTGGAAGAAAATGTGGATTAATGATGATTTCCGAATGCCAATAATTATATTGCTTCTTTCTCCTTTGGCATGGAGGGAATTTTTTTTTTTGAAATTGAAAGACCAAAATGAAAATGTCAATGAACCGTGTTTCGGGCATTTACAGGAAAGAAGGTATTATTATTGGGTGGCACTTGTTTACTCCTGGGCCAGGTGCTTCTGTGATCTCCTTTTACTTTCATGACACCCCTTTGAGGTAGAAGAGATTAACTTTGTTTAGGCAAAGGGTGTGAACTTTTGTCTTAAAGAGCCTCCTAGAGCTTCATTGGGATCTGAATTTGAATCTTGTTTGCACACTAGTATAGGGGGATGGTGACCAGGCAAGGTAAACTTTTCCTTGTTTTTTGGAATTCCTCTGTTTAGAGGTTAGAATAGAACGACATGTTCTAGAAAAGAAGTGTGCTAAAAATAATTAGTGGTGTGGGCCACCCGCGGTTATGGGAGACTTGAGGAAAATAGCTGGGGAATTCTGAGAAAGGCTTCTATTTAGAATTCTAGATCTGTGGTCTCCATCCTGAGGGTCAGTCCATACATGGCCCGAGCACTGTATTTATACTGAATAAATAATATGCCTTCCCCTGTTTATGAGGTAGTTTTCCAAAACAGAGCAGGTGCTGCTGTGATTGATAAAACCTAATTTCATTTAAAAGTGTGGCTGAGTTTGTAGTTACATTTTGTCACCCTTTCTTTTCTTAATCCATGTATCTTAACAGAACAACTGACTTTCTGAGCACATACGGATCTGCGTAAGGTAAAAGGCTGGAAACCACTGCTTTGACTCTTAAACATTTTAGCTTCTTAAAATTTCAAACATGGTCTTGAATGCCTTGCCCCAAGCATATACTTTAAGCATCAAATATGAATTTCTGTTACCCGCTCTACCTCCTGAGTTTCTTTTCAGTGTTTGAAATTAAATCGTAATGAATATGAAGCTTCGTACTTGAATTAAAAAAAAATCTAATGTGTAATGAGAGAATGGGAGAGAGTACCTTCACAGGAGTGAGCTGTAAGAGATGCAGAAATTTTTGTTTTTCAGAAGCTAATTGTGAGCTAACAGTGGCTTTTGTCTTCCAAAACACTGATACAGCCTTAAGCTGCATTAAATAGAACAACGTGGGTGGGTGGGTGGGGGTCCTTCTGGAAATCAGAAAGTCCAGAAGTAAGGTGGGCTTCAGCCCTACTTTGAACAGGCCTCAGCTGTGTCTCCTTGCTCTGCTCTCTACTGTGTGTGTTGGCTTCATCTAACACATCAGTATATTTCATCTCATGGCATGAAGTGGCTGCTTGCTGGAACCTGGGCTATAGGCTGCCTCTTTGCCATTTGGGAAAAGAAAGCCCTATTTTCGATATCTCTATAGATGTGGGTAATTGTATACTCCTGCACCAGTCACTGAGGCCACAAGGAGGACGCTGTTCTAATAGATATGTGTGAATCAGGTTCTCTGAATTTTGAAACACTCCCGCTTAAACTTTATGACAGCCTCTCAGTGGAGAAGCGGTGGTCCCTCCAAAGAATATCTGGATGCCATTAGGAAGTGGGGAGAGGACTAAAGCTATATGGATGACCGTGAATCTTTTAACCTTCCTGTCAAAGCTCCCCTAGAGTGTCAGATTTTAGTCTTTGCCTCATCCTTTGAAGTGGATTTAAGCCAACTGGATTTTCCACATGAGGATACTGAGAGGACTGGGAATGGTGTCCTATCAGGAACTGTTATAGGAATGAAGCCCCGGAGAGGGCGAGACGCAGGGCACACGTGATTATGGCCCTTTAGAATATAAAACCTGTCAGAAGAGGGACAGCATCTCTTGTTCATGAGTGTTTCCCTAGAGTATAGTGAGATCTCTGGCACGTGGTAGGTGCAAGTACATTTTCATGAATATAAAGAAAAATCCAAAGTGAGTGTACTATTTCCTGAGGATGTTCCATTAGGCCCTGGACAATTCTCTGTTGGAGCTTTTGAGGAATTCTAGCACAGATGAGGCTGAACTGCATGGTTTTATGAGAATGAAACAAATGACTGGACAGAAAGAGGCTTTTGGGACCAGTATGGCTTAAGAAGTTTGTGAGTTCATAAAAAAAGCAGCAACTATGGCAGGATAGGGTTTCAGAAGGTCTGTCAATTATTAGATGAGCAACTTTAGAAAAATAAGCTCTTTTTGCTTTCATTTCCCTGATCCGAGAATTAGGAATAATAATCATTGCCCTGCCTACCTCTCATGTTTGTTTAGAGCAAATGAGCTGATAGATTCCAACCTGATTTACAAAATATAAAGTGTGGTGCATACATGATAGATTATTATAGTTGTTTCATTCTTTAGTTAAGACTCATCTTGACTATACAGAAAAATAAGATGATTTAATGTGCAGTCCCCAGCACCATGCCTGGTGCACAATCTATGCTCAGCGTATGTATGTCTTTCCTCCTAACCCTGAAACCCCACCAACCCCGGGATTAGATGAGCACTAATTTGCTCTCAGTCTTGGAAAGGAATAAGATCTGAAATCTTAATGGTGGTGGTTGAAGTTGACATGAAATAGCATATTATTATTACTTTTTACGTAGATTTTTTTTGCTCTAAGCAGTAGGAAGTGGAGGGATGTAGATGAGAGACTCAGTATCAGTGCTTGAGAACTCCCCTAGAAGCTACAGTCTAGGCTAGCCATTTGGCTCTTGCTTTGCTTGATTAGATAATCACACCTTCTGTTCCAGGCATGACTAGCCCAGTGGGAGTCAGGAAGGAAATTATTTCTCTCTGTTGATACTAGTGTATAGGGCTTTTGGTATTAATATTTCCTCTTTGGTCCTCAGAAGGATCAGGTATTAGTCTCTGCCGGAAGCAAAACATTGGTCAGTTCCTCTTCTCTTTCAGAGGTGAATATCTTGGCTTCCTACAATTCCTTGGTCAGGCGGTTTCTGGGCATGGGTGACCATCTGCTTAGTCAGCTTTCATTGCTTCTATGTTAGTGCTTCGAAAATTGCAAAAGGACTTGCTGGATCTGAGCAGGGACTCATCCAGCCTCCTGAAGCTCTGTGGCTCTTCTGTAACCCAGGGATGTCTTGTAGGAGGTATTTGCTGTCCATGAAAGTAAAAGGAAGAGCTCTCTCTGCCCTCCACCCCTTCTCTTGCTTCCTATCTCCTAATTACACAGTCTTCTATTTCCTGACCTGAGTACAGTAGAGGTCCCTCTACCTTGGAGAGGGCTCTAGGAGGTCATAAATGCTCAGGTTTCCCTTTAGTGGGTTACTGTGTAGTAGGGGGGGCGGTCTGATGTGAATGGATGGAGAACCTCATGAATCCTTTGTAGATTGATGCTAAGTGTCTGCCTCCAGTTCACAGGGAGTGTGCTTATTCTCTGCCTTGATCCCAGTGTTTGTCTGGAAGTCAGTGAACTTTGGGATCTTTAGGACACCACAGTGAATTTGGCACAGTCCATGACCTTGAGAAACTTATAGTCCAGTTGAAGAGAATGACATACACATGAGAATGAAATGTACCTTAGAAAGGTATTGTTTACAACACACATTCTTTAAGCACCAGATATATATGCTTGGGAAATCAAGGTAAGTAATTTGCAGCGTCAAATCTCATGGGGCTTAGATGAAAGGTTGGGAGAGTGGAAAGAATTGAGAACATTGGGGAAGTTTTCCAGGAGGAGGGGATCTGATCTCGGAACTTCTCAGTGAGCCATGAAGCCTTATGACGTAAGTCCAGGGTGCACCTGTGGCCATAGTTTGGCTCACTAGGTCTGGACAGTTTCTAAGGGTGGATGTAGTTGATAGGAGAATATGACTGGGCACGTAAGGAATCTCTCACCTTGCATGTGTGGTTCAGTACTTGGTTCATTTCCCATCAATGTACTATAGCTGGAAGTGTCATGCTGACTTTGAGCTACACGGACATTTTCATGGTCATCTCTACATGGCCAGAGCATGCCTGGGTATTTGTCACCAAAGTAGAGAGCATCTCTGAATTCTGGAGGACAGGAGTTCTTTTGAGAGTTTCCAATAGTGAATCTCTTAGAGTCTACTCCCCAGACCTCATGAAAAGCAGTGGAGTTGATGGGGGCCATTAAAGTAATCGAGGACTGGGCCTCTCACACTTGGATGCTATCTTCATTATCTATCGCTGCATAACAAATTACATATTTAGCACCTTAAAATAAAGAACATTTACTATTTCACAATTTCTGTGAGTCAGGAATTGAGAGCAGCTTGGATGGATACCTCAAGGTCTCTCGAAGTTGCAGCCTGAGTGTCTGCTGAACCTGCAGTTTATTTTGAAGGCTCAGTTGAGGGGAGGCGGGATGCATACCAAGCTCATTCACATGATCGTGGTGATTGTGGCAGGATTCAGTTACTCATGGGTTGTTACACTTAGGGCCTTAGTTTTTTGCTGACTGTTGGCTGGAGGCCAACCTTAGTTTCTCGCCATGTGGGCCTCTCCATAGGGCAGCTCATAACATGGCAGCTGGCTTTTCTCAGAGCCAGTAAGCAAGAGAGAGTCCCCCAGATGCAAGCCATGGCCTTTTGTAACCTAATCCTGGAAGTGACACAAATTGTTCCTCATGCTTCAGTCTATTTGCTAGAAGTCACTAAGTCCAGCCCATTCTCAAGGAGAGGGATTGCACGTGGGCATGGCAACTGGAAGGTGGACTTATAGGGGGCCAACTTAGGGACTACCTAGGTTACATGGCATGTGGTAAGGTGGCAGGATGAGTTACACGGAGCCACTGAATAAACTCAGTACACCTCTGTGAATCAATTTTATTTGAAAGGTTTTGAGAGGGGAAACTCTATTTAAAATCTTAATATAAGCATTGATATATAATAGCATAGAGTACAACATTGGTATGGTTTTTCAGAGGAAAAACACAAGTTTTCAATTAACGCTATGCTCCCATATCTCTACATTTTTACCCTCCTTAGCAGTTAGAGCTGCTTTGGTGGAAATATTTGAATGTTCTTGCTTGAACTCTTTACTGTACAGGTGAGACACCAAGACCCAGAGAGAGGACAGACTTTTGGGGCCACGGAGCCATGGGTAGACATGGGAGGAGCCATGTAAGGCTCCTTTGACTCTGGCCCAGTGCTTCCCTTCTATCTCTCCATACAGCCTCTGCTTCATAATCAGTCCATACAACTGTTAAGCATATTTTCTCTGCTTTATGCAACCTCTTTTGTCTCAGAAACAGATTGGGGAAAAGAGGTTAAAATTTGGAGTCTTGAGCCTTCATGTTGTCGCTTTAGTTAAATTTCAGGGTCTGCATCTCCTGTTGGGTCTTGCTGTGTCTTGAAAAGTTGTATAAATCAATATTATTTGGCTCAGACAATGTATCTTTGCAGTTATGAATAACATTTGTATTAAGAACAGTGAGCCAATACACAACATTACCGTGAGACTGACAGGATCAGATATAAAACCTCAGCCAATACCTTCTGTCTGGCAGAAAGTTCTTTTCTAGAACATTTGTCTCTTCCCCCCACCAAAGCAGTCTTTTTATAAAACCAAGCTTGGCAGTACATTTTATAGAAGATGACAGGTTCCCTTAGAGTCCGCCTTAACATTCCGAAGAAATCAATGGAAATGGGGGACTTAAAATTATGGTCAAGCTCATTAGTAGCTCTATTGCCAAAAGAAGGAAAGTCAGCTTCGGTTATTGAGACTTACTGGCCAGAAGGCTAATACTGTTCTCCATTCCATGGCCCCTTTCACCTCTCAATGTTTTTATACTTCTAGTGCTTTCAAAGTGTTTATGTACAAAGACAACAACTATATTAATAAAATATTCAATTTGAAAATAAAATGTTTATCAATTCTTTGACTTTTATTGAAAGTCCATTGTAGAAAATAGTTTTAATTGGGTGAAGACAACAAGATAAAGCAAAATTTTGGGTAGGAAGATGATCATGAGTTAACTGCCTAATCTTAAAAGTCACTTAGTCATTTCTTAAACTGGTTTCCATACCTGAAAAAAATGGGACAAACCTACCTCACACTTATTTTTCGTGCTCACGAAGCAGCATAACATATATAAAGTGTCTACTGAGTATGGTTCTTAGTATGCAGTGGATACCCATTAAATGTTGTTTCCAGTCTCCTTCATAGTCTACATGTGGTAGAAACTCTCTTCAGTTCTTCCCTTTATCAGCCATTATCTCAGAGCCCCCACTTTGTACTGTCCCCTCGGCCTGGAGCAGACTGGCAGCATTTGCATATGTCACCATCAGATTTCATGTTTTTTTGAATAACTGAAAGCCTTAACATTTACAGTTTTGCTCTATGGCTCCCAAGACATGAATACAAACATCATAATATACCCTTGTTTTCTGATATTTGGAAATACAGTAGTTCTGGGAACAAAATGATCATACTCTGCATTTCATGAGGAAGGCCTCTTGGGCATTGTTACTTGAAAAGTTAAATGTTGATTTTCAAGGCAAGATTGTCTGTCCAGAGGATGAGCTCTGCTCGACTGCCATTAGCCACCTCTCTTTTGTAAATGGAAGCTTCTCTGGGACTGGTCCAGTGCTGACCCTCTTTGGTTCCTCTTTGGACTTCTTTGGGATGACATCACCTCACCCTGCTTCAATGACGACTGGCTCGAATTATATCAGTTATTAAAAATGATCTAATATTTTCCTTTTAAATCTAGGGCCCTGGCTCGTTCTATGATTAAGCTAGTGATTTATTTATAATATGGTATGAGATGGCTGTAGCCACTCTATGATGTAATCTAAGGATGACATGAAAACAAAATAGGCTTTTACATAATGAAAGTGTTCCTGTAATGCAGTTTATAGCAAGGTTCTTTTTCCATTGAAATGGAGGTATATTCTTTCATTTCCTTCCACTCTCTTGAAATCTTCTTTTCCCATTTTTGAGTCTTAAGGCCTCTAAGTCAATTAAAAAGATCAGCTTTTAAAACACCACAAAGATACTGGTTTACTCTTCTAATTTTGTCCTATCTTCTTTGGTGCCACTCCCCTGCCCCCCTCCATGGCCTCTGTTATGGCTCCTGCTCTGCTCAACAGCCCCAGAATCCTCTCAGTATACAACAGTCCTCACCATTCCTTGGCCTATACTGTTCCTTCTACTAGAAATGCTTTCCCGATCCTGAATTTTCTTCTGCTAAAGATAGAAACAGCACATTGATTCAACAAAGATAGCAAATTTCTTTAGGCCAGCTCAAATGCACCTCTTCCTCCAAGCCTTCTCTGAAGTTCTGCCCCTACTTTATCTGTATTTCTTATAGAACTTAATACAATTGCAAGCTCCTCATCCCCACTCCGAGGAATAGTCAGAGAACATCAGGATTGGAAGAGGAGAAGTGGCCCAGGAGAATGGGGGAGGGCCCTTTGTTGCTTGGTTCTGCTCCTAACACTGTGACATGAGGAGGTTGTGGGCCATCTTTGAGCTTAACTTTTCTTCATCTGAAAAATAAGTAGTTTGGATTTCATTTCATGTGGCCATATAGTATATTGGTAGCAGCTCCCTGAGATGCTGTGTTGAGAAGGATTCTTAAGCTGTATCCTGACTGAGTAAGAAAGAGTCCGTCGTTGAGCCATATCTGTAATGGCTGTGGATGGGGAAGGGAAGGTGGAGGCATGTAAGGGGTCTCTTGGCTTTTTTCGGATTAGTTATTTAGAGATCTCTCTTTTTGTTTTTCTTTTTGGGATGCTTTGTTTTGCTGACTTTAAGTGTCTCGCCCAAGGTCAAGTAGTGGCTAGAATCCTATTATCGGGTATAGAGATAAAAACTACATATCCTAATCTTGCATTTATGCTTGCAAGCTGGCTTTGGGAGTTGAGAAGCTGGGATAAAGAGGATGACAGGGGCCATGGTTTATTGGAGGCAGAAGGTTCTCCAAATTCTGAATGATTTTGAGGTGGAGTGAATCAGGAGATGCCTTTCACCTCTTTCTCTTCTTTATTTCCAAAGAGTTATAATATTTACATTGTTCTAATTTCTGTCAAAGATGGCATTTTAAGGTCAAGGTCACAAAGTTAGTTGACCGTCAGGGTCTTATTGGGTCAGGGCTCACAGCATTAACCCATGAATTCTTTGGATCCTCTGTGTCCCTATCCCAACCCCAGACAGCACGCTCTCAGAAGTTAAATTGCTTGAGTACTAGGTCAGCTGGAAAAAAAAAAAAAAAAGTCTTGGAGCAGTAACAGTGAGAGAGAGAGAGAGAGAGAGAGAGAGAGAGAGGAGAGAAAGGAAGAGGGCAGTTTAGGATGGCCGATGGCACTGGAACCCAGAGCCTTTGACTAATGAAAAAAGAAACGAGAAGTGGTTAGAATGGAGGAGAGAGAAAGGGGATGGAGGAGGAGAGAGTGGACTGGGACTGCAGTGGAAGAGGGCACGAACTTGGTCTTTGCAGGTTTTTAGGAAGAGGCTGATACCGACGGATCTTTTGTAGAGAGA
>NW_011888795.1:6409659-6416846 GCF_000151845.1 Pteropus vampyrus | reverse complement strand
GTTTATAGCAAGGTTCTTTTTCCATTGAAATGGAGGTATATTCTTTCATTTCCTTCCACTCTCTTGAAATCTTCTTTTCCCATTTTTGAGTCTTAAGGCCTCTAAGTCAATTAAAAAGATCAGCTTTTAAAACACCACAAAGATACTGGTTTACTCTTCTAATTTTGTCCTATCTTCTTTGGTGCCACTCCCCTGCCCCACTCCACGGCCTCTGTTATGGCTCCTGCTCTGCTCAACAGCCCCAGAATCCTCTCAGTATACAACAGTCCTCACCATTCCTTGGCCTATACTGTTCCTTCTACTAGAAATGCTTTCCCGATCCTGAATTTTCTTCTGCTAAAGATAGAAACAGCACATTGATTCAACAAAGATAGCAAATTTCTTTAGGCCAGCTCAAATGCACCTCTTCCTCCAAGCCTTCTCTGAAGTTCTGCCCCTACTTTATCTGTATTTCTTATAGAACTTAATACAATTGCAAGCTCCTCATCCCCACTCCGAGGAATAGTCAGAGAACATCAGGATTGGAAGAGGAGAAGTGGCCCAGGAGAATGGGGGAGGGCCCTTTGTTGCTTGGTTCTGCTCCTAACACTGTGACATGAGGAGGTTGTGGGCCATCTTTGAGCTTAACTTTTCTTCATCTGAAAAATAAGTAGTTTGGATTTCATTTCATGTGGCCATATAGTATATTGGTAGCAGCTCCCTGAGATGCTGTGTTGAGAAGGATTCTTAAGCTGTATCCTGACTGAGTAAGAAAGAGTCCGTCGTTGAGCCATATCTGTAATGGCTGTGGATGGGGAAGGGAAGGTGGAGGCATGTAAGGGGTCTCTTGGCTTTTTTCGGATTAGTTATTTAGAGATCTCTCTTTTTGTTTTTCTTTTTGGGATGCTTTGTTTTGCTGACTTTAAGTGTCTCGCCCAAGGTCAAGTAGTGGCTAGAATCCTATTATCGGGTATAGAGATAAAAACTACATATCCTAATCTTGCATTTATGCTTGCAAGCTGGCTTTGGGAGTTGAGAAGCTGGGATAAAGAGGATGACAGGGGCCATGGTTTATTGGAGGCAGAAGGTTCTCCAAATTCTGAATGATTTTGAGGTGGAGTGAATCAGGAGATGCCTTTCACCTCTTTCTCTTCTTTATTTCCAAAGAGTTATAATATTTACATTGTTCTAATTTCTGTCAAAGATGGCATTTTAAGGTCAAGGTCACAAAGTTAGTTGACCGTCAGGGTCTTATTGGGTCAGGGCTCACAGCATTAACCCATGAATTCTTTGGATCCTCTGTGTCCCTATCCCAACCCCAGACAGCACGCTCTCAGAAGTTAAATTGCTTGAGTACTAGGTCAGCTGGAAAAAAAAAAAAAAAAGTCTTGGAGCAGTAACAGTGAGAGAGAGAGAGAGAGAGAGAGAGAGAGAGAGGAGAGAAAGGAAGAGGGCAGTTTAGGATGGCCGATGGCACTGGAACCCAGAGCCTTTGACTAATGAAAAAAGAAACGAGAAGTGGTTAGAATGGAGGAGAGAGAAAGGGGATGGAGGAGGAGAGAGTGGACTGGGACTGCAGTGGAAGAGGGCACGAACTTGGTCTTTGCAGGTTTTTAGGAAGAGGCTGATACCGACGGATCTTTTGTAGAGAGAATAAGTTGGACTGGTTGTTCTTTAAGGTCTTCCCTGTCTGGAGAGTCTGGAATTTTCTGAAGGACCATTTTGTGAGCATTTAAATAATTTCCATTTTAAGATGAAGTCTTTACAGAGGAAAGTGATTCGTCCTTTCTTCATGGTCTTGGCAAACATAAATGCTGACTTATCTTGGGCGATCTTTTGTTCCATTTAGCATTATTGATGAAGGAAAGGAGGCTAACTGAGGATGTCTTAGTATTTTTTTTGTACTGAAAGTATTTTTGAGGATGATTTCTGTGCTTTTTAAAAAGATAGTTCCAGAGAATTCTTTTTGTTGGCCTCCCTCAATCCCTCTCCCACCACCCTATTGTCAACAGCTTGCTTTTTCTGTACTATCAGAATGCTTTGTGTATACATCCAGTAGAATGCTCATGTCACTGTGCTTTGTCATATCAGCAGATTATTTTAGCCTTCCTTCTCCACTAGGCTGTAAAAGTTTCTTAAGAGCATGAATCCTGTCTTATTCCATAAGAGGACCCTTGGTGCCTAGTGTAGTGGTTTGCAAATAATAATGATGACTCATTAACTTAACAACTGTTTATTGAGTACCTGCTGTGTGCTATACACTATTCCAGGTGCTAGGTGAAGAAAGGTGAACAAAATCAAACAAACTGTTTTATTTGATGGAGACAGATAATACACACACTAATAAGTAAATATATACTATTTAGGTTGTGATCTATTTTCAGAAGAAAAATAAAGCACGTTAAGAGCCCAGAGGGTAGGTCTGAGAAGGTCTTACTGCTGAGAGTAGAGTTGATCAGGGACCTGAATGAAATGAGGCAGTGAATCTGAAATCAGAGCGGGGAGAATGTTTTAGGCTGAGAAAAAGCTATTACAAAGGCCCTGAGGCAGAAGCGTGCTAGGTACATTCCAGAAAAGTGCGAAGGCCAGCGCGACTGGAATGGAGTGACCAAAGTGGAGTGTAGAAGAGGAGGTCACCCGTGCTCATAAAAAATAATTACAATAACAAGTTTTTGTTAAGCACACATTGAAGATGCTCGGAAACAAATCGCCTTTGCGATTTAATGAATCCAAAGAAATCTAACAAAAGGATGACATAAGGTATTTCTGATTTTTCAGCTTTAAGATACAGAGGCAGTGGATGGGGAGCTGGGACAGTAGTGGTGGGCAGCTCAGAACTGGTTCAGTTGCGGAGGCCACTGGCTTCCCTCCTGTCTGTCGCCCTCCAGAATGGAGAACTCTCCGATTGAATCTCAGCTCCTGTAGCAGGAGCAGGCACACCTGCGGGGAGGCTGGGGCCCTGGGTGCAGATGGGCAATTGCATGCCTAATCACCCATTCAGGCACCCACTTATTTGTTTTCCACATGCAAATATGGGTTTTTTGCAGATGGATTTAATATATTTGTTGCTTCCCCATTTTATTTAAAACAAAACAAACGACCAACCATGTCAGTTGAGGGCAACAAATAGAAACGTGAGTATTTGCTATTCTTGCTGATGACACGGCTGAAAGGGATCCTAGGCAAATCAGTTTTTTTATGTGCTCAATTTTATTTTTACTTTATTTTAGCCTTTTGTAATGTTACTGGTTGAAAAAGAAAAAAAAATGGTTTTAAAGAGGGATATGATATTATTTTCCCTAAATTATTTTCTCAATATTTCTGGCTCTGTATTTTTACTGTGTGGTTTCTACTTTTCATCTTTTTAGTTTCTGAACTTGTGGCCCACTGTAAGAAAAAAAAGAGAGAGGGCATCATGGAATCTCCAAAGGCTATTAGCAGGTGGTGCCTACAACTTATTTAGCCTGGAAATAAACAAATAAACAAAGACAAATTAGAAGTATTTGACCCTATTAATGTGCTATTATTATTTGTGCAAGATCATGCAAAAATCACTTCCATTTATCTGGGAGCCTGTAGGTAAACACCAATACAAGATAGAGGGCTTTGGTGGGTGTTTGCTTTGTTCGTAATGGAATTTCAGAGCTCTAGAGCAGGGTGTCAGAATTGGTAGGTACATTGGTATTTATGAACATGACTTGTTCAAGGTCTCAGAGAGCAAGAGGTAGAGATTGGACATGAGCATCTGAGACCCAGGCAGATGGCTGCCTCTGTGGCCTGGGGTGATGAAGAGGCTGCTGGAATGCACAGAGGATCTCATCTCAAGGTGAGGTCTGTGTGCGAATGATGTCTGTCTCTAAAGCAATTAAGATTTTTTTTGGGTGCCAAATCTTAAGCAGAGAAGCAGTGATGGGGAATGTGGGTAGGAATTGCTTGTAGCTTGTCTTCCAAGGTGGTAGACTGGAAGGGGCGTGTGTGTGTGTGTGTGTGTGTGTGTGTGTGTGTGAGAGAGAGAGAGAGAGAGAGAGAGAGAGAGAGAGAGAGAGAGAGAGAGGGAGAGAGAGAGAGAGAGAAGGCAGAATAGAGATGAATAAACTAAGAGGGAGAGGGCAGACCTTTCCATAATTGGGCACAGAATTTCTGAGCCACAAGGCCCCAATCATTCAACTTTAATTCAGTAGTTAGAATATTAGACCAGCAACATCATTTGGTAGAGAATTTTATTTGGAAGAGTACCACTTATCACTATGAAATTGTCTGTGCTAGTTAGCCAGTAAGGCTGCTGCAGTGAGAAAGAGTGTCTGCCTCCTGTGGAGTTCCTTCTTCAGACATGGTTTTGTCCGGAGAAGTATGGCAAGGGCTGTGAGAGCACAGATTTCTCTGTTCTTGCAGACGTGACACTTCATCAGACATCAGATGAACACGTAGTTAACTCACCTCCCCAATTGCCAGCTTACAGATAATTCTCTGAAAAGTTAGGTTTGGAAATCAAGGCGAGTTAAGTAACATTTTATGAATCTTTTATATGTTCTTAAATGTAGAACCCTTTCACTTTTAAGTGTAAAACCTTAAGATGCTGGATGATGGGGTATGTATGCAAAGTCTGAGGTAGCCTGGGAACAGGAAAGGCCATATGCATGAAAAGGGCAAACTGCTTCTCTGCTTTGTCAGGAAGATGTTGGGAGAGAGTTACCATTCTAGGTAGTGGTTGCAAGAATAATAAATGGTCCCAGGACAGTCTCGCTTCTGAAGGCCTCCAGGAGCAGAGAGTGGAGACTGAAGAAAGGAGTATTGACACAGCATGAAATCAACCGCTGTGTCTGCTGTCTGTGCAGAGTGCCTCTCTGCAGCTGTTTGCCGTGAAGTACATGCTGTCTTTTTTCCTGCTGGTACTTCATGGCTTGATGTAAGTGTTTCCCACAGTGTGCTGGACAATCTCAGACACTGAAGGCAGACTCTGTGTCCCTGTAAGACATAGCATGTTAGGGGTTTAAATGTCTCCGTCCTTGTTCCCCATGATTTTTCTTCTCCTTTTCTACCATCCTCATCCATTCCCCCTCTGAAAAAAGAAAATCATCAGGATGGTTTGAAGGTTCATTTATGTTGATTTGGTTGTATTTCGTAACTATTTCTTTCTTCTTCACATATGTAATTAATTCACTTTATGTGATAACACATTATAATATATTTGAGTCCTCTTTGGCTCTATGATTTTTCTTTTTTTTCCTTCTTTTTTTTTACTTACCAAAAAAAGGTACTATCCTTCTCTCCTCAGACCTCCAGCTTTTTTATCTATACAATCTATTTTTGAAGACTCTCTAGGGAGTTATTGACTCTGTTAGAACTACTACTAGAGAAGCAATTCAGATGACAAAATTTCACATTTAACTTGCTTTTTTAGAAACAATTCATTTTTCCTTTAGTTTCGAAGAGTAGCAGTGGCGAATAGGACAGCCTGAAAATAAGAAAAACATGCCAGTGAGTTGCTGATTTCCAGCTAGGCACATGGAAAAAGGTTTTTATTTCGGTGACTTCTCTGCTCATTGGAAAACTCTGGGCTGGTGGATTTCATGATACTGAGACTGAGGACTCTCAAGTTACAGTGAGTGATGAGGGTCAATTGCAGGGTAGAGGATGCTCTCTTATTGGGCTCAGGAGTGTTACGGAGACATGCTGTCCTTTGGTATTAAGACACATCATTTCTTTCAGTAGGGTAATGTTAAGGAATTGCTCCACCAAATCCCCAAATAAGTGGAGCACATAAGGAATGCAGAGCTTTTAGAGAGTCAGCCTTAACACGGGTTAAGTTTTAGCATGGCCAATGGCCAAACTCGGGATTGCTACTGGATTTGTTCAACAAATTTCTTACTTGAGACACAAGCCTGGTTTTTATCTCCCCCACCCACTCCCAACCCTATTTTGGGGGTGTCTCTATTCAGTTCTTCGGCATTAAGGACTATATGGTATTATTAAAAATAACACAACTAAGTAAGAGGGCAGGAGAGCTGAACTTCGACACAGGCTCTGCCACAACCACCTGTGGAACTATTCACAAACATTTTCATTCATTCAACAGATATTTAAATGAGCCCTTTTTACACATCGGGCCCTGGGGATACAAAAATGTATAACACTTGGTTCTTCTCTTCCCTGTTTACAGTCGGGGTAGAGAGCTAACTTCACAAATAGAACAGAAATGACTTCTCCTTTTGGGTCTCCCTTTTACATATGTAAGAGCCAGAACTGGACTAGATGATGTCAAAGTCCCTTTATAATGATGCTCATATACAATCATTTGTACAAAATTCGTTAAACATCCCGTAATCACTTATCTAACTGAAAATTGGCAGACATTTCCCTTTTCTCCTCAGTTTATAGGGGGTGATGTTGAAGATGATTGAGGCAATATCTACAAAATGCTTTAATAAGCAAGTTGGAAAAAGGCATGATATAAGTTTGAGGCATTATTATTAACGGAAAGATGAAAACAAGGGCCGATGTTTTCAGAGAGTGAACAGATGGTTCTTTTGTTTAGAATTTGAGTATAAAGGAGAGAGAAAAAGAGGTACTTGCCATATTGTTTAGGCCTTGAATGTGAGTGACTTTAAAATGCCAAAACAATCTGGTTAGGAAAGTCCCATGGATTCAAAATAGCTCCTACACTGATCAAACTATAATTAATATAACAAAAAAAATGACAGTAAGAAAAATCCTAATAAGAAATGCCACTGTGACAATTGACACAACCTAACAAAAACTCCCATTTTTGTGTCAGCTCTAGAAACTTAATTTTTCCTGTCTTTAGGAGTTATACCACACAGTGGAACAAATTAGTGGGAACTGATTTAAAACTGTGTCTCTTTCTAAAGTCATCCCCGCCCCCCAAGTTATTTCAGTTTTCCATGACTCATAAAGGAAATCTTCAAGCAATTGGCAGTCCTCTCTCACCTTTGCTGTTGGATACTGATAGAAAATCAGTGCGAATTAGGGCAGTTTAATTAGAGGGCAAACCTCCAAGGACCTGGGGTGGTGTTGCAGAGGGCCAGATCAGGGAAAGACTTTGGAAAAGCTTGTGAAAAAAGAGTTGTGAAATAGTTTATTTCTTAATTTCTTAGGATCTGTCCCTGCAATACATAGTTAATTAATGTCTCCTTCTGGCAGGGCCCTTACCCTCCCGGTGCATATCACTTGAGTTGACCAAAAATGTG
>NW_011888795.1:6403566-6409069 GCF_000151845.1 Pteropus vampyrus | reverse complement strand
TTATCTATACAATCTATTTTTGAAGACTCTCTAGGGAGTTATTGACTCTGTTAGAACTACTACTAGAGAAGCAATTCAGATGACAAAATTTCACATTTAACTTGCTTTTTTAGAAACAATTCATTTTTCCTTTAGTTTCGAAGAGTAGCAGTGGCGAATAGGACAGCCTGAAAATAAGAAAAACATGCCAGTGAGTTGCTGATTTCCAGCTAGGCACATGGAAAAAGGTTTTTATTTCGGTGACTTCTCTGCTCATTGGAAAACTCTGGGCTGGTGGATTTCATGATACTGAGACTGAGGACTCTCAAGTTACAGTGAGTGATGAGGGTCAATTGCAGGGTAGAGGATGCTCTCTTATTGGGCTCAGGAGTGTTACGGAGACATGCTGTCCTTTGGTATTAAGACACATCATTTCTTTCAGTAGGGTAATGTTAAGGAATTGCTCCACCAAATCCCCAAATAAGTGGAGCACATAAGGAATGCAGAGCTTTTAGAGAGTCAGCCTTAACACGGGTTAAGTTTTAGCATGGCCAATGGCCAAACTCGGGATTGCTACTGGATTTGTTCAACAAATTTCTTACTTGAGACACAAGCCTGGTTTTTATCTCCCCCACCCACTCCCAACCCTATTTTGGGGGTGTCTCTATTCAGTTCTTCGGCATTAAGGACTATATGGTATTATTAAAAATAACACAACTAAGTAAGAGGGCAGGAGAGCTGAACTTCGACACAGGCTCTGCCACAACCACCTGTGGAACTATTCACAAACATTTTCATTCATTCAACAGATATTTAAATGAGCCCTTTTTACACATCGGGCCCTGGGGATACAAAAATGTATAACACTTGGTTCTTCTCTTCCCTGTTTACAGTCGGGGTAGAGAGCTAACTTCACAAATAGAACAGAAATGACTTCTCCTTTTGGGTCTCCCTTTTACATATGTAAGAGCCAGAACTGGACTAGATGATGTCAAAGTCCCTTTATAATGATGCTCATATACAATCATTTGTACAAAATTCGTTAAACATCCCGTAATCACTTATCTAACTGAAAATTGGCAGACATTTCCCTTTTCTCCTCAGTTTATAGGGGGTGATGTTGAAGATGATTGAGGCAATATCTACAAAATGCTTTAATAAGCAAGTTGGAAAAAGGCATGATATAAGTTTGAGGCATTATTATTAACGGAAAGATGAAAACAAGGGCCGATGTTTTCAGAGAGTGAACAGATGGTTCTTTTGTTTAGAATTTGAGTATAAAGGAGAGAGAAAAAGAGGTACTTGCCATATTGTTTAGGCCTTGAATGTGAGTGACTTTAAAATGCCAAAACAATCTGGTTAGGAAAGTCCCATGGATTCAAAATAGCTCCTACACTGATCAAACTATAATTAATATAACAAAAAAAATGACAGTAAGAAAAATCCTAATAAGAAATGCCACTGTGACAATTGACACAACCTAACAAAAACTCCCATTTTTGTGTCAGCTCTAGAAACTTAATTTTTCCTGTCTTTAGGAGTTATACCACACAGTGGAACAAATTAGTGGGAACTGATTTAAAACTGTGTCTCTTTCTAAAGTCATCCCCGCCCCCCAAGTTATTTCAGTTTTCCATGACTCATAAAGGAAATCTTCAAGCAATTGGCAGTCCTCTCTCACCTTTGCTGTTGGATACTGATAGAAAATCAGTGCGAATTAGGGCAGTTTAATTAGAGGGCAAACCTCCAAGGACCTGGGGTGGTGTTGCAGAGGGCCAGATCAGGGAAAGACTTTGGAAAAGCTTGTGAAAAAAGAGTTGTGAAATAGTTTATTTCTTAATTTCTTAGGATCTGTCCCTGCAATACATAGTTAATTAATGTCTCCTTCTGGCAGGGCCCTTACCCTCCCGGTGCATATCACTTGAGTTGACCAAAAATGTGGGCTGCGAGAATGAGTCATAAGCCACCAAGCTGGCAGCATTTAGTAAAACATGCCTTGACTCTTAGTTCAGGTGCTTTCTAACCTATGCGGTGACTGGGCAGGGTGACCTCAGTCTCTCTGGGCCTTGGTTTTCCCACTGTGGAAAAAAGGTTAACCAGAATGTTCATTCTCACACTAGTCTGAGTTCAGGTCCTCATCTTTTATATATATAGCGGAAGGGAGTCTGGTAATAGCTTTTCACTTGGGAGTGTTTGAAAACAAACTTGCCTCCTCAAGATAACAATACCAAGTCTAAATTGTTACTCCCTCCCTTGGCAGCCTTGGATGGCGGTGTGGCATAGCTGAGGGTGGCCTGATAAATCATGGGCCTGGAGGAGCAGGGTGGGCTTGGGGAGAAGCACCTCAAGGAGTCTGAAGTTCTGAGTTCCAGGCCTACTTCTGCTCCTAACCATGTGGGGCCTTCTTGAAGGTTCCTTCAGATCTGATTCACTGTTCGGTCTGTGAGTCATCAGAGCAATGATAAGACCTTCGACTCTCCCCTCAAGGACCGATCTTTACTCAGAATACTCCTAGGAGTTCTCTCATGGTGTGTTGCACATGTCTCTGTCAGATACCTAATTCCTGCTACCTTGTATTCAAGTTAGAAGTACAGTTATTAGTCATAGAGGTGCTGACTTCCATGTCATTGCTGTAACCCCTTCTCTTAAAGCTCCAGTTACACGCGCGTACCTCTCCTTGGGCCTGACTACATACTGCTTACTAGGTTTTTTGTTTGTCTTCTCCCTGGACTGTGGACTCAGCTATGTCCTGCTCATTTCTGAAGCCTCAGCATGTTTGTCAATACCTGGCATATAGTAAATGTTCAATAAATGTCCGTCGAATGAGTGCATGGTGGATGGATGATTCTGTATTTCCTCACCAGGTGTGAGTTTCTTGAATGTACTGACCATGTCTAATTAATTTCTTTTTTCCACCAAGTGTCCAGACCAAGGTTTTGAATGCAGGATGTAATCAACTGCTATTTGTTGAATTGCTTGAAGAGATGTGGAGAGGGATCCAGATTAGGGAAGGCGTATTTAAATGTAAATTGTTTAACTTGTTCACAGTCAGTATCTTTGGAAAACCTCGTTGACATAGGTCTTGGAGCGCTGTGGGTCTCTGATTGAGCATCATGGGGGTGGATGAGTAATTGCTCCTGCTGAATTCCTCCCTGTCTGTCACAAACTGACCCCCTTGGTTGACTGTGCTAGTGTCTATTTGTCTCTCATCCTTGCTCTGTTGCTAGTGTCAATTTTTTTCCTCTTTTTTGAGTTTATTATTCAAGACTTGACTTAGGGTATATTGTTTACTTGATTCCGCCTCATTTGATTTTAAACAGTTTGTGGGCAGGGATAGTGTTTTCTCATAATTGTATTCTGTGTGGGTTCTGGCACAGAGCTGTCCACAGAGAAAATAAATGCTCAGTAAATATCTGTGGACTTGAATTTCACTTCACTCTCTCAACTCTCCTGCAGCCTTTTACCTCTTAGGAGCCAGCTTGTGTAATAATGCCACCCATACCTTGAAGACTGCAAAGTAAACTTAATAATCAAGTAAGCAAGCATGCTTCCTTCTCCAACCTCTATGTATTTTCTAGATCAAAATCATTTTGTTCTGGGGTTTTAAAAAATCAAATAATGATGTCCTGCTTCCCTTACTGTTTTTCGTTGTCCATAAAATTCTCTTTATATTCTTAACATAAACAGAAAGATTTCCGTTTTTTGACTGTAATTGTTGAAATATGTTTTCAAAGTTAACTTTTTTTTTTTCTGCTGATTCCATGAAATAGTGTGACGCAATAGAAGGGTTTCTATTAGAATGTCTCTTGTACGTTCTACCTGCTTCTCAATTTTTTGTCATCTTGAGCAAGTTTCTTTGTCTCTTGTTATTTCATTATATCCAAAATGAGATTATAGAATAAGATGGTCTCCACAACACTTTTTTTTTTTTTATTAACATTAAATTCATGGTACCTGAGGACTTTGAGAATAGGCACATATTTCTAGGCATCTACTTTATTTTTCCGCCCATCAAGTGGGAATGATGACCCATAAATCTCTGTAATCATCAGCTTCGTAGCTTTCAGATGGCTCTAGGAAGCAGACATCCAGCAATTCATTGCACTAATTTGTTTGTGATTAATATCCTCTGTCCCTTCTCATTTTCCAAGCTCAGGTTTTGATATTTCTTTATAGGGAATTCTTTGCCTCTTGTACTAAATGTCTTGCTCAAAGTTACTAATCCATTAAGTGATTTAACAATTTATTGACATTTAAGGCTTTATTTTCATTTTCTACAACCTCAGATGAGAACAGGTAATGGGGTCAGTCTCAGTTTCCTTTGCTAAAGAGTAGTGAACCAAGGCCTGGAGAGGGGACTCTGGCTCTCTCAAGTCACCCAGATGAACTAGAATGGGAACTATATTCAGATTATATTTGAAGGCCTGACAGGAAAGCCTCTGACCTCCAGAAATCTGAGAGACATGTCAGTGTGGAGTGTAGAGACCTGAGTGTGACTAAGCTCAAATCACTTGAGCAGAAAGAACTTCACTTGACCTGTCTGTGAAATGGGGTAATGACCTTTTTTCTGCATGAAGGTAGGTGGCTGTATAGATGACCTCTAGAGACTTCTTCCTACCCTGGGATCTAGGATTTTGTGAGCAACTAAAACGCATACCCAAGGGACCAGTTGCTAGGTAAAAAGCTTGAGGCTATTTTTAGAGCTTTAAACTATTTAGTTGGTAAGAGAGAAATATCTTTGAAAAAGCTAAGGAATAGTTTTATATATTATATATAAGAAAGGGGATAAAATCCGATATTACATATATAAAGTACTTTAAAATTTATTAATTTTTTTATAGACTGGTAAATTAGTTTGTCATTTTTTTTGTTATGGAAACTGAACCAGGGAGAGAAATAAAATGATGTTATCAGTGTCAGCCTAAGGACACTGTACAAACAGCAGATGGCTGAAGCTTTTTCTAGAATGTAGGAGCTACAAAGGAGTTTAGAATTTTCTAGTCCACTGGTTTGCAAACTTGGCCACCTATTAAAACCTCCAGAAGAACTTTAAAAAAATGCTCTGACTCTCAGCTGCTCTCCTGAATCACAATGTTGTGGGTGGGTTTGGAGCTTTAGTCATATTTTAAACCATTGGTCTAGTTTGGATCTTCAGTGTGTGCCTTTGGTGGAATTTTGGTTAACATCTTACTCCGTGGACTGCACTTCTGGGTTGTCATCTCCCTGACACCTGAGTGGAAACTGCTGGACAACCAAGAATTTCACCCAAACAGCATGAATGCACTGAAAACTATTGAAAAGGCTCATTAAGTTCTATAGGGCCATAAGATAAATGTTGTGTAAAGGAAAAGAAGGAGTTAACATTTTCTACATTGAAACATGCCTTCTTTTTATGCTTCTAAGAATGTTTAAAAATGATAGCAAGGAATGTATTTCATTGCTTTAATTGTTCAAGTCCTTTTTAAAGTATGCGCAATAAAATACCATTTAAGCTAACTGACCTTTATATTTTAATGCTTTTTGG
>NW_011888795.1:6387276-6399926 GCF_000151845.1 Pteropus vampyrus | reverse complement strand
TTCTTTTCTCTTTATAAACCTTCCCTGCCATTCTCGTAGTGTCATTACATCGTTCGTTTGAAACATATTTGGGTTAACTTGCTTTAGTTTGCTTTCAAAGTTAGTTTCTCTCCTTCCCATCCTACCTTTTTGACTTAATTTTATTTTTTGATTCTGTAAAACATTCTTGTACTTCCAAATATCAAAGCTATTCTCAGAGAAGTACTGCTCCCTTCAATGTCCTTTCACCCCATTACTCCCTACACCTCTTGTAGGTAACCAACCTCATTGTTTTCTTGGTTATCCTTCTTTTGAAGTATTTCTTTTGAAGCCCATATATATAAATTTATATACATATAATTTTCATATTTCTTGTTTTCTCTCACGCAAAAGGTAACATACTGAATATATGCTGTTTTGTGCTTCACTTTTTAAAAATTCTTTTCTCTTTCTCTCTCTCTCTCTCTCCCCCTTGTCTCCCTTCTCTCTCTCTGCTTCAATTCATTTATCTTCCTTCCTACTTTCCCTCCTCCCTCCTTTCCTTCTTTCCTTCCTTTTTCTGTCTTTCTCTTTGCCTTTTCTTCCTTCTTTCTGCCTCTCTGTCTCTCTTTTACATACATGATTTCCTTTGCCTGGGTGGTTGAGTAGCTTCCTGCAATGAATAATATTGTAGGTATTTGTTTTCACATCTTTGGAGGTACATCTTCAGGCAATATTCCTGGAAGTAGGAATGCTCAGTTAAGGGCAAATATTTTGTTAGGTAGTGATAAATTCCTTCCCACCAGCATCCTCAAATAAAGAAGGTATTGTCAAGCTTTTGAATTATTACCAGTCTGATGGGTGAGAAATTATATCTCAGCCTCATTTTAATTTGCATATATTCTATTATGAATGAAGTTGAACATCTTTTTATGAGTTTAAAGACCATATTTTATAATTTTATGTTTCATTTTGTGAATTGTTTGTTCGTGTTTATTGTCTTTTTTTCCCTATTGAGTTTTTTGTTTTTGTTTTTTTCAATTAAAAAAGTCTTTGTAAATTTGAGATATTAGCCCTTAATCTATGAATATTTTCCTCCAGTTTGTTATCTTTTGACTTTGCCTATAGTTTTTTCTTCTTGTTGTCATTCCACAGTTTTTATATTTATATTGACAAATTTAACAACTTTTTATTTTATTGCTTCTAGACTTTGACTATAGTTAGAAAGCATTTCTTAACACTCATGTTTACTCATGTTCTCTTCCACGACTTACATAGTTTCATTTTTCACATTTAGATCTCTGAATCACTTGCAGTTTATTCTTGTGTATGATATGATGAATGGATCTAATTTCATTTTTTTCCAATCAATGGCTATCTAGTGTCCCAACACCATTTGATAAGAAAATTTTTGTCTTCCTGATTTGAGATTATTAATTACTTTTTAATCTATACCAAGACTAGATGTGAAGGAGAATAAATGATGGTGAACAATGGAACAGGTTTACTAGAGGAAAATGAGATTCTGATTAGATAATGACTGAGACCAGATTAGAACCTAAGTCTCTTAACTTTCAACCCAGAACTCTTTCCTTTGTATAAGTCAACCTCTCTGATCCATTTCTGCTGTCAAATTGATTAACATATTTAACAGAAAAAGTGCTTACAACAAAAGGCATTATTTGTGCTTTCCTCCTTCTTAATAATATCTGCAACCACTCTTCTACCCTGAAATAGATTATGAGAACTTGGCTGTATACTTTTTTGTAAGCACCTGTGACTCTGTGTCTCTTGTCTCTAGCACCTGGTCACATGCTGTTTACTCACTGTGCCCTCTTCTGCCAAATGCCCATGTTCCAGACGTGCCTCCTCTTATAGCTCATTGCTTCATTGGGTGAGAGGGGAACTCAGAAGGTTTTTGGGTTTTGGGGTGGCTATCTTTACAGGTCCATAAATCTCTGGCAAGTTGGGAAATATACTTTCTCTTAGATTTTGGGGAATGAAAAATTCCAAATAAATAAATTTTTATACTTTCAAGAGTCAAAACTTAAATGTTCGTTAATTTTTATAGAAAGTATAATAAACTTTCCTATCTTTTTTAAAAGAACTACCTGATGACAATTTAGTATTGATAGCATAGCCATTATCATGCATTTTGCAAGCTGAGCTTTGTTAAATGTTTTTCTCTGATTGTTGATAGGTATTCTATGAAAAAGGGAATTTTTGTGATCAGATATGATTGGGAAATGCCAGCTTAAGCAAATTTAGACATGTTTCCTTGCTGTAGTATTTCTTAGAGCTCTTAGTATGAATCTGTCAAATTTTTTTTGATCAGGAACAAAAATCTACCCCACCCCTCCCCTTACTCGTACACCCATTAACAGCTTTAATACTTTGATCTGCACAGTCAAGTTCATTGGGGCTGTAATATTGTATCATATAATACCAGAATTCCACATCTACTTTTTGGTTTTATTGCTTCTTTCTAAATTCTTCTCGAGTTAAGCTCTGTCAAGGCAAGGACTATGCCTGTTTTATTCATTACTGTAGTATAAACACCACAGTGCCTGGCATATAGTAGGTACTCATTAAGTATTTCTGAGCTTGAAGTTGTCAGCTCTTAGTTTGTTGCAGTATTTCTATTTTGGTTCCCTTCCAAATGTACATGTTTTTAACAGCAGTTTCTTCCTTTTTAGTCTAAACAATCAGATAAACATATTTGCAAAGAATTTTGTGTATAACTTCTTGGCCCCTCTAGAGGTGTGAGGCTTAATCATGAATTATGATTAAGTAAATGATTTAATCACTGCAGCTTGTCGCCCAGGAACAGGCACATAGAATTGCCCCTGAGAGAAGCAGCTAGTTCGCAAGCCCGTGCCTGCAGTTGGGAGCTCTGCTCTTCTCCTTTTTCAGTTTAGGACTTGTACTGGAATCCACTGTTAGTCTCTCTGTCTTATGCATCCTCTCTGTTTGAATAGTTTTTCTGATCAGCAGCCACTCTAATATACTCCAGTTTGAGGTGCTCTGAAATATGATGTCCACTCTTCTGGAGCTTTGTCCAGTCTTCCCTGCAGCCCCTCCCATTCCAACCAAGATCCCACAAAGGATCACATATTTTAGGTTACTTGGTATTAACCATACATGTGTGCATGCAAGTACGTGTACACACACACACACACACACACACACACACACACACACACACACACACACACACACAAACACATCTGATTAATGGACTGGGGTGTCAAATATCTAGGTTTAAGACAGTAGCTCTTTGGGAGCTCAGAATTCTGAATCTAATAGTGTTATTTTCAACCCTTTATTGGTACTCTTTTGAAAATACAAGTAATTAATTTTCATTGTATAAAATTTGGAAAACATAAAAAAGTATAAGGAGCAAAATCTAGATTGCCTGTAATCCTGTTGCCCCAAAATACATTATAATGAATAATGTTTCTGTGTGTGTGTGTTTATGTGTGTGTGTCCACTGCAGACTGTTGCTCTGGGTCTTGCTTTTTAAAGTAGTCCTCCATTCATTGTTAAATACATCTTATACTTTTAACATTAAAATTAATATTTGTAATATTTATGTATTGCAATGCTCAACAGTTAACTTTTACTTAGTGCCTACAAGGCAAATCATTGTTCTATACAGTCAATGATTGTATCTTAATTCACCTTTATACTTCTAGGGTCTTGCTCAGGGCCCTCAGTGCACATGGTTTTTGCTCAGTAAGTGCCTGCTGAATTTAAGTGAGAAGACATTAAACTAGAATTGGATCTGCCCACCTGTTTTTAAGAAGTTAAGCTCTACAAATGATGCATTCCAAAACTACAAAAGAAGGTTAGAGCCAAAACAGTCGAAGCTGCCCTTATAAGGGCAGGAAGAGTTTTGTAAGATTTTACTAGTTCAGTAGGTGTTACCTATGCTGATTTGGAAGTGTCTGCCAGTTATGAGACAGGGTCTCCCTTTATTGTGTGGTCAGGACAGTTTGCATCTGGTTCTCATCATTTTAGGCCTGGAGCTCCCCATCCCCCTTTTTAAAATAGCATATCAGGGTTTCAGTGGTGGGATGGGGAGGAAATTGGCTTGCATTAGTGAGATGCATAAGTCAGCCCAGGATCAACTCAATTCCACTTTCATACATGCCTGGGAGCAAGAGCTTTGCATTTTTTGGCTTTTGGGTGTCTGTGCTCTGCCTCAGATGCTGTGGAAATGGAATTGGTTGTCAGAGGCATTATATGGTGAAGGAAGAATCAGAGCAAAGGGTTTGAAGTATCTAGAGGAGAATATTCTCTGCTCCACAGGAATCTTCCTCTTTGGGGCACCAAAAAACTGATGTCCACCAGACTCAGTGGGTAGAATTCTTTCAACACTTTTCCTCAAGTGAAAGATGTGGCATGTGTAGCTGAATGATCAAAAATTGCCCAGGGCAGCTGTTATCAAAGCATCGTGGCCTTCCTGCAGTGTAACCTGCCAACAGAACTTCTAACAGCAAATGATACCTAAATATTTAGACCCCTGGAGGCCTTGTCTTTTTCAGCCATACTCACCAGTCACACAGCACAGTGTCTGTCTCCCCTGTGTCATGCTGGATAAACCCTCACATCCTGACTCACTCTTTCCTCATGCCAGGGAAAGTTATACAATGTTTGAGTGTTATTAAAAGTATTATTCCTGTCATGCTTCTTGGGAAAGTGCTCTCTGTCTTGATGGAGATGTGGACAGCTTCTTGGTTGCTTCAGCAAAAAGTTTATGAACCATTTCGAAGGGCAGGGTACTTCATGCCCTATGTTGTGTTTCCATGCTAAGACGCTAAAGGTGCTCTTTGGCTTAGATCTCTGCTTCAGATCTCTACTTCATCAACCTTTTGGTCATCTCTGAGTTTGCGCAGGAAGCGATTGAGTGCACGATTAATGATGCTAACATCACATAGGTTACTGTCATATCAGCATGAAACCATTAGTAATATGAATAGACATGCATTTCAGATTTGTTGTTTATATCCAAATATTACCTTCCAGTTAATATCTGGAAAATTAAGTAAATTTTCTGCTATTTACTTTAAAATGTAGGTGAGCCTTTTACATGTAACTCGTAGTGAAGAATCTTTAAGTGCTTTGTACCCTGAGATTCTATAAATCAACTGAGATATAAAGGCAAATATTATAAGATTGAATACTAGTATTTCCCAAATACTAATATTCGCTTAGTTAAACCTTAGCTAATAGATCACATTAGCTAGGTAACTTTGGGAAGAATGTCATATTTGTTAGCTGACAAGTATTTATAAAAATATTTGTAGTAGAGGCATTATTATGATATTAGATTGTACCATCATTCTAATAGGATTAGTGGGTGAATGCATTTACAACATTAACAAGAATGTTCACTAAGAACTGTCTTTAAGTTTCAGTCATTTAATTTTACTTAAAGCCATGAATTTTTCCAGAAAATGCCTATTTAAGATTTTTTACATTTTCTGAAGATAAATTAAAAGTAGAATACCAACTTTGTCCCCTCAACATTTCATGATCCGGAAGATCTCCAGAATCATATACAACAACATCAATGATAAATTGTCTTCAACACAGAAAAATTTCATATTTATTCTTGTGTCAAGGAAGTTCAGATGATGATGGTAATAGATTTCAGCCTCAGCTTTGGCTTAATATTGATTTTAGCACTCAGCTACTTGGCATTTGGCCCAAATGGGTAATGGGTACAAATTTTCTTTCAGTGGATTTTTATGCTTTTTTACGAGGAGGCAAAGATGTGTCAAGGTCAGACCGGAACAAATCCCTTATATTTTTCTACCATTAGTTTGTTTACAAATGGTGTCCATGGTCACCATCAGTTAATTCTCTAGTGATCCTAAGGATGTCAGGGAGTATCACGTCATTAAAGAGAGGGAATCTCTGACTCAGAGAGATGAATGAAGGGCATTAGTTGTCCAAGGGTACTAGGTGGTAGTGGAGCCTGAGCATCTGACTCCATCTCTATCCCAGCACTCAGAATCTCACAGGCTTACCTTTTAGTCCTCTTCTAGAGCTGTCCTTGACACATACACAGCAAAACATTTAATTTCTATACTGCTCGTCATATGAGAAGAATTGTTGGTAAACTTATTAATCAGGACCGTATTTAATATAGTTTTATTCCGATTACTAATGACTTCTAAATTTAAATAAAATTGACCATGTTCTTGAGGATAGCCATGCTTCTGATGTACCATGTGGCCCCAGCAAACCTAGGTTTCCTTTCTTACCTGCACAGTGCGAATGGTGGTCACATCACCTTCAGAGACCTGTCAGCTTTGCCAGTCTGTCCTGTGATAAGGGCTGAATAGAGGAAAGGCGAGATCTAATAACAGTTGAAGTCCAGGCCAGTTTGTATTTGCTGAGAGGCATGACTGAGGGAAATAAATTGACATTTTGGTTTGAACAAGCTGGTTTTTAGTTAACATTGGAAGTGTAAATAATACTTCTTCCTGGTTTATGAGATATGAAATTGGTTGTCAACCACATGTATTTCTCATTTTTGTCTTCGGTTCGCAGTTTGGTTCTGGAATGCAATTTTGGAGACAATTTCGGGTTGGCTTATTTGCTCAACAACAATAATAATGTACTCACTGTCATTTATTGAGCAACTGATATGGACTAGACTATGTACACACATCATTCCTAATCTTTAAAGAAAAACAACATGCAAGGCATGTATTCTAATTCCCCTTTACAAATAAGGAAATTTAGGCTCAGAGAGATTAAAGGACTTGCTTAAATTCACTTAGAAATTGTCAGAGCCAATACTTGCCTAATTGCAAAGCCTATACCTTACTTACGCCCCGACATTGTCATGGCATCGAAGGCTGGAAATTGAGATCCACACACTCTTCTTTCCCCCTGTCCCACTACCGTGAGTAGAATCTTGCATGGGCCGGTGCTGGCTCCTACTGCCAAGGTGTCCTTGACTTGTATTCTGATGCGGTGACATACCTTCATTGATTCCATGATGCTGATGACCCTCCCATGGCATTTGCTGACTGGCCCAGGGCAACCTGACACCCTCCTTCAAAGAGCTTACCCTGGACTTTCCAACCAGAGGGAAAGAGGCCTTCAAAAGGAACCCGTGTGTGATTAGGTATTACTTTGATTCTTGATCTCGACAGTGAATTCTTCTCATTTATTTGACATCTTAATTTCCTTTGAGCATTTTATCCAAACTTCCAGCAGTGACTCTCAACACTGGCTGCATGTTAAAATCAGTTGCGGAACTTTTTAACAATAACTATTCCTGGGTGCCCGATCTAGACATTCTGATTTGAGTAGGCTGGGGTGGGGCCCTGGGTATCAGCATTAAAAAAAAAAATAAGTACTTCAGGGAATTCTAATGTTTGGCCTGGGAAGAGAACCAGTGCTTCAGGGGCAGAAAATCTCTCTTTTCACTCTTGTTGATTCAATATACTTTTTTCCTGATCCCAGTGAGCCCTCAACCTTGTGATGTTATCATTCCATTGAGAGGTAGAATTTACTCAACAAGAACATTCATGTTTTTGAGGCAGCTTAGGCTAAGGAGAGGTGTTACAGGAATGAACACAAATGCTGAATTTAGTGGCCCCAGAGGAGGGGAATTAGCCATTTTGCATTAGGTCATTGGGAACAACCAAAGGACAGAGCCTTGACTTTTACTACCCTCCCTCTCAATTCATCCTCCCGACCCCCACCCAGTTTTCAGCATTTGAGGAGTGTGTTCTTTGGTTTGGAGAGTGTTCACAATCACTTCCAATGCTTTTACTGTGAGACATACTGTGACTTATTTACATCAGTTTGGATATTTGTTTGTAGTATCTTTACTTTTTTGTTTACTAATTTAATTCGCTGCTATATATAAAAGAATGGCTTCAATTGAAATAATCACGGTGGCACACAGTACAAACCAGTGATACTCTACCTTGCTCCAGTTGGAAGTGCACTCAGGCTCCCCACCTGGCATTCGGCATTCTCCTCACCATCTGACGCCAGTCTTTCTCTCCAGAATTAAGGTCCCTCTTTCCTGTCACTGGGTTTCTGCCACCTGAAATGTACCCTGGACCAGGATCCACCCCATCCCTGCCTTTGTTCCCTGTCTCATCCTGATGAAACGTTACCTCTGTCCTGAAGCTGTCTCTCATCGCAGCCGCTAGAAATAACCTTTCCTTTCCTAGAACCCCACACTGCTTTGAGCAGGAACACTTTTAGAACTTATCACATTGTACCTCGAGCTATTCTTATTTATGCGTGTGTATAATTCCTCCCCTTCTGTAAGCTTCTGGAGGGTGGGGCAGCCTCTTAATTTTGGTGTCTCCTGCTGTGCCAAGAATATTGGAGGCATTCCTAAATGTTCTTTGAATAAATGTGTTACTTTTAGTTCAACTCAGCAGTTGTCCAGCATTAACCTCATGAGATATTGGTAGCTTTGGTGAACATTTGGAGAGGTCCACCGTGGTGGAGCGAAATCCGGTGACCTACTTACAGCAGATCCCCTGCAGGCTCGCTGGTGAAGAAGGCTCATGTTTAAACTGTCGCAGGAGAGCCTGGCTTATTTATCCTGGTGGTTGTTTATATATCTTTTAAAATCACCCTCCCCCTTTTTTTTTTCCTTTTAAAATATAAAAGGAATGCATTCTCCTGTAGAAAATGCAGAACTTTTCAGAGGACTAAAGAAGAAAATAAAAAGTACTTCTAAAATCTCCAAGTAGTATTAATAAAACCTGTCCTATTTTAACAGTACATAATAGTGGAAAGGAATTTGCTTCTTTGTATTTTTAATAACTGGTGGCAAGGCCAATGTGTCCAGTGGGTGAGCTGTTTTTATTATTATTGTTATTATCGTTAATATTGTCGCTTACGCTAAAACAAAGTAGATGTTGTCACCATTGCTATAGCCCCAAGAAGGACTTCGTGGGCTGCACTGTGATTAAGCACCTTGTATTTACAAAGTGTTTGTGGACTTTATTTTTTTAGCAACTATGTCTTAACAACAGCTGTGTGAGGGAAGCTACTTCCCAGACGAAGTCAGCGAAGCCAATGTTGAAAAAGGCTGGGATCTGGAGTATGGTGGTGTTGTTCTGGGGTGGGGGCTGGGAGGCATCCAGGGGGAGGCCTGACCAAGGGCAGTGAGAGGCAGGGACTGGAAACACTTTCTGTGAGAGAGAGGTCCCCGGGGCGCTTGCTCCTTCATAGGACGATGCTCAGAGACTGCAGCTGACCCTTGCATCTTAATGTCCGTTGCCCTCGCAGTACTTTTCACCACATCTTTATGGATGTTAGGTAATTAAGAAAAAAGGAAGAGGTGATTTTAGAGATTGAGGGTCCCCCTCCCACAATGTATCATGTGTACCTTGGCTGTGGCTGGGGCGGGCAGCAAGACTTGTGTTTAGAAAACAAGTTCGGACAAGTTCATGGGGCTGGTGGGTGCGTTTTTATTTTAATTTTTTTCTTTCTTTTTAGGTTTTATCTTATTCTCTTCTATTTTTGGATAGTTTTATTATTTAAAAAAAAATAGTTTCCAAGAACGGAAGAGAATTGAAACATAGCAGAAAAGTACAAAGAATAAAAATCTCTCCAAATAATCATTTTTCAAGTTTCAGGAAACACCTTTTAAAGTCTCTCTCTGTTCTTTCTCTCTCTACATAAATGTATGTATGTGCGTGTATAGACGCATGCACACACATAATATTTACGTGAATAACTGCATTTACAATTGCACAAATAATTGCAGGCTCTTCTATGATGTCTTTTCACAACGTGGCTTGAAAAAAATTCATATTAATAAACATAGATCTCTTAGACTCATAAAGTGTAATTTTCTTAAAGACTGGTAGTAAGATTTAAAATCTTTGATTTTAAATATTTAAATATTGAAAAAACCAGTTCTTTAGATATAATTGGATATTATCTGCATTTATTAGTAACTGTAGTAGTTCTTAGCAAAGTCGTTTGTAAATTTAGGAACTATTGACTAAACATTTAGAATGGGGCAGGCACTGTGCTAGTTGCCTGGATCATGAAGAACATCAGATGCTGCTTCTGCCCCCTTGGGCTCAGCCTGCTGGGAAGCACGCACACTACGAAGCCGCCTGTGCTGCGGGCGAGCTCGGGAGCACAGAGGTGGCAACGACGGTCTCCCTTCTGATCTTCACTTCCAATAATGAGAAGGCTGCTTCTCATGTTGCTCGTGAGCTGCTTGACTCTCCTGTTGTTTCCCGCAAGCATGATTCTAGGTATTATTAATATTAATTAATAATAAAGTATATTAAAAATAGCATTTCTTTTTTTAATGGTAAAAGCAATATGTGCTCAAGTTATAAATTTGAAATATACAGGAAAATATAAAAAGAAAGTAAAAATCATCTGTATCCCACCCTTTACAGGTAACTACTATAACATTTTATTTGTGGGAGTCCATTTGGCTCTGTGACCCACTGATTTTTTAACCTGAACTCCACAACCTAGTTGTCAGCTCCACTTTATATAACATTTTTAAAAGAGTCAAGATTTAAAAAAAATCCTTTATCAACTAAAATGCACTTGTGTCTCTTGTACAAACATACACACAAACAAGGGGAACAATCACTCTAGTTAAGCAACAACCAACCTCTCATTTTACAGATAGAAAAACCGAGGCCTAGAACTTGTCCAAGATCATATAAAAAAAAAAAAAAGTGTCAATTAACACTCAAACCCAGGTCTCTTGAATTCTGGTCCAGTACTTTTTCTGCTCTATAGTAATACCTCCTTACTAGGTCATAGAAGCAGTGGCAGAGAGAGAAAAGGAAAATCACGTCAGTTCTAAAGAGTGCATTTTTTCCCTCGTGTCCTTTAGCTGAGCTATTTTTGTGACTATTCAGTACATGTACAATGTCGCCTCTCGGAGCGTTCTGGCTAGACTGAGAGGCCATTCATTGCCGACTGCAGGCATGCTGTCCCTCATGGCTGGCTCTATGGAATCTCGGCCCGGAAACCAGAGGGGAACAGACTATTGCAATATAAAAATCAAATTCAGGGTCTGAGTGTACACAGAAAATAATTACTGCATATCCTGTTGGACTATGTACAAAACAATGAAACAATGATTTATGAGTGTGTGACTGGCTGGGGAGGGGATAGGAGATGGATGACGTTGGTTTTGATTCATCTCTTAGTCTCTGATCCGTTCACGGGCTCTGATAAGTCTTATACACAAATGCAGGCTGTTCATTCTCCTTCAATGTGACCCTGTTATTCTAGCTCTCAAAACCTTCAGTTGTTTCCTTCTGGAACAATGCACAGACTCTTCTGTCTGACGTTTAAGTCTCTCTGTGATCTGTCCCGCAGACACCGATATAATATGGAGATATATAATGTAACTGTTAAGAGCCAGACTTTGCAGCCAGGGCTGCTCCACCACCAGCTAGCACTTGTAGCTGGGCAGGCTACTGACCCTTTCTGTGCTTCAGTTTCCTCACGTGTGAAATGAGAATACGGTTGTTATGGGGATTCAGTGAGTTAAGATTTATGAAGGTTTACCAGTGACTAGGTCATAATGCATCACATAGCAAGCGCTGTATTCGTTTATTAAATGAATACCTGTCCAGCCCCTCCCCTGAGAGCACTTCCCTTTTGCTGTAGATTTCTGGCCGTTCCTGAGATGGTCCCTTATCTTCCTGCCTCCATGCAGCTGTGACCCTCACCTTCAGAATGTTCACTCTCTCATTTCTGCCTGTCCAGATCTTACTCATTCTTTTAAGGCTGGGCTCAAATGCATCTTCATTTACTTCTTTCTTTATTCATTCACATATTCACTCATTCCTTTAACACATTTTTATAGAGGGTCTGCTGTGTGCCAGGTGCGTAATCTAGGAAGGCGTCCACAGTTCCCAGGCTAGAGCAGGTCTGTCCATCATGCGAGCCTCCCCTGTGACGTGTCACCATCAACCTCACTTCACAGTTTCTGATGGGTTTGATTGGTCTCCCCTATTAGGATATTAGCTCGTTGGGAGTAGAGTGATTATTAGTAGGTATTTATTAAGCATTATTTAAAATGAATGAAGAGTTAGCTGTTGTGGGTATTTATTACCTTCTAATAAAGGCAAGAAAACAGGAAAAAACTTAAGCGTGTGTGTGTGAGAGTGAGAGAGAGAGAGAGAGAGAGAGACAGAGAGAGAGAGAGAGAGACAGAGAGAGAGAGAGAGAGAGACAGAGAGAGAGGTAGAGAGAGAGGGAGGAAAGAAAAATATTTTTGAATGAGAAGGAAGAGGCTGGGTCTGAAGGCAAAGAACCACTTTCAAGCTGAAGAAAGGCAAGAAGACAGGAATGAGAGGAGAGCTGCAGAAGTGGAGAGAAACGGGATGAGAGAGTGTGGGTTATTCTCTGACCCCTAAAGCATTTGCTCCAAGAAGTGATTTTCCCTAAGTGGTATAAAATGTGAAGTGAATCTGGTCTCACTTTTCCTTTTCCTCTTTAGGAGGTTGAAGCTGATTTTTAAAATGAGGTGGTGGAGGGAGGTGGGGTTTGGAGAAGGAAAGCGAAAATTGTTTTCTGAGACTCGCTTTGCCAAATAACACTCTGGAGAGACATTTCAACAAAGGTCTTGCCAAAAATGACCAGTGATACTCTTTCTTTTCTTCATTGTCCCGATCACTCTCCCATCACTGTTCTCCACCTCCAAA
>NW_011888795.1:6349515-6386901 GCF_000151845.1 Pteropus vampyrus | reverse complement strand
TCTCTCTCTCTCTCTCTTTCTTTTCTTTTTCTTTCTTTCTTTTTCTTTCTTCTCCCTTCCTTCCTTCCTTCCTTCCCTTCTTTTCTCCCTTTGCTCCCCTCCCCACCCCTCCCCTCCTCTCCCCTCTCTTCCATGCTCCTCTTCCCTCCCTTTCACATATAAGTATTATAGATAAGACGCTGGGGAAAAATTAAAACAAAACACAAAGTAAGTAGGTGATTTCAACTTGTAATTATTTGTTAGGTTATAAAAATGATGTGTGTTAGATTTATTTACCTGGTCACCTCATCTGTTTTCCATTGGAAACTACCCCTCCTGCCATCCCTCCTCATTTAGCCTCCCAGCCTTCCACCCACTTTCTGACTCAAAGCAGGAGAGGAGACTCTCACAACACTACTGGATTGAGACGGGAGAAAGGCACCTTTCAAATGCTGACTCTAGATGCTTAGCACGAGCAAATTCTTGGCCTTTTTCTTCCGAAGATTTCAGTTGATTTTTTGTCTTGTGTTTACTGCTATGAAAGGCATGAAGATTCAGTGACAGATGTGCATTGACTGAGTGCTTGGAGCATGCAGGCCTCACACTACACTGGGGGATGCCCAGTGAGAAAAAGGGGACCTCTGATTGCAAAGGGCTCAGTGTGTGAGTGTGTGTGTGTGTGTGTGTGTGTGTGTGTGTGTGTATGAGCGAGTGCATGCACGCACGTGTTTACATGCATGCCATGGTGCTATGGGGAGACTGGTTTCTGGGGAGAGAGGGTGGGCCATGGAGTAGGCAGATAAGTGTGCCTGCAACTAACGAGTACCTGGAGGCAGGCTGTAAAATGATCAGTGCTAGAGTTATGAGCCAGAGTTAAGAGCATGCTGGAGGGCAAGGTGTTCCGTTTGCCGCCACTGAGGAAGGCTTCGCAGGGTGTAGTGGTGTTCTAGACTTTGAAAAATAGCTAGGACTTTAATCGAAAAGGAAGAGAGAGACGAAGCTTCAAGAAAAAGGGAACAGCAGAGTCATGAGAATGTGCAGACAACAGGGAATAGCAGGCTGTGTCTGGAAGGTGCATGGAGCTGAGGCATCTGTATCAAATCACAGAAGTGTTAAATGCGCCCCTATCATGTTTGGAGCTTTTGGTCTGTAGGCAGTAGGGAGATGTTACGGGTTTTGGAAAGAGCTGTGATGCGATGACTCTGGGTGTGTGTGTGTGTTTTGTTTTTACTTCCAACTTTCTGAGTCTAACTGTTAGACAACCTTAACTCTGGGAAGCGCATGCTGCCTGTCCTTATATATCTTTTCTTTTCTCTTCCAGCCTGGCTCTGTTCCTTCTCAGCCTTCTGATAATGAAGAGTGGCAGCGTCAGCTCCTAGGAGCTGATGTGAGGTCTCTGAGCAGACTCTGGGCCTGTCCTTCACTGTTTTCCATCCTTTCTCTTCCTTCTCTTTCTCTATCACCAGCCCCACCATCGGCAGCAGCAGCAGCACTCCCCTCCCTAAAATAAATAAACCAGTCGCTCCAAAAGGTTCTAAGCACATTAGTCACATATCCCAGAAGTTTAATACAGAATTATTTTGACAGCGAGAACAAGAAGTGTTTTCTAGTTGAACGCACAGAACTTGCTTATTCCAACTGGGCTTTCTGCCGCGCAGACAGATGATATGTTTTTTAGATGGATTGGCCACGCAGGAGACTGCGTCGCTTCCCTTGGAAACATGACAAACTGCTCACTACCAAAAGTGGTTGGAAAAAAGATGTGAAATGAGAGCGAAAGGGAGAGAGAGAGAGAGAGAGAGAGAGAGAGAGAGAGAGAGAGAAGAATGAAATCACATCCTTTTGCAAATATAACTTTCTTACTAATAACTTCAATAAGCCGCCAAGAGATTTCTATGTGTTTATTTACTTATTTGGCTGCCTCTGGAGCTGTGAAGTCCTTTTTTAAACCTGGGCTCATATGTGTTCTAAAAGATGAGGACAGATCGAGTTATTGCCATGCAGGTGGCTCTCCAAGCATTCCAGTCGAATAGCTCTTCCAGAAATATTTCTTGACTCACTTACTTGGCACTTTCTGTGGCCGTTACTAAGCAGATTGAGTCCTCCCCGCGTATCCACCAGACTACCCTAGGGTTGATGTGGATCCCCTTATCCCTATTTGGCATTGGAGAGGTAGAGGAATGAAAAGCTGAAGTCCAGTCTTGCCCATGAGAGATTTTTACCTGAGGTGCCAGTGCGCCATCTCGAGAGTCAGGAAAAGAATAAAAGTGTGTGCTCTCCTCCTTCCAGCTTTGCCCTTCTCCTTCAGGGTCTGCCACCAAGCAGGAGACCCTTCCTCGAGGGCACGTCACCTGAGTATTAAGACCCAGAGATGAGCACAGAGGGAACCTAAAGGACTTCCGCATCTGGGGTACCTGCTCCTCTGGCTCCCATGATCCTTCACTTCTTGCTTCTCAAACCCTTCTAGAGACTTCCAGCATTGGGTCTTGATGTTTTCAGATCTTTTTCCTTTGTGGAATCCTTTTTACCCTCATGGAATGTGGTGTGAAATCCCAATACATAAATTAACCACAGTGTAGTTACTGGTGGTGCTGTCATTAAATGGTGGAAGATCCAACAGGCTTCCACCTAGGGCTAAGTTATCTTTCCAGAACTCTGCCTCTGTGGAACCCTCTTTGACAACCACTGTATTGGAGGTGCTTCAAGACCCCTGACGGCCCTGATGACCATGATTCTGCCTTCTTTAAACTTTCTGCCTCTCTATACATCTCTCAAAGTTGAGGAAGTGGCCCCTGTAGAGATGGGGACAATAGACCCAGTGGGAGACATGACCTTTGCTGGTTTCCTCACAACGGCTTTGAAATTCCACTTGATGAGGACCTGTTAGCTAGCTCACTTCAAATGATTCTTCTTAAGGGGGCTTGTCAGACTCCAGGCCTCCCCAGAGTCTGGGCACCCCCTGGCCACCACTTCATTATTACTCATCACACTGTTCTGAGTGGGAGTCTCAGTGAATTCTTGCTGCCATTGCTGGGACTCTGGGCTTATAGTCTCTGTCTCAGGAACATTTATGACATGGAGTAACCTAGCATTCAAGCTATTTTTAAGGAAACCTATTTGTTGTTGTCGTTGCTGTGTTTTAAAGCACTGTGTTTGCTTTTTAGGTAAAGTGAGTAATAAAAGTAAAGCCTGGGCCATCTCTCATTCCTCCAGTGACATTTATGCAGCACCTACATTCATACGACACTCTACTGTTTCCTAAGGAAGGTTCTGACCTGTATAATCATACATTATGTTTTCACAAGGCAGGATAGTTTCTAGAGGGCTTTTTAACCGCTCACAACAACTCTGGGGCAAAGTAGACTCTATGAGATTATATAATTCACAGTTAAGTTGAAAAGAATTACGAGCGTTTGAACCTTAGGTTCCCTGACTAACGCCATTGCCCTAAACCATTCATTCTCCTTGTAGCAGGAATTATGAATGAGTATGCTATTAACAAGTGCTATTTATTAAGTGCTTACTTATATGTCAAACACTGCTAGGTAGACACTGTAAAAAGCCTATTTAATCTTTTCGACAACCCTATAAGGTAGACATGATTATGTCCAGTTTGCAGATGAATCACTATAGATATTGAGACGATAAATAACTTGCTCGAGGTTCTAGTTCACAGAAATGTTGCACCTTAAATTCTAACCAGGACTGTCTGCCTCCTAAGGCTTTTCAAGTATAGGATTTTGCTCATCATTAGTTCTCACTAAAGAGACAGAAAGTTCAGTCTTGAAAATAACAAAGCTAGTATGTGTGTGACCACATGCTACAGTGAGTGTTGCATACAGGTAAAGGTTAACAGGCGGCTGTTTTTTCTTTTTTCTTTTGGAGGTCATAAGGTATTTATGCAGGGCCTTCTGCTTTCTTTTTAGATTTCATGTGCTCCACATTGAAATTACGAATTTTCCATTCTACTGAACTGTGTGCCATTGGGCAAGTCATTTTCTATTCCTGGGACCGTGGTGTCCCCCTCTATCATTCTATCATCCTATCCTTCTAAGTTTTACAAGTCTAGGGAACGTGTTTATTGAATTCTTTTGGTATACTTCCTTTTGAAATGTCATGTGGAATTACAGATACTTGATTCTTGTTTTAAATGGGAATGACAGTTACAGGTTATCCCTGTTTTCAAAGAGATGATCTACTTCTGAAACACAGTTTGCAAAAGTTTGAAAGTCAGATACCACATGAAGAAATAACTAAGTCATATCAAGAAAGATGAATGTCTAATATGTGTTCTGATTGGCTAGCTGGTTGTATCTTGCTTTTTCAGCTTTAATTTTGTCTTTCTAACCCTTATGATAGAATATATCGCCTCCCCTCCCCCAACATATGTGAGTGTGTATGAGTGCACACACAAAATTCTTGAGAAAGAAAGCCTCCTACATTTGTTAAAATTGTCACTTTCTCCACAGAATCTGGTTAGCATACCTTTGGGTGAGTGAGAGAAAATTCTTTTTCTCTGTGCCAAGTTCAGGGTGTGAATCAATTCTCCGTGCCTTTTGCATTTTAGTAAATGTTTCCTAGATGGATTCATTGGATTTCCAGTAAAGACAAACAGCTCAGAAACCAGATTGCATTCATACCCAAGGCCTGAGTTCTGTGACCCAGGCATCAGTGCTTAGTTCCATATATGGCAAAAAGAGGGATAGGGAGAGGGAGTGGAGTGAGAATACCAGACATAGAATGCATTCCTAAGAAATGTGCATTCATTACTGACAAAACAGGACCCTCATTGGTTTCCACCTTCTGCAGAACATGAGCAGTGATGCTTTGAGAAAGAAGCCAGTGTTCAGTTTGCCACAGGGAATAGTTTATTTTCCCTTTTCTTTTCAGTCACATGTAGGTTTAATTTGGAGTCAGTGTTCAAGTCAATGCTAGCATGGAATGAGGACTTAGAAATTATTCTTGGAGTCAGCAGATATGGGTTCTCAGCCTAATCCAACCGCCATCCAGCTGTGAAACTCTCTTTCTGGCCTGTGTTTTTCAGTGTCAAAGTGGCGAGGCTGGATATGATGATCTCTAACTAAGATCTCTACTATTTCTGTTTTCTTTGGTTCTAATTTTGCCTTAGATTTTCCAATTCCTGTGGAATTCCCCACAGAAAGTAGTTTCTCATTCTTCCAGATACTTTCTGTGGTTTGAACTTAAAAAGACAAAATAAAACCCTGGTCTCGAATTTTTCTTTGTGATTTCCTTAAATATGTTTTGGATACATTATTAGCCTTCACTTGGCAGATAACTTCTTGCTCAGGGTGGAAATGAAGGGCTTTTACTGCATCTTCATGGTCTTCCCCCTCTGCTTGTCCCTGTTGTTATTGGAGAAGAAATGGGTTATGCCCAACGCAGAGCTGTAGGAACAGATGTGCCCTTAGCAAATGCAGCCTTGTAATGGCCTTGTTAATTGTCTGCTTTTCTAATACATCCCGCCTTCTCTATGGGAGAAGGAGGCAGAGGCAAGAGGCAGCTTCCTCACACCTTAGGAAATGGAACTAGGGATGTGAAACGGAGGTGTTGGCTTTCCACTTAGTAATTGGATGAGTCACTTGTCTGTCACAGATGTTAAGAAGGTTAAGAAGAAATTGAAATACAAAATTCTGGCCCTAGAGAGGACTGTAGTTAAAGCCAGACATTATTTCTAATGCTCCTCTTTGTATTTATGGGTTCTGTAGTCTATTGTCAATAGACTACAAGAGTTTTGTTGCAAAAGTTGGTAATTTTCTGTTCCTTTTGGAGAGAGTTCTAGCCAAAGTCGACCCCTTCCCTCTCCTTTCTAAAAGCGTGGCTTTAGCTCCTCAGCTGAGATAAAGGGAGGTATCTTTGTTCTTGGACGAAATATTCTAGCCCAAGGGCTTAGATGTCCCCGTGGCAGCCCGAGCAACTGTGGAAAGGTCTTGCTCTGAGGAGGCTGAGGTGGTTCAGTAGGTGCCCTGTGGCCTCTCCTTTCCTCCCTGTGAAGTTGAGGAACAAGGCTCCACTTGACCTTGCCTCATTGTGCTGCTCCTTTGCTGGGAGCTGGCTAACACACAGCCTCTGAGTCCTGGGAGAAGGAAGTAGGCAAGTGTGATTGCTCCAGAGAGAGTGGGAGCTAAGAGGTATGGGTTCTCGTGGCAGGTGTGCCATGAGCATGCCCTGCGACTTGGTCAAGATGCTTTAAGTTTTGGTCTTCATTTCTCCATCTGGAAATGAAGTACTCGTAGGCTTCAAAGGTCTCTTCTAGCTCTTAAAGCGTGAATTTAATGTATTTCCAGACTTTCTCTTCATATCTCATATGTCCTCTATTTGGTATCCCCAGTAATACTGAGCTCATTGATTTGTACAGAGTTCTGACATGCCACATTCTTTCCGGTGTCAAGTAGAATATAAAACAAAATTCCCTCTCTATGAGCTCCTGTTCACCAGAATATTATGACCAAATTCTTTAGAATAGCATTTAACTGCTTCATAGGCTGGTTATAATTGGTGGTTCTAGTTTTAGGGAATGGAGACTTCAGAAGCCTTGCCTTCCACGTGTGGCACTCATCTTGACTTTAAGCTGTTTGTGAGCCCTTTGGTACCATGGAAGCAGGTGTGCATATAAAAAAAGGAAAATGAATATGATCATGTGGCAGTGTTCCTGAGTTGGGAGTGCAATTGAGAAAAAAAATGAATCAATAGTTTAGGGAAGATTTAGGGAAACCAGGTACAATGTGTCTTATGCTTTAGTAAAAGCGTACATATTACAAATGGTTGGCACCGTTATGAGAAAACCACTGGGAAGACCAATCAGATAGACAGTAATAATGTGCTGACCATGATTGATCCTTTAGGGAGTATGATATGTGATGTAGGTTTATATAGGACTTTATAGTGGACTAACCTCTTTCACACGCATTAGCTCATTGGATCCTCACAACAGATTCATGAGGGGTGCAGGCCATAGAATATTATCCTCAGTTTACTAAAGACCAACGTGATGCTCAAATAATGTGTAGAGGCTACCCAGTGTCATGTGGTAAAGAGGTGGCATAGCAAAGACTTGTCTAGTGCTCTTATGGCTGCACCATATTTCCTGCCTTTGTGAAGTTTCAGCCTAGCAGTAAAACAGGATAAATACACACATACATATATACACCACCTTTCCCACCAGAAGATGGTAGAGGTTGGTATTTATTAGTGGTGAATCATGTGAGCCATAATATTTGGCAAATCAGTCCTATGATTAGTGGTGTGATATGTCAGTTCACTTTCACAGCTGAATTATCAACTAGGGCACCATGATGGATAACAGAGTCGACGATTTCTAGTTTCTGACTGTTCATTCTTGCATGTGTACTTTTATTTAAGGCAATAAATAACTAATAATTATGGAACATTTAATGTGTGCCAAGCTTTGTGCTAGATATTGATCAGTAGATGTGAACTATAAACCAAGGATTGGAAAGGAATTTAAAAATATGCAGAATACTCCATCTCCCCTCTCATCCTTTAGCCCCTCCTCTGATATTCTTGCCAGGTGATAAGTCCAACTGTACTTGATTATTTTACGCGGTATCTTGTAGTAGAGGGTAGTTTCTCCAAAGGCTGTGACCTTTTATGTTTAGAATATATGCAAACTATTAGTAACTTCCATCAGTGATTATTTATACATCTATTAAGTGGCTTAGTGAAAACTAAACCCTTCTCTTAAATTAAATTTTCTTCTTAGAGTAAGTTTCTTTGGATGGCTGTTTGATCTACAGAGAGATTATTAGTTCTCATTTGTCCTAAAATTTCTTCTTATGTAATTTGGGGTGGCCTAAAATTTCTTCTTATGTAATTTGGGGTGGCCTATCTTGATTCTGGAAATTGAAAATTGGGGAAATATGCCCATGCTGTCTTCTTTCCCTTTGATTCCATTTTTTGGGGACTAGAATTATATCTATTTATAATTGCTCAAATTTTGAGTCTTGTAGGAACATGTTTCTGTACATGATATTTGAAACCTATTTATACTTTCTTAGAACCACTAAATCTTCATGTTGGAAGGGATCATAAAGGTTCTTTCAAACAGCCCCAGACTATAAATTCCTTGAGCTCAAGAACTGTCAGCTTTATTTCTGTACCTCTTCCTGATGCACCTCCAAACACCTAGTCCAGTGCCAGGTGGCCTCAATAAATGAGTGTTGGATTGAATTGAATTTCTCACCTTTCATGCTTTCTTTGCCCCTTTACTCAACTCGTCCAGTCATTGGGAGGAGATGTGCGGACCCACTGAGTGTGATGACCCATTAAGTAAATCATGGCGTTCGCTGCCCTCCACTAGGGCTTTATCTGTGTTTAGATTGAAGAATGCTGAATAACTAATAAAAAGCAATTCCAAAGCATTTTGCAGATGGAAAGTGCTTCATGGGTTATAAATAATAACAGTCTCTCGAAATGAGGCACGACCAGACAAAGAAGTGCCGACCTTGCAGGCTATAGAAACTTATGATAGACCTTATGGTGGAAGAGTGAGATAGTAGATATTGACCCCTTTCATCATTTTGTAATCAGCATTTTCATTTCCAAGTCACTGTACATTCCTCATTTTGGGCAGAGTTTGCTTTCTGGATTACCTAGGAATTAATCCTTCCAGATTTCAATAGGCAAAGGACTGAAGGAACACCGTGAAAACTGATAGGCAGATCTTCTGGGCAAGACTTTAAGTCAGTCCTCTCATTCAGTGCTTAAATCTAGTCCTTTCTAGATCCTGGCCTCTTCTTCAACTGTCATTTCTTTTAAGGAGTCTGTAGTCACCTCTATTTTAGTTCTGGAGCACATGGTATTCTCAAGAGGTGGAAACTAGCACCTTTTTCCAAAGGAGACAGTGGAAACGCCAGGGCCCTTCCTGGCTTTGAACCATCAGTTTTAGAGTCAAACACCATTTGGCTGGGTAAACTGCATTTCCCCAGATACCTCTCTCTTTTCACAGAGAGGTCCTGCTTTTCCTCTTGGGGTTTCATCTGGGGAATGGCCTGCCTTTCCTTTGTCCTGCGGTATGGGTCAGTCTGATTCAAATTTGGTAAATATATGGCAACTGCCCACCAGGAGCCATCAACTATATTTTCACCTGTGTTATCTCACCTTAATTAAGTGAGTGAACAGAAGTGTGAACTGAATCTTGCTGTTTTTCTTGGTGGCTCTTTCTTCTCAGCAGCAGCGACCCATTCTAGCTGGGCATTATTCGTGCAATCAATAGTATTTATTGAGCACCTACTGTATTCTAGGAACTCTTCTTGGTGCTGGTCGGTGAACAAAAGAATGTCCTCCCAAGCTAACATTTGTAATGGGAATATGATTTTAAAAAATGACTTAACAGAAAATTGCTTAAAGAAGTAAATACAACATACCAAACACACAACAGCTCTTTGCTTCAGGTCTTTCCTCCTACTCTTTCTCTTCTCTCTCATTTTTTTTTCTCTCTTCTTAACTGACTCAACACTCTTTATTCTCTGACCCTGCCTTACAAAGGCACTTGTAGTTTCCTCTCATTCCCTTCTTTGTCTCCTCTTCTTGTCTGCTTGTGCTTTGCACGTGGATGATACTTGATGCTGGCTTGATTTCAACTTCTTATTCATTCCCTAGCTGTTTCTTTGCTCTTACTTCACCTCCAGGCTTGGTGTGGTGGTTAGATGCCTATGTTGTAAATATGAACCCAGAAGCAAGAGTGGCCAGTGGCCTTGGGGCTTTTAGGTGCTCATCCAGTAACACTGCATTGTCAGAATCTTACTGAAGAAATGGATGTGGTCCCAAAGCCTGTCAGCTCAAAGGGGCTTCTCTCTGTAAGTTTTCCTTGATTGTCCCCCATCTTAATTTTTATACTGCATATACGCCTGAAGAGAAGCTCAGTAATTTTTAGTTTCTTTTCCTTCTCTGAAATCTCATGTCTCTTTATCTGGGCATGACTTAATGGGATTTACTCTTTATTTCATGGTTATTGTGCCCATTTCTACCTCTCTAGATGGCATGGACTATGTCCATATGTATTAAAAAATGTTTCTTACATGAACTGGGATTGGGGGGAGCATTTTCCTTCTATGAAAACTAGTTCTTTGTTTAGGGCTGAGGATCTTGGAGACATATTTAATAGTCAATTGTCGATTTTAGTGGCTCAAATGGCGAGAGCTAACCTCTGTAGTGACTAAGGGGTTGAATTTCCATGTGTCACAGATTTCCATTCAAGCCTGAGGTTTGCAGGTGCCTGACTATCCCTGTGCTGTTGTCATCCACCCCTAAACTATATATTTGGGAATGGTTCCCGTGATGAGTCCTTACTAGATACAAAGTAGAACTTGTGAAATAGATCTTTTCTTCTTTGTCCCCATCATCTAGACCTCTAACTTCATATTTTGCTTCTTGCCTTTTGTTTCTGTGCTCGGATTTCAGCCCCAGCCTCTCTTTATATCAGGCATGGTTACCATGATAACTCAGTATTTATTGTACATGTACTAAATGTTAGGCACTGAGTAAATGACTTTCCATACCTTTTTTCATTGAATCCCCAAAGCCAGCCTATGCAGTACGTCTGAGTATTATCCATATAACATGGATGAGGAAACTAAAGGTTGGTGAGATTTAAGTAACTTGTCCAACATTGCACAGCTTGTAATGGCAGGGTTAGAAGCCAAATCTCTCTGACATCAGTTTTGATTTCTGAATTACTGTCCTCACCCATGATTTCCTCTCCTGCCCATCCTTGTTTACCTTGCTTGGTTTGCATGTGACAACCAAAAACCATGTAGGTGGCTGGAAGAAGTGCTCTGGCCTCACTTCTCTCTCCCACTGGCACCTGTAGCCAGAGCTGAATGTGTGCTATACTCTTCTTACCTCTCAAGGCTGAATTATCAGACAGACACCTTCTAATGGGTTCATTTTTAAAAATAGTTTACTTGGTTTATCAGCAGCTATGGACAGCTTGACGTTTGCTTTTATGTCTATTGGATTCAGATCTTCTCTCAGTGTTTCTCCACACTTAGCAAAGACCCCGTGACCACTTGAATTGACAGTAAGTACGTTTCTAGGATACAATATGTTATAATAAGATCTAGAGGCATATTCGAGAATTTGGGAGCAGTCTAAGGAAGGAGAGAGGTTTGAAGAGTGGTATGGCCTTTGCCTCTTCTGGTGGATGATGGTGGGTACAGCCTAGCCACTGGCAATCATCGTGCTCGCTAGGGAACTTCTTCAGCCTGGGGCATTTATATAATTGGTGTTTAGCATTTTTGTTTTACTTTACATTTGCAAAGTGCTTTCCAATGATTTATTAGCTGCTCTCGTTTTTTAATAGCCCCTGGAGGTAAGTTGAACATAAATGTGTAGAGAAGGCTCATATCATCAGATATTATTGGATCTGGGGTCAGGACTCTGAACCGGGATAAGGCCATTTGGGATCATTGCCTCATGAGGATTAATAGGAGAACAAGTGGACTTAACTTCAGCTCCCAGAGTCTATAAGGCAAAAGTTTGGAATGATGGCAGCTATTTAAGGAAATTGCGTAGAAGCCATTATCAGAAGACCTGGATTCTAGTCCTGACTCTGCGTTTGACTGGCCATAATGACCTTGAGCAATTGCTTTGCCTCTCAGTGTCTTGAATTCACCCTCTGGTAAACAAGGATTATCTCTCAACTCCCTTTAGATCCAACATTATGTTAAATACAATTCTATGACTTTGGACCCTTTCTCTGGAATCACAGGACAGAGAACATGGGTATAGATCTAAGCCATTAGGGGATATGTATTAAAAAGTTGCTCACCTTCCTTTTTCTAGGATCCAAGTGCTAACTGACAACGATATGCCTTCACATTCATTTTAAGAAGTACATCATCCTTGTTCACTATAAAACTGAGAAAGTGAGTGGAGCTGCTAGAGGAAAGTCAGACTGGAGCCAAGACCATCAATCCTGTATCTTATGGGTATTGTAGAAAGTAATTAGCAGGCTTGATTATCTCACTGGTTCAACACACGTTTTAGGGTTGTGATGTAATGCGTGGAAACATTTAGTTGTCAGATTTTAGGGCTGTATCAAATTTATTCTTGCAGGAAAAGTCTAGTTGTCCTGGCAACCTGAAATCGATTTTCTTTTTGCTCTTGTCAGCTGAAACTGGTCCCCTTTGAATCATTCCTCTAATTTAATATAGAGAACTGTATGTCCCCACCTGGTGACCAAATCGTTCTTAATGACAGGTAACCCCAGCAAATGATTCTTCTTTCCTGCCTGAGCCAGAAGCTATAGCTTATTACTGCTTTCACCCTGTGTTGTTCTCTTTGCTGTTATTTATTTGCCTATGGAGTCAGGTGTAGAAGTAAAGTGGCACTCAATTAATTAAGAATTTAATCAGGCCTGTAGAGCAATGACGCAATTGGCAGCCAATCATGGCCTTTCATTTTAAGTTACATCCTGGGCAGGGGTGGGATTAGAATGGTCCCCAGGACAAAGAATTCTTTTGTGGGGATATCTAGCATTTCTGTAACCTGGGGACAGTGATGGTGATGTAATGGCCCAAATGACAGAAAGAAAATGGAGCTTCACGTCTGTTTTCTGCCTCTGTCAGTCATCTTTATCATGGAAGGGGAAGGATCTTTAAACTAGGAAGGGAGAATTGAAATCATTAAGAAGAAATTGATGCTCATGACAGATGAAGATGTTATGAGAGAGCAGTTAGCTCTGCTAAATGATTGCAAAGTTCAAGGGCCACACATATTACATCTCAGGATACAGAGGAGTGTTTCTGATGTTGACTGTGGAACTGCTGCCAGTAATTTTGAGGAAACCCGGAAATCAGCAGAAATGCCAGAAGTGAGAGATGAGGAAATAGATATCAGTTATCAAAAAACCAGGTATCCGGAGTGTAGAATCTGCTGACTTTGTTGTGATTCCTGGTATAATTCTAGACTGGCTTATCAGTGATTTACGAGTCTTTGAAAGGAAGCTGTGTTCACCAGAAGCCAGAAAAAGGTCACTTAGCCATTTCCCTTTTTGCTTGGGTTAACCAGCTGTTGGATTAGAGTGACATCAAGACAGTGTAGACAGTACAGGCTTTGGAGTCAGAAGGTCTGGGCAAAATCCAGGGTTGGACTTAGTAGGTACATGACCTTTGGGAAGTTGCATAATTTCTGTGACTCAACTTCCTCTTCTATAAAATGGGATTAATTATAGGACTGAGAAAGGATGCTGTGAAGACTAAATGAAATACGGCGTGTGATTAAAAGGATGCTGTGAAGACTAAATGAAATATTGAATGCTTGTAAAAATTAAGCATTCAATAAATGTTGCTATCATTACTCAGTAGGAACACATTTCAATTTAGTAAAGCATTTAAAAATTTTTACACATTTATGGATAAGATGGAGACATGTAAGCTGGATTCAACATAGACAGTGGATGAACTTATGGGCACATGAATGAATACACACTTATTAATAATGTGGGTGGAGAAAGAGTCCTTCTTGATGGGAGAAACCTCAAAGATACATTGCAAGGGTGAGGATACAGGGAGAGGAAAGTTAGTGACCATTTTTTTTTGCAACTTACCAACCCCTCTCCCCCATCCTTTTTTTTTCTCAAGAAGTAATAATCATTAACAATTTGGTATGTGTCTAGTTTGCCCCCATACACACACACACACACACACACACACACACACATATTCACACACACACATATGTATGTATATACATATACATACATGTGTGTGTGTGTGTATTTTGTTAATAAAAACTCAAAAATTATTTGTTCAAAGTTCATATTCTTTGTTCAGAAAATACCAGGACTATCAAAATGGAAACAGTCACTTGGAACTACTGTACCATGTTTGATTTATAAACGATGTCCTTACATCTGTAGGCAGAGTGACACCTTTACTGTCTTCCCTTTGCTTCCTTTCTACTCTCTTTTCTTCCCTCCCCTCCCCTCCCCTCCTCTCCCCTTCCCTTCCCCTCCCTTCCCTTCCCTTTCTTGCTGCCTACCCTTCCTGTCTTTTTCTCTTTATTACTATTCTTTTAATCTCTTGTTCTTAGTTTAAAATGGGTCTTAGTGACCAGGCATTTACAGTGATCTTATAACATCAAGCTTCGGCCACCTAGTTCTAGTTCTGAATTATCAGGTCTTCACCTGCATACTTTATGGCCTTCTGCTTCTTTATCTTTTACACGGGAGGTTGTGATACCATTCGTTGTCTAGCCTCAAGAGGCCATGTTGGGGCCTGAGTGATACATGTCTTATATAGTTCCCTACCCTGTATACAGGGTACTAGGAGGTCGGTTATGTACACAATCGCATTCCTTGGGCTTATGGAAGGATACCTTTTATTTCAGTGGGATACTCTGAGAGTAGTGAGCTCAGAGCCTCTGTTGTGTGTTTTCTTGGTATTCCAGTATCTCTGTCGTAACTGATATCTCTGTTCAGAGCCCTCCCCGATCTGGCTTTAGGCTGCCTTGCCACCTCCTCCATGACTCCTCCTGTCTACCCCCATGCTCATACTCTTCATTCCGTGTGGAGAGCCGTCCTGCCTGGCAGGCTCTGCCTGAGAACATCCTTCAATAAGCAGCTCAAATTTCACCTTCTCAGAAACATCAACTTTCTCATTTAGAATCCATCTCTCTCCTACAGTCTCCATCCTATGGTTTACATTTTTGGAAACACATTCGCAGACCACCTTGTATGTTAGTGGTGGTATCTGCTTCTGAGCTTTAATCTCCAGAGGACAGGCATCTCTAAGCCTCTGGAGCCTAGTTCAGTGGCTGGCATTTGTAGGCACCCTGTGAATGTGTTTTAAATTGAATTATTCAGGAGGCCTGAGGGTTTGGGAGGTTAACTAAGTTAACCCAAGGAACTAGAAGGGCCTCTGGGAACTGGTTTAGGAGCATATAGCTTTTAGGATCAGCTATCAGCTTTACCCTAGCTCCTTCTTAATCCTGTGTCTCTAGAAGCAGAGGGAAAGGTAGTGTCTGCTTAAGATGCTAGTGACATTCTTGGGGAGATTAGTTCAGAACGCACCATCTCTTCTCCTAGCTCTCAAGTTTGCAAAGTCTCTTTCTATTGGAAAAGCTTAGCTTTTGAAGAGAAGGCAGTGGTTTTCATGGTGACTTCTGAATTTCTGACGCCGATTATTAACCTTCTTGAGGAAGAATTTGCAGTTGTTCCTGTTGCAAGGAAAGCAGATGTGCTGAGGTACCACGTTTGTGAAACTGAGCGAAATCCTGCTTGTTTTGTGACTTTGATCTTTATGAACAGTCTGGGGTCAGGCTGAGCCCCCATTGTGTGTCCGAAAAATCCACTTTCACCATCACGTGGGATCTTTATTGCTGCTTGTGGAACACCTTCTCCTGACTCGAAGTTCAGATTTTACCTGTATGGCTGAATGTTGTTTCCAGTGAACCATGCACAGAAATGGGAATTTATGTTTACCATGCTTCATGAGAGAATTTACACAGAAAGGGGGATGCATGATGCAGAGGAAAGAGAAAAAGAGGAAGCCTGGGACACCTGGTTCCAATCCTAAATCTGCCAGAGACATATTATGTGACATGGGGCCTTAGTTTCCAGATCTGCAAAATGAGGACACTAATAATTATTAGGAGTTATATAAGTTAACTGAGGTTATTTAGGTAAAGCATGTGGCAGAGCACCTGACACTTTTCAGCACCAGTGTATCCCAGTAAAATTCCATAGACTTGGTTATGAGCCCAGTTCCAATAGCTGTTAGAGATGATTTACATAACTTCAGTGAGACTGAGTTATTAAACCCGAGTACCAGTTTAAATGAATTTTATTTGGGATTAAATATAGCTTGCATGCTAAGTTGTAATGATTAGACGATGTTTGTAAAAGGCCTAGCACAGTGGTGTTTCTCAGTATCTGGCTCAGGTATTGACACTCACCACTGCCCAGCTTCTCTGGAGTGGTGACGTGCTCTGGGGTGACGTGCCTCAGAGGTGCTGACTGAAGCTTCCCTCTATGGCCATATTTCCTTCCTGTATCCTAGACACGAAACCTTCCTCTCTAGAAATCAGACCCATAGAATAGACCTAGTTATGAAAATGCTGCTTTTAGAAGTATACAGAACACAGCATGTATGGAGAAGTGCAGCCAGCATGGTGGAGGGTGTTTTTACAGTTTTCATATCAAGACCCATTGAAGAGCTGGCGGTATTTTACCCAGAGAAAGACAGATTTGGGTTGGGAGGGGAAGGTTGGGATTGGTGATGGAGAGATGAATTAGTGCTTGTCCAGGTGAGCAGGCCTAACTCAGGACAGTGGCGGGTGAAGGTGGAGAAGCAGGACTGGCAGGAGGGGCTGAGCAGTGGAAGGGGTGTAGGAACTAGGAGACCCAGGGCAGACTTGGAGGGTTCTCGCCTAAACATTGGGTGCAGAGGTTGGAGATACTACATGACCAACTAGGGCATAGCTACACTGCTGTGCAAGATAGGAAATATAGGGGCTCTCTGTTTTTACCATCCTAATAGGTAAATAAAGGAATGATCCTGTATGTGTGTGTGTGTGTGTGTGTATTTGTGTGCATTTTTGTATGTGCATGTGCTTGTGTGCATGAATGTATATTGGTAACAGGACCAAAGAAGTCGGGGACTTACCCAAGGCCAAAGAGCTAAGAAACATCTTTCATTTGCCTTAAGTACTGAGTTTAGTAATGACTGTGAGTGACAGAAATGGGCAGGGGGAGTATGTAGGGAAAGGGCCTCAGCCCCATTTCCTGCTCCCTCCTAGGCAGGTAGTGAGTAGGAGTTTAAGTTTCACTGTTTGATAGCATCACCTCCTCTGCTTTCCCAGAAATTATTCCTCGAAGTATGACTCGAATCGTTACTCTGTTGGGAGATGTCTCAGTTTAGAGCTGACTTTCTCCTCTGGTTGTTTACTAAAGAAATGGTGGCACTGGCAATTCAGAGGTGGCCTAATCAAGTGGAAGGAACAAGGCAGTCAGGGTTAGGGGGCCTAATTCTGACTGCTGGGTCTGTCTTAGAGACCTAGGAGAATCGGGCAAGTGAAGCTACTTCCTAGTGCCTCCACTTTTCCTCCTGTAAATTGGGGGATAATTATTTCTATTTGATAAGGTTATTGTGATAGTGCTTTGCAAATCGTAATGTTGGACTATGTCCGACAAAGGTGAAGAGGTGTCTGGACTTGATCATTTCTATGTGTGTGAAGCAGTAGAAAAAGAGGTGGTAAATTGGTCAGTACCTGTGGGTGCTGCAGATCTCTGATATTATGGTAATGGCAGCCTCTCCCTTTTTGGGGGTGGGGTGGGGATATAGGTCTTAGAACGTTGTGGTTAATGACTGTAGAATTTACTGACTGCTTGGTTCTACCCTGCTCTCGGCTAACCACCAATACCAGCATTCCTTCCCATCCCCAACCCCCAGCTATATGCTAAGGATCTCTTAGCTCCTGTTTTATTTTGGGAAAATTTCTGAACTTCTAGGCCTTCATTTTTTCATCTTTAAAAATGGGATAATAATCAGTTTAGCTTTGTCTGCATTGTGAGGATTAGCTGAAGAAAGGGATATGAAGACCCTTTGTAAGGTGTGTTGAACTCTGTGTTTTTGGAGCCCGTTCTCTCTCTTTTCTCCCTTCTGCTAATGTCCAAGGGACGTCTTTGCTCTTGAAAAGATAAACTGGTACAGAGGAAGAAACGAGGGCTTATACAGAAAAGTAACTTTCCAGGGCCCCAGAGTGAGTTGGAGTCTTGGGATCCACGCCCAGTTTTGTCACAACATGTCAAATTTCACCATTCAGTGCAAGCCTGATTTGTCCTTGCCTAAGACCTACCCAGAGGGAGACAGAAACCTCTGGAAAAGGGTATCAGCTCTTTGAAGCCTCGAAGGGGGTGGGAGAAATCTCTGGTGTGGCTGTTTCTGTGGGTATTGAGGCTCCTGTTCACTGCCCCTTGTGTCCAGCAGTGACTAGTTGCTTGGGTATTTGGGTTTTGGGTGAGTCAACAGGCCTGTGACCCAGAGGACCTGTGGTGTGCTTGGCAGCAGGCTGGAATTAGTCAGAAGGCAAAATTGCTTGTCTTGACCCCAGGAACCACGTACTCTGGTGGAAGAGAAAGTCCTCTCTGATCCTCAGTTGCCCTAGCTATGGCAACTTCTAGAGAATAGGAATTTTTTCTCTTTCTGCTTCATGGGGTTCATATGGAAATTAAAGGAGAGAAGATACATGGTTTTTTGCAAACAATATCACAATATTCAGATATCATTAGTTTCTGCTACTTAAAACGTGCAGCTGACTTCTTTTCGTTACTCCCTCCCGGAGTAAATGTATTGATGTAAAAAAAGAAACCCCGTTAAGTTCCTGAGGACAGCTGGTAAACATGCTAGTCTTCTTTTTATTTGGTGTCTGAGGTCTCTGAATGTAAGCCTGGACCATTTTAAGTAAGTATTGGAGTATGGGAGGGAGAGAGCATGTAAATCAAAGCACGGATTCTGGAATCTTAGGTTCCCACCTGACATATCTACCTGGGCTTATAATATTCAGTTCTTCATAGATACTGGGGCTTTGTTCTCATTTTTTAATGCCACCCGTGGAGATTTGCTCCTCGTAGAGGCTCGATCGTTGGACTCTTAAAAGGTCCCTATTTAGAACACTGAGGCCTGGCAAGGCCGCCCATTGAAGAAATGACAAAAATCAAGCCGAGAAGTCAATTCTTTGGATCCTCGATTCCCTGCTCTTTCTGACACATCATTCTTCCCGCCTGTCAGGTGAGGAGAGAAGCCAGATGGTTTGACAAATGGTTCTTGTTGCTGTCAAATCTGCCTTCTCTTTCTGCTCAGACAGACAATTCTTACCATCCCTTTTTGGGGAGGTGAGGTAGGGTGGGCAGAGAGGGAGGGAGGTGGATGAAGGAAGAAAAACATTTTATTGCCTGATGCTTTCTGTGGAAGAGATGACCAATAAGCACTCGTTTCTGTGTCAAGAAGCAAAGCTAAGGCAATGAGTAATCGTCACCTCGAATTTAAAGCACACAGAGGCCTAGAAATGGCAGCTTGTATTAGGAGACAACATTGAGTTCATATATATTCATCTTAAAAAAAAACATGTTTAAGATGCCATATCTATAAATACTAATAAGGCTGTCTGATTCCAATTTTCAGGTGAGATTAGCATTTTATTGAGTATTTTATCTGTCAGATTCAATACTCGATGTACCATCCTCCCAGGCTTATTAGCATAATTGCTCTGCTTAAGCAACAATAAAAAATTCAGCAGTAAAATATCAGTTAGTGCAGGCAATTTGTTATCAAAAGCTTTTACTTAAGGACAGCTTTATTCTGCATTTATTAGCAAGTTAGGGTTATAACTTATTTTTATTCGGAAAAACAAAAGGGGAGGGGAAAGATTTTGCTTTTTTGTTTTGGAAATAATAGAGAAATTAAAAAGCACTGCCTCTCTGGAAAATTGTCCACATCCCTTCTTCCTTTGCTGAAAGTAGCCTGTGATTAGAATAGATTCCACTTGTGAGGCACATTGGCTCAGACAAAGGTTGCTGTCCTTGGCATTGGAATAAATGGGCAGTAAAGCCCGTTTATGTTTGTACAGATGTTTTCAAAACACTTTCACGTCTCTTTGTTGCTTAAGTCTCACATTGGGTCTGTGAGGGCTCCATTCTGAGAACAGAAGGCTGAGTTGGAATGACTTGTTCCAGATGAGGCAGTTGAATGGCAGAACCGAGCTGCCAGCCCCCAGGCCTGTGGCGGCAATGCGACCTTTCCCACCATTGCCCAAAAATCCTGGTGTGAGCACTCTTTCTCCTGCCCTGTGGTGGATGGTTTTCATCTTAGCTCTTTTCCATATGTACGTGTATGCGTATGTGTGTACGCGCACCACGCACACGCACACACACACACACACACACACCCCTGTGCACACAGAAACAGTTTTTCCCCCCTCAAATTTAAGAACTTACTCTTACATTTGTTTTTCCTTTGATATCTTGGTTGAAGTTATTCTGCCATATGAATTTTCCCTTAATATCAAATGTCCTCCATTTCTTGCACTTACAGTCTCTCTCTCTCTTTAGAAACTGACTTAGGAAAGCACTTGCGATTTCCATCTGTGAAGGACGTGGTGCAAAATAAATGATTTTCATAGGTAGTGTGGCAGTCTTTAGCTAAGACAGAGATAAGATTTAAAAATGTGGAGATTTGGAAATCACTTCTCTTTTTTATTTCTTGAGAAATGTATTAGAAGTAAATAAGGACTTTAAATTGAGGCTTTTCAGTGTGGATTAAGCTTCAATTATGGGTAACAATTTCCAAATTGAAGATAAAATTTTGGGTGAAAATGGACAACTGAAGCTATCAGACTTTCAGGGAAGTTACCTTAGCATCTTAGATTTTTATTTCTTGGTAAATTTAGAGAAAGATCATATAATCATTGACTCTGAGCTTCTCCAATGTGCAAGGTACTGTGCCGGCCAATGTGGGGTTTATAGCCTAGTTCAAACAGGGCTGTGAGACTCGAGACAAGTTTAGACTATTAGAGAAGTTATTAATAATGAATGAATATCGTTTTCATTTTTGAGCAGCTATTATATGACAGGAACACTAATAGGAATTTTTCTTAGGTTATGCCATTTAATCTCTTAATGTTTCTCTCAATAATTCATTAAGTTAATTTTTATCGAGCACTTATTTATATACCAGTCACTGTCGTGTTTTACATGTATCATCTCGTTTACCTTTTTATAAGAATCCTATGAGATGGTGGCAGGTACTGTCATGTCATTATTGTTCTCATTGGTTAGATGAAGACACTGATGCACAGAGAGGCTAATTATCTTGTTCAAGTCACACTAGTAAGTGATGGAACTGCTCTGGCCTTCCTGTCTCCTACACACATGTTCTTTGCATTGTGCCACTTGGCGAAAGATGAATTAATAGATAGGTAGGCAGGCAGTGCTAATGATGATTAGAGGACTTTGTAGTTTATTGATATCAGAGCTGGTGCAGAACCTGGATGTTCGCAAAGAGCACTAAACCTGAAATCGGACAGAGGTTCAAATCCTTGTATGTTTCTTAGTGTTTATGAAAACCTCCATTATCTCTTAGAATTTCAGTACCTTCCTTTGAATTAGAGATAATACAATCTCTCTCTCATTGTCAGTGAGAATAAACTAGGGACTGCAGGAAGAGCAGTGTCAGGGCGGGTGTGGGGAAGGCTCTCTCCCCACAAGAAGCCGAGGAACCTGGCTGTTGCACAACTTATAGCCGCTTAGAGAACGTAAAGGAATAAATACGTGAGTGCATGTATGTATTTCTAGAATGCCCATCTTAGGTACACGACACCGCCCCAGGGCCCTCCCAGCATGGCCACTCAAGTGTGGTGGGAGTGTCAGGCCAACTCCTGTCCCTTCATAGACCAGAGTCTGGCTGCCAGATCAACACAGGGTTTGGCATCTCTTTTCGAGAGCGGGGTTTGCTGGGCCATTCTGGTACAATCTGTCCAGCCCACGTCTTGACAGTGGGATCTCATTGTCAGTGAGAATAAACTAGGTGCCTGGTTCATGGTGGGTGGTCAGCCAGTATCAAAAGTACACATGAATAGGAAGTTTTGTGTGCTGGTTAGGAACAGCCACCAAAGTCAGATTGCCTGGGTTTAAATCTGCTCCACAACATAATACTGTATGACCCTGGGCAAACAGCTTCATTCTTTGGGCCTCAATTTCCTCGTCTATAAAAATGGACTTACCTCATAGGGTCGTCGTATGGGTTAAATAAGTTAAAATATGAGTTAAAACATGAGTTAAAATGTATGTAAAGCATGTTTAACAGTGTCTGACACAACAGGCCCTATGTACATGTTAGCTCTTATTATTCTGTCGTACTATAGTAATGAAAGGCAGGTAGAAAGTGAACAGTTTAGGACTGTTTTAGGACCCTGGCCTGTTCACTCAAGGACAGTGAACCAGTTTAGCCTGGGCCATAGGAGCTGCATTTGCACAGCTACTAATGACTTTGACAAAGTCCTTGATTTCTCCATCCTTGATCATTGCTTCTGTGAAGATGATAGTTGAGAGAGAAAACTTTAGGTGATAGACTGTGCTTACAGAGTGGACGGATCCATATCCTTGATAAGTTTGTTCATGGAGAGTTGCCATGTGACTACTGAGGGTCAGTTTGCTGGTCAAAGACAACCTGTAGGGTGGAATATTTTCTGTGTCATTTAGGTTCTGTCTTCTCTCAGTCTGCATGTGCCTGGGTCCTGTCCTCAGATCTGTCTCCCATTTTCCTTCTCTCTGGAAGGTATTGATGTCCTGAGGCCACCTATGCCTAGGACCATTTCTCCTGCACCAGAAGGAAGTAGGTGGGAGTTTTGACATATCGATTTTTGAAAGATAATGCACTCTAACATACATTTTACACAATTTCAAAACATAAGAATACACTTTTTAAAGTTGTGCTGCTGAGGATAGCTTTAAGATGAAAGATTCTTTGGGATCTTGTGCTTTTTCTGGGGCTTATTGTCCTAAACAACAATTATCTTGACGAAATTTGTGTGTATGAGTGAGTGTGTGAGAGTGTGTGTGTGTGTGTGTGTGTGTGTGTGTGTGTGTAACTTCCTGGAATTGGTAGTATTGATTTTTGGGGTGTTTCTTTGGTTTATTCAAAATAGAAACAGAAAGGCAAAAGTGTTTGTTCATGTCATTTAAAAATGTCTTTATAGGGAAAGACATTAAGGTAATACCTTACATTGTATATGGGGCTTTGTGGTTTTCAAAGCACTTAAACACACATTTTTCTTTTTTATGTGCATCTTATGGTATTCCTCTAAGGTAGGTGAGGCAGAGCTTCTCATTTCCCTTTTAGAGATGATGTAACTTAGATTTAGAGAGATGAAGTGAGTTTTTTTAAGCAGTGATGGATGCAAACCCAGAACCTTTACCACTGGGGTACTTTCTGCTTCATCGCCCTGATTTGACTGTAATGAGGTCATTCTCACCAAAAGCTACCCAGGTTATACAGAGTTGTAATAAATCTAAAAATGCTTGCCTTTATTTTCCATTAGTTAAAAACTTAACTATGATTTGGTATTAACCTGTCTCTTCCCAAGTATAAATAACAATGAATCTCTAGGACTTTCTGTTATACCAGCATGTGTTTCTCAAAAAATCAAATGTCAAAGTATTTCCTGAAATTTGCTTTAATGAATAAGAGAGGTGAAGGTAAAATTCCTTCTTTGCATGAGGTAATTAGGAAACAGGATGTACGAACTTGCTGTAGGAATATAAAAAAGAACACTTGTACTGAAATATAGACCGGATGGATGTATTACGGAGTGTTTATGCTGGCAGAAATTTTAAGTGAAAGTTCTCATTAAGTGTGTACATTGTTCTTGGTTTGCATGAAAACCTAATCTGTTTCATCAGTTGGATCCAAGGGCAGTATATATTCATAAACTCCCCCAAACCAGAAGCATGAATTGGACTTCCAGTTTTGATTGCCAGGTGCCTTTATCTGGCAGCTTGGTGTGTGCTCAGAATACAGAACAGAGGAATGGAAGATGCTCTGGAGGGTCTTATGATTGGGAGTCAACGCCGTGCTTGCTGGGGGTGGTGGTTGGGTGAGCAGGTGGGAAGGTCTGAATTCTCTTTGGCAAATATCTTTGAGTGTCTCAGACACATGGCACCACATAAGCCCAGTGCTATATTATTAGTCTCATGTACCAGAGTATGGGTTAGGTTACATGTATTTTGGAAGCCTATTTCTTCACTTTGCACCTCATGGTTTCTTAGGTGACAACTTCAGACTGAATTGCCAGCTTCCTGACAGTGTCTTGAAAAGGAGGCAGAAAGTGTTTTGGACAGATGACCCCCTTGACTTTTTATCTTTGGTAGTTTCTTTTTTTGGTCTACATCATCTGGTGATGTTACTGATGTGGGTGCTGAAATTGGCCCTCATTCACGCCCCAGATACAGATTAGCTGTACTTTTTCAGGGCACATATAGCTATGAATTCTGTTTCCATGAATGTCTCTGACCTATCTATGTCTGTTATGTAATAATTAGCTCCTACTTTACAAACAATCACTAGCATGGCAAGTGAGATGTAAGAAGCTGAGGATTCCCTTCTCTGAGTCTCTGTCAAATACTTTTGTTTAACATGCCATGATTTGTCCTATATGTATTAGTTTGGTCTTTTCTGCTAGAATTTGAACTCCTGTAGGGCAGGTGTTATGTCTTATCAATCACCATGATGGTCCCTGGCACACAGTAGATACTTGTTACTAAGTAGTTGGATCATATCTTAAGAAGCTGATAAAAATTGTTTTCCTTGAGAGAGGGATTGTAGTGAGTGTTGCTCCTTCAGTGCATTCCAGGCTATGCTCGGCACCTTGAGGAAGTCAGAGATGAAACACCAAATAGTTCCTTCCTTAGGGAGCCACGGTCTAGCTATATCACGTCAGTGGCAGCACTTCATAAACTGCGAAACAGTGCACAGATGGATCATCCCGATGAGTTTTAACTTTAAAATGGCTTGGGCTACAGGCTCTGCCACCTCTTCCCACTTTTGAGAATTCCCTAACATAGCCTCACTTTCTTCACGTGTGTAATGGTGTAGTCATGAATGGGCCATTGAGAAGATAAACACGTTATCTGTCAAACTGAATAATAGGTAATTTGCTCTTCTTTGGTAGATGGGGGTCTATTTTGTTTTTAAAAGGTAGATTGCTGAATGGATAAACAAAATGTGGTACATCATTGCTCCTCGCCCCAAAAAGATTATTATTCAGCAACAAAGAGGAATAAGGTACTGATATATACTACAACATGAATGAATCTTGAAAACATTGTGTAGTGAAAGAAGCCATTCACAAAAGACAACATATATGATTCCATTTTACATGAAAGTCCAAAATAGGCAAATCCATAGAGTCTGTAGAGGCATAAAGTAGATTAGTGGTTGCTGCCAGGGGATGGGTGGGGGATAGGGAGTGATTAGAGTGACTGCTAATGGGTATGGGTTTCTTTCTGGGGCAACAGACGTGTTCTTAAGTAGATTGTGGCAATGTTTGTACAACTCTGTGAATATACTAAAAATGGAATTGTAGACTTCCTATGGGTGAATTGCATTGTGTGTGAATTATATCTCAATAAAGCCGGTAAAAAATAAGTAGACTGCCTTTCGATCTGCGAGTTCTGAGAGGTGGTGCTTCAGTGAAGCATATAGTGTATAGCTTCAAATTTTAAACTCACTTTATTTTGTTTTTAGCCTAGAAGTCATAGGTACTTAACAGTGATGCCCATACCTAAGGAAAAATTGACAACACAACCAGAGCTACCAAACTTGAAATCTCTTTCCCCTCAACTTCATGCACAAGATTTTCAGAGCTTTAAGATTTTATACTTCCAGAAATGTTGATTAGTGAGATACTCGATAAGAAATAACAGGGTACTGACAGCCCTGATTGTATAAATAGGCGTTTGGGGTTGTGTTCCTGGTTTGCTTGTCAGTACAAGAGAAATGTATGATTATGTTGAATGATGGTTAATTTCCTTATCCACCCATTTTAAAAATAAAGATGTACGGCTGTAAGACAGGTGCTCAGGGGAAAAAGGAGGCCTGCAGCTTTGATAACGAACCCCAGAAAGGAACCAGTTCCTATTTAGGCGCTGGGCTTTAAGTCCTGGCTGATTTTAGGCTCTAGCTGATGAGTTAGGAAACGGTGGCTATTGCCACACAGAGGATTTTTCATCTACTCTTGTGTTTGTCTGGACAGCTTTTCTCCCTCCTCCTTCAAGATCATTGTCCCACTCTCTGTGACTAAGTTATTGTGTCAACAGAGTTAGAAGAGCAGACAGCGGATGTGTGTAGAGGCTGAATGGGACATTGCACTTTCTAGCTTTGTATATGAACAGTTCATACACAAACATCTCTCTTTGATTAAGTATCCAGTGAAACTAATTCATGTGAACTCCAATTAGACTTTAATGAACAAGTGGGTGTATTAATATCAGCTGAGTAATGCAGGCAGCAAGGATTCCAGTAAGTGACTCACTTCTCTGAGCAGCTCATTCCCCATGCACGGTTAGAGTTACTAGAAAGCTTCCAGCTATATTTGAGTGGATCTGGTCCGGGCCTTGTAATTCTAGCAATCCTTGGGGCTTGTTATTCATCTAGTGACAAAACCACAGTTATCCAGACCTCTGTTTTCAGAGCAAGGATTGAGACTGGGGAGACTTGTTCACATTGAGCAATTAGGCCTTTTTTGGAACTGTGCCCATATGGACTTTTATTTTCTCATCTTCCTTTTGCTTCTTCTTCTTCTTCTTCTTCTTTTTTTTAAAGTGAGAATTCTTTTTCTCCTTAAACCCAGGGGCAGTGTAGGTGAAGGTCAAGGCAGTGAAGGTGGAACCCTCAGTTTTTAACTAAACTTAGTCCCCCTGAATCTTACTTCCCATCTCTGTCCGTTGTTCTCCCTCAAGTCTACAAGCATCCCCATAGTTACACCAGAGTCGGCAAGATCTTCTTGGAATGGTGGGTCTTTCTGAACACAGACCCTGTTTCTTCTAGAGAATGATAACCATACCTACTTCCTAAGGAGGATTAAACAAGATAATGAATATAATACTCTTAGTTTCTTGCCTGATATGTAAGAAGCTATCAGTCAATTTTAGTTAACTTATGCCAGTGAAGGAGGGTTGAGGAAGAGGGCGTTAATAGCAACCATTAATCTACTTTCCATCTCTATAGACTACGGATTTACCTGTTGTGGACTTTTCATATAAAATGAAATCATATAACATGTTGTCTTTTGTGACTGTCTTCTTTCGCTTACATGATGTTTCCAGTCCTTGACAATAAAGGAACTTAGATTCTCCTAGAGATTAAAAATGTCTGTGTCATTACAGAGTGACCAACAGCTTGGAAGAGAGAATGAAGTGAAGATTCAGGAAATGGAGAGATTCCTGAGGTTGGCTACATTTGAGAAGGCTAGGTGATCTTGGCCTGGAGGTCAGAGTAGGGTGAATGAGGTAAGGGGTTGGGAAGGGAGTTTGAGGATGAACAAAGGATATGAACGAAGGCAGAGGCCCAGATGCAGCCAGGTGCAAGGTGAATTCAGTGTGGTTAGAGTAGATGATAGGTTCAGTCTTGGAGGGCTAATTGAGCCTCTGTTTTGGCCCCTAAGCCCTAGGCCCCACTCTGTCTGCTGTTCTGCCTCCCATTTTTTTTGTACCCATCTAGAAATCAGTTGAAAGTAACACAGCAGTCAGGCAGCTGGAGATAAAGACTCAGTTGTAGAATGGGCTTTATGTCTGTTAGCTTAGTGGGCTTGCTAATGCAACATTTCTGAATCAGTGACCCTCTTCCTCTCAGATAACTCCTGCTTATGACAGCTTACTTTGGGCAGCAAGGACTGAGTATATGCTTTCAGCCTTCAGGTAAGTCTCAAGCCTGGGAGGAAAGGGCGGAGTTGCATATACTTAGTTTCTTCTCCAAACTCAATAATTGGGTGACTTCCTCCTCCCTTGTAGACAAGGGGAATGGATGGAAGCCAACATGAAAAAGCAAAAAAGCAAAGGAGAAAGTAATGTTCTGCCACGACCAGGAGACTTTCCCCCATTTCTCAACCAAATCCCAACAGAATTTCTTAGGGAAAAAATGAGAAGGCTGGAAGGTAAGACAGGGCCATATTGTTGTGAAATTGAGGGACAGTTTTCTGAGCAGGGACGATGTAATTCAGTCTGTAATTTGGGATAGTTAATCTACTTAGGAAACAACAATTGAATGTACACTAAATAACTCAAACTGGAATAAACAGGTCTTGTGTAATGCTGTCAAGGTCTGTGGTGTAAGAATCAACCACCATTTCAGAAATTACAACCACTCCTCGGTGTTAAACTTCAGACATCACACTTGAATATCAGACTCTTTGCTGCCCTCCCAGACTTCTGTTAAGAGAATGTCATGGGATAAAGAAATCCATGGGATAAAGACATAAATTCCATAATGATAGCAGAAGTGGGAGAGTCCAGTTGAATAGGTAAATTTCATTTTTGGAATTTGTGATAAATCAGAAGGGATTTTTGCCAATCAGGAATTAGATAAATAGACTGATGATACAAATTAGGAACTATACGTTGCTTATAGGAAACAAAAGAATGTATATTAGATTTAAAAAATGCAATTCAATAGTTTATTTGGCAATTAGAGCTAGGTATTTCGTTCTTTAACAGCTCCTTAGGGTATTATTTCTTATATATAGCCGAGAAAAGTCTGTTATTCCCATTTTACAGATGAAGAAACAGTACACAAATATAAAGATCATTATTCAAGGATACTTGGACTAGTTTTCATTAGCCAGCTTAATTCTTTGTTTTATTTTGGGGATTTTATTTTGAAGTGAATCAGTAGGATTTATTTATAGGTTTTCACAAGGCCACTGAATTAGACTAGGTTTTGACATACAGAGGAATCAGGGAGGTGTAATTAGCTAAGCTCTCTGCCTTGTTGTTTCAACAATATTGAAAGCAATATGCAGATGGTTTGCTCATTTGCTTTCACTTACTGTCATCTTTTTCAAGATAATAAACTGAATATATTGTAGAGATTGATTAATTAGCCTTCCTAAGGTAAGTACCTCTGCAAACACATCTCTACAAACCCAAATCCTGCCCAAATTTTCGTTTACCTCACTCCAGGGCTCCTGAGTTATTTCCTTTTTTCTGGAGACATTTGACAGATCACACTGCTCTTCGTTTGGGGGCAGCTTTCTGTTGCCCTGGGGACAGCTCTCTGTTATCCTGGTCATCCTCTGGTCTTCCTTTCCTCTCTTTGTTTACCAGGAACACATGTAACTTACTGGCCTCTTATTCCTCCTGGAGACACTAGCCCAGGTACCCCATTGCTTTCTTTACCTTTGGTTCTCTTGAGTACCCATGGTGATGGTGGCTCCAAACAGCAATAGTTTTCACCTGAGTTTGTGGATCATCTTTCCTTAGGGAACTTTTATCAGAATTCAGATTTTCTGTCTGCATCCCTAAATTTTTCATCGTCACTCTGGGCATTTGCATCTCAAAAACCTTTTTTTATTTAATTCTGATGGGCACCTCGTTTAAAATCTACTGTTCCCATTTTACTTATGCTGTGAAGTGCTCAGAGTAAAAGCTTTTAAAAAAGAATTTAATCCAGTGGTTCCAGGATGAGAGAGGCACTCAGGGTGTGAAAAGAGTGAGTAGTTCTCAAAAAGGGTGTGGTCTCAGCTGGAGAGGAAAATATATGATTCTATAAGGAAAGAAAGGCTCTGGTGTCCTGACCGTCTGCTTCTTTTATACCTCAGGCTCATTCCCATAATGAATGTTTATTCTGCCCAGTGATAATTCTGTTGTTCCTACGTGAATGTGCTATCCATTCTGTTTTATAAGTTTTCACAGGAGCTGGGACGAAGGGTAGGAGTTCTTAGCTCAGCCCCACTAAAGGCAAGGCCAAGTATGAGGCTCTGTCTTATTCTACAGATTCCAGCCTTTCAACAAAGACTGAACTTCTTTTCTTGCCTCCAAACCTTAAGCATATTTACCCTTTTCCTACATAAACTCCCTACATGATAATTGTCTCATACCTTTAGTAACATACCACATTTTGTTAGAATCAGTTAACTCTTTGTATAAAACACAGAAGATACTAAATGTGGTGAGTTTACTCACTGGCAGAGGTGAAATGGAGGCTAGCCTTCCCTCAACCGTCATTATACTCATTCTGGGCTTTTTTGAGTGTACTATGTGGAATCAGTGTTATGACTTCTCAGTCATATCTTTCCTATTTTAAAACTGCAGAATTGATCTTGCCATCTTACCAGGGAGCACATCGTCAGTAAATTCTAATGGAAAAACCTGTCTGATGAATGGCAGGAAGACGGCACAGCAGCACTTGTGAGTCATTCCAAGACCAGCTAGATTTGAGCTGTGGTACTTCTTCGATACTGACTCTAAACCTCCCTCGGCATTCTGCCGTCTTAAGCAGCTTTCAAATCTTTGTCTCTGATTTTCTTATGTAGGTCAGACTGTGTCTTTTCTTTAAATTGTGCCTGGACATCCCCTTAATAGATTGGACTGGTCTTGTGAATTGGATTTATACGTTTATGAAAGCAGTCATTCTTGAAGGGCGTCTTCCCCTCCCACAGTGGGGCAAGATGTTATAGGGGGCCCAGGTACTCTTATATATTGCAGTTTTTTATTTTTATTTATTTTTATTTTTCTTTAAGTAGAATGTTGATACTTTGGAGTGGAAGGAAAGCAAAACAGTTTTGGAGAACCTTAAGAAAAAAACCCGAAAAAACAAAACTTTTCCTGAGATAAATCAATGGATACTATAAAGAAGGCAATAGGGCACCAGGAAACCTTGAGAAAGGTCTACTCTGTCTCATTCTGCTCTATAAACTTGACTGCCTGACTGTCAGCGGGGATCCTTGAACCCATATTTCTGGGTTGTTAACTAGATCAGATGAGCTTATGCATATGAAAATACTCTGTAAATGAAAAAATAAAAACCTTTTAACATAGTTCTGGCATTTTTTCTAAAACAAAATAAACCTTTCTTTTTTGATTATAAAAGTTATATACACCTATTTTAGAAAATTAAAATGCACAAAAATATAAAGAAGAAAATTAATACGCCCATAACCCATCATCCAGAGATAACCGCTGTTTACATGTATAACCACTCTATTCTTTTTTTTTAAAGGGGATTATTTTATATATACCTAGTTTTACATGTTTTCTTTACATAACATTGTAAACATTTTCCCATGTCATTAACCATTCTTTAAAAGTACACATTTTAATTACTGTATAATGTTGCATTATGCAGGTGATGTATTTGCATATATTGTGATATATTTGACTACTGTTTCCATTATTAAGTGCAGACTGTTTACCAAGAAAAGAATTTGCTTTAACACAAGGCAGGGGCACTTGGCATTATTTTTGTAGTAGAAAAATTTGACATTTCATTTCATTCTGAATTAATATGTGTTAGACTGGAGATTAGCAGTATTTTTAGTTAAGATCTCAGTAAAGGTAAAGTTAGACCTATAGAATTGTTAATTTAGAGAAAATCGTGACTAAAAAATCTAATAGGTCAAGTTCTCTTAATTAACATAACATTCATCAGAGAAACATTGAAAAATAGTATGGATATTCTCATAAACGTATTGCGTTAGATAAGTTGTCTCATGCCTTCTGGAAGGCTTTTAATTTTGTCTTATCAGGAGGATGCGATAAATTTGTTTTGCTCACAGGGTCTTTTTTTTTTTTGCTGGGCATATTCATAATACTATAGTTATCACATTTTTGAATGTAATGATATAATAATGAAGAGAGACCTTTGTATATTTTTTAAAATGGAAATTTAAAGAGCAATAGTCTAGGAGAGGGAATTGTACTAGTGTTTCAGTCTTGAGATTGATCTTTTTGTTATGGATTTGTCCTTTGCTTTTCTTTTTGCATTTCTATGTGTCTGCTTAGCACTTTGTCATCTACATTTGCCTGAATTCCATTCCTCTACTTGTCCATTCTCCAACGCATCCATCCTTCCGCTTACTCATCCAATCATCCTAGTCATTTATCCTCTAGCCATTCTTACCTACCACTCTCATCTATCTCTCTCCATCTCCATCTGTCATCTACATCCATCTATTCACCTATCCATAACTACCTGTAAAGAGAACAGAGACTATTTTGATGAGAGCATATTTGTTTCTTTGTTGCTTTTTATAAAGGGATGATAGGGGCCAACGCCATGAGAACCTGAAAGTTAAAATGATTACAATTTGTTCATTTTTGTTTCACTTCAAAATCAGGAGGGATGTTTAGAACTGATTTGATTATCTACTCTATGACGTTCAGCAGGATGTTCTTAATATAATTCATCTTGTGGATTAGTGTTTCAACTAATATTTTCTTAGAAATCAGCTACCAGGAGATAGAATAAACAAGAGCTATGATATAGATTCTGAGTAGTATATTCAGAAGGGGAGTAATTTTCTTCAATTTGGACTAAGAAAGAGTAAAAAATCTACAAGTGCCGTCTTTCTAAATTTATTGACTTAAAAATATACTGTAACATTTTCAAGGAGTTGAGATATATTATACAAAGATATTTTTGAGGCATGGGAACCTGTGTTGCACTTGATATTTGGATAAAATGGAAGAAACCAGCTGTTATTGAAAACCCTCGTTTGTTTCTGAAAAAGCCGCTTTGCGCTTATCTTATTTCATTCTCACAATGGCCCTGTGATGTCTTATAGTATTCCCATTCTCTAGATAAGAGACAGAGGCTCAGAGAGGCTAAATGATTTGCCCACATTGATGTGGTTAACGAGTGGCACAACTTCTATGAAATCAAGACCCGTTTGACTCTAAATAAAACGGTTACTGTGCAGTAAACCATACTGACCTTGTGCAGAAGACTTGTAAAACCTTAACTATATTATCAGCTCTCCACTTTATGTTTTATATTTACTTGGCCTCTGAAAAGGGTCCTGCAAAGAGCACAGTTTTTAGTTCTTTTCTTGAAAGATGAGAGGGTTTGCATATGGACGTGATAAAGAAGACAGTTCTTAGGATACGGATATTAGTTTGACTCTGTAAAGTTGACTTTGGTATTTGACAGGATGAGCTTTTCCTCATGTGCAGCTATGTGTTTGTGTTTGACTTAACCTGAGTCTCATTAGTCAGCTTGAACTAAATGACACAAAGATCCCCTTCACAAGATGCATATTTTGAAGGCAAACAAACCAATGAAATTTAATAACAACTCTCTCCAAATTTTGTAAGGTCTAGAAAGCCATAAACAGTATGTAAACAATTGATTGTGGCTATGGTTCAATAAAATTTTCTTTACAAAACTCACAGTGAGCGAGATTTGGCCCGTGAGCCATAATTTGCCAATACCTGTTCATGAAATAATGAACTTTGTTTTGTTCATTGCTATGTAACCAGTGCTTGACATATTCCATAAATATTTGTTAAATGAATGAACTAATGAATCAGACTCCTTCTCTGATCTCTAAGATCTCATAATCCAGTAGAGGAGATAAGAAATATATGTATGAGAGTGTGGAGGGCAGTGAAATCAGGTGGTATTTTAACTGGATCCTGAAAGATAAGCAAGTATATGTCACCAGCCAGAGATGGAAGGAGCATATTGCCAGCAGAAGACACACTCCAAAGAGACAAGAAGAAGGGCATTTGTGGTGAATAATGTGCAGTTCGATTTTTCTGAAGTAGGATTTCCCTAACTTATCTGATCATTGAAAACACTTTTTATTAATAATACAGATTTGCAGCATTCTCTTTGGAGATTCTGATTTATTAAGGCAAATTTGGGCAATACTAGTTTGTATAATAAAGATCTGAAAGGAAATAATAGTTGAAGATGACACTGGGAAGATAACTGGGATAATTTCTAATGGGAAATAAAGTTTCTAATGGGAATAAAATTTCTAATGGGAAATAATACGCAACAGAATTAGTATTGACTGATGGCAACTGGACCTAGAATTACACCGTACATTCTTTGCCACAGAATTGGGACATCTGCCCTACTTATTGGCCTGCCTTTATAAGTCTCTTATTGATCTCATAGGAATACCTTAGTCTTTGTGATGAAATGCCATATAATTTAGTCAGTTGTGTAAATTATGACGTAGCTACTAGATTTATGGCTTTTGAATCTCTGGGTTGACAAATATCTAAGAGGGCAAATGGATTAAAATGACTTGGTAGAAAACTTGCTTTCTCTTCATGTAACTCCAGTTCAGAGGGCAGTTTAATTTGGTGCCCAGATTTGTAGAATGACTATAAGGAGGACCGTCTGTCTCCTTTTGAATAATGGGGAAAATGAGTCAAAATGTAGGCAGCGACTTGCATAAGTTCTGTTACCAAATTATTGGCAGAACTAGGAGTGTAATGCAAATGCCAAAGTACTCAATTTAGTTTTTAGTTTTTGTTTCATAATTTTATAATAAAACTCCTAATTAACATAATTTCTCTCTATTTGAGAATCTCATAGCCTTTTTCTCATTCTTTTTCTATTCTGTTTATCATAAAGTTATACCCTAATGTCTTCTAGACTGGTATCCCACGGTTACTCCCAAATAATTATGACTGAGCTCTGTTTCCCTAGAGAGCTTAACATATTTCCTCGCAGTTAGCATGTGTTCAGCAAATAATTGTAGACTTGTAATATCTTGAGCATCTTTTTCTTTCTTGTGTGTTTTGACTCAAGTTTCTTTTCAGCTATATTGTCAGAAAAGTCAGGTTCTTCTAGAATTGTTAAATATAAGATACTTTCTCTTAAGCTTCCTCAAAAAATATTGAATTCCCCATTATGGCTGAGACCTTTCTTAATAGCTCTATTGATAGTTAAATGTCAGCAACTTTAAAAAAGAAATGTCAGTAAATTATCAGAGAAAGAAATTGCACATTTACTTGAGTAGACATATTTTAATTGACCACTTAAAACAAAGATTATAACAAAATCCTGAGAAATTTCATATCTTGCACATTTATCTTAACTGCCATAACTTTTTTTATTTGTATTTCTTAGGAGGCTTAATGTCTTCCGCATATGGTTTTATGTGTACATTCGTTCCTCCCAGTAGATGGTGAGCATATTGAGTCGAAGCTTAAAAAAAAGTGAGTTTCTGCACCCTCACAAAGCCTCGCTCTGTAGATGCTAATACTAAATAAACCTTTACTCAAAGGAACATTGTTAGAAAAGGGCCAACCTTATCTTCACTTATTTACTTAATTCTCTCTTATTTTGCATCTGCCTTTGTACCATGTTTTGTGCTTAACATTGGTGGTGAGACTGGATTGGGGTTAGGTATGTAAGCGTGAATAAAGATAGTTCTCATCTGCTTTGCCGGAGATGTTGATGCATAACAGATAAATATAATGAGATGGAGAAATTTAAGGTAGATACAAATAACCTGTATTAGAATCTGGAGGCAGGTTAATTCCGAAGAGATGAACCAAGGGAGGCTTCAGCAAAGGGACAATGTTTGAGAAGAGCCGGAATATATCTTGGTCTTCCCTTTCAATCATTGGTTTTGATCTTTGTCAACACACACACACACACACACACACACACACACACACACACTAATGTTTTCTTCTCTTTGCAACCTGTTTGTAGCTTTAAGAGTAGAGCTGTCTTAACATGGGGCAAAGGGAAGAGAAGAATAGGTTTCATTGTAATCTTTGAGTTTCTCAAATTCTGAAAGACACAGTGGCCAGAAATTATTGATATGACCCTTTATCATTATCGGTATGGACCACAAGTACATTGTCTAGAGACATACATTAAGTCCTTACTTAATGTTGTTGATAGCTTCTATGAATTTAAGCAAAACCATGTATAATGAGAACAACTTTACCATTGACTAATTGATATAAACAAGAGTCAAGTTCCTATAGCATCTCATCAACGTTAATAGGGAAACAATGCTGAACGAAATGATGTTATTCGAGGACCTGCCGTATCCTGTTCTAAAGTAATGGTGTTCTTTCCAAGAATTTTTCCATCAGTTGTTGTACTCCTCAATAATTAAATTACACTAAATAGTTTCCTAGGTGGAGGGAGCATAGTGTGGTGGAAGAAGTTTCGATTTTGACGTCAGACAGTCCTGGTTTCATACCTAACTTTTCCATTTATTTATGTGACCCAAGACCATTATCCTTTCCAAGGTTCAGTTTACTCATTCTTGAAAATGGTGATAATGGAAAAGTACTTTACAGAGTTGTGGAATTAAAGGAGCTAATGTTTGCAGAGCTCCTATTTCAATGCCCAGGACATGATACATCATCTGCCTACAGGGCAGATAAGCTTAAAAGTGAACATGTGACATGTAAGTGCATTTGCAAAGTTAACAAACAGATAAATCTTTGACTTCCACCAAGAAATGCTTCCAGTCCCTTTTCTGGAAACACAAAGCCCTTTTATCTAGATTTCCTTTTCCCACTTTAGAGGCCTGGCTACAGGAAATAGTTTGTTTTCCTCGTTACTGTAGGGAAGATGATGGTGCAAGTAAGCTGATGAAATTTGACTGGTCCCAGGCCGTGGTCTGAGCATGCGTTTTGGGGAAAGAGCTGCAGGGTGTGGTGGGGGCTGTGGAGACCCTGGGAGGGCTCTCTCTGAAAAAAGTGGAAGCTGCCTGGAGCTAATCAGTTGTTACCACATGGGAACGCTTTGTCAGATTTTTATGTGAAATCTTTAATTTTTAAAACCTTGGCTCGTTAACATATTTTACAAACGCCGTAAGAGTTACTTCCTCATAGATAGAGAAAAATACAACTTATGATTTCACTCAGTAACATCAACATCAGCTCAAAACAACCACAGCAAAATACTTAAAAAGTTCACACTGTACATGGAAGACAGAACCCATTTAAAGATCAGAATTGACCTGCAGCCCTTCAGTGTGCATCTCTTGTGCATACTTTTAAATAATGAAGATAACGGTGAATGATGGCCAACACTGAGTCCTTTCCGTGTGCCAGGCACTCTGTTATGGATTTTACATATATCACTTAATTCCTAAAAATAACCCAGAGTGGTATGCATTACTATAATTATCCCATTTCACAGATAGGGTCACTGAGGCTCAGAGAGATTAAGTATCTTTCCTGAGATTACACAGATGATAATAGCTGGGTTTCAAACCAAAGACTGTGCACCTTCAAAACCAAGTATACCTGCGGTTTCCAACCCTGATGATATGTTAGAATCACTGGAATACCCTTAAAAATACTGTTGTCCAAGCTCACCTCCAACCTAAACAAATCAAAGTATCTGGAGGTGGGACCCAGGCGTGGGTTATATTTTCAAAAGCTCCAAATCAATAGTTAGAAGTAGAAATAGTATAGATAACAACCTCCCTTCTCGCATCAAGCTCTCCCTATGTCCTGTACCCTATTTTATTTTTAAACATATTTATTGCCTTTTGAAAATTATGTTCATTTATCTGTTTGTGAATATTCTGCCTTCACCACTGGGATATATAGTCCATGAGTATAGGAATTTAGCCTTTTTTGGTTCTTTGCTATATCCCCATCATCTAGATTAGTGCTTTATACGTAATAGTTATGCAGTAAATATTTATTTGAATGAATAATTGATCCTTCACTGCAGGGAACTTACAGTCTAGTGAGGGAGACAGATAATACATACTTGGTCTTATGAGATAAGCTGATAACAGTGATGGCTGAGCTGACTTTATTAAAACTTGGAAGACTGCTGTTAGAGGTCAGGTAAATTGTCTTGACATGTACTGAATGGACTGTGGGGCATTTTATTTGTTATCTGTAGTACTAGACTGCATCCATTCTGTGCTCTG
>NW_011888795.1:6347143-6349465 GCF_000151845.1 Pteropus vampyrus | reverse complement strand
CTCCCTATGTCCTGTACCCTATTTTATTTTTAAACATATTTATTGCCTTTTGAAAATTATGTTCATTTATCTGTTTGTGAATATTCTGCCTTCACCACTGGGATATATAGTCCATGAGTATAGGAATTTAGCCTTTTTTGGTTCTTTGCTATATCCCCATCATCTAGATTAGTGCTTTATACGTAATAGTTATGCAGTAAATATTTATTTGAATGAATAATTGATCCTTCACTGCAGGGAACTTACAGTCTAGTGAGGGAGACAGATAATACATACTTGGTCTTATGAGATAAGCTGATAACAGTGATGGCTGAGCTGACTTTATTAAAACTTGGAAGACTGCTGTTAGAGGTCAGGTAAATTGTCTTGACATGTACTGAATGGACTGTGGGGCATTTTATTTGTTATCTGTAGTACTAGACTGCATCCATTCTGTGCTCTGGTGTGTATGTGTGTGTGTCTGGTGTCTGGTGTGTGTGTGTGTGTGTGTGTGTGTGTGTGTGTGTGTCTAATAGTATATAATAGGTGACACACTCATGTTACCTTTATTTGGGCATAATATTTTAGTGAAACTGCTAGAGATTATAATCAGGGCATTCTGAGTTTTGTTACCTAAACATCAGGCCATGGAACAAATTCAGGACTGGTGGTAGAGGTTTACTCATTCTATGGGGAATTCAGGTATTCTCTTTTCTTTCTAGGAAAGCCAACTTCTGTAGGTCACTCTACTGCCACCATCTATAGCAGTAGTTCTCAGCCTTTATGTATCAAAGACTCTCACAATGGATAATGTCCATATAACAGCGCACCTTTGGCCGTGACCGAGGGAAGGTAGGCCGAGGTTAAGTATAATAACTGGAGACCCATAACTCTGTCTGTTCTTCCTCCACTTAAGAAAGTAAATGGGCATGCGAGTGACAAAATCATAGGGATAACCTGTTAAGAGTGTTAGTTTCTAAATAAATCATTTGGAACTTTAGGAGTATAACAATGACTAGTCACAAATTGCTTGTGGCACATCTGACATTTGGTGGACCCTGGTGATAGTGAAATTGCTTAACCACTGCTAGGCCCAGCCATTGGACAGTCAAAACTCACCCCGTCAAGTACAAGCTAATGGGCGGCCTTGCTGATAAAGTCAGTATGTCGTCATGAAACAGCTAAGAGCCCGGAGATGTACGGAGGATGGAAGGAAGTGCCAGGCTGCTGTCCTTAGGCAGAGCAGAGAATGGAATGGGTCCATCCTGTAGAATGATAAAACTTGGGCTGAGGAGGAGCTGGTCTTGCCACTTTCTGCTTGTAGCTCCTGGGCAATTCACTTGCCCTTTCTAATTAGTTTTTTCCGATACATCGTTGGGGAGAATAATTTTGGCATGCTCTATTTCCAAGGCTTGATAGGATGGTTAAGCACCTATGAAGAAATTTTTCAAGATGAATCATCATCCAAGTTAAGGATGATGATTAATTAAGGGAAAGATGACAGTGATGGTTTTTCTCCCGTTGTGGATTCACCACCTCTGATTTCTCTGTTCAAATTTAGCCTAAAACGAAGGGTGAGAGGACACTGGGGGAAAGAGGAAATAAGCAAAGGCAGGAATTGGCCTTTTTTCTGTGTTCCTCCAGAATAGTTATGTCCCGTAGAGTCTAAAGATAAAACTTGGGCAATCTGTTTCATAGTTGAGATTGTTTAAGACAATAAAATATGTCTAAAGAGGCTCAAACTTATATGATATTCATGAAAAGTGCCATGTCTGAGGTGCTTGCTTGTTTTGAAAATGGGCTGATTTTGACAAAGGGGGAAAATTGGGATTCGTTTACTGTAAATTGCAAGTAAGAGACAACAAACAGAAAGTTGAATATTAGAAGAACTTGGCTATCGCAAAAACCACACACTTTCACATCAGTAAAACATGGAGTTCTGACATGAATGAAATGTGAAACTCCTTGCAGACCACAGAGAGTAAAAAGGAGCACTTTTGTTTCATTATTAATACCATTGTCCTTGTTTCTTTAAATGAGAATTGATAGCAACCATAATAGCATCTTTTTCAAAGATCAAACACAGAAAGAGAGAAAAATAAAACCAAATAAACAAACACACAAAAACCTCACGACCACTATCACCACCAACAAAACGTAATGCTCTAAGGATGGATTGTTTCTAAATGTCCATTGTTAAGTCATCAGGTTCTAGAGAAAGGGGCCCACATTTCTTTCTATCAGTATAGAGTCTTCAGTAATTTTTCTTCTTTCTTTTTTCTCTCTTGGAAGATTGACAAAGTTGGCGTTTTGTTCTGCGAGAAGGGTAATTTTGTCCTCTGA
>NW_011888795.1:6290850-6345463 GCF_000151845.1 Pteropus vampyrus | reverse complement strand
CCGCACCCACCCCTCTCTCTCTCCCTCCCTCTCTCCTTTCTTCTAATTGCATTGGCTCCTACCTCTAGAAGAGTAAATATTAAATAGCAGTGTTGGAGTGAGTTTCCTTTTTTTTTTTTTTTTGCTGGCTTTAATGGGAATGTTAAAAAAGTTTCTTATTACTTGTAATGTTGGGCTTTGGTTTGAGAAATATATTGTGTTAAAAACTATCCATCTCTATTATGAGAATGTTTTCTTATTTTTATTTTTTAAAAAAGAGTTTGTTAAATGTTTATCTAATACCTTTTGGGAAACTATGGACATAATCACACATTGTCTCTTTTTCTTTTAAGAAAATATTTTAGATTTTTCTCTTTGTCCTACAAATTTAGTGAAATATAAAATTAACATTTTTCAAACAGGAAATTGTGCTAGTGTTCCTGAGATAGTATCCACTTGGTCATAGTTTGTGCATTATGTTTTTTTTTTAGTGTTGTTGGAATCTAAAAGTCAGTAATTTATTACAATTTTTGCATCAATTTTCACAAGTGAGATTATTTGAAAATTGTGTATATGTATATTAGCACTGTCAGATTCCAGTATCAGTGTTACGCTTAAATCATAAAAAACAATTTGGTAACTTTTCTTACAGAAATAGTTTGTATAGCATTTATATGATTTAGTCCTTAAAATGTGATGAAATTCCCCCATGAAACTGCCTTGACCTGATTCTTTCTTTTGAGGGGTGGAGGTATTTGCTCTTTAACAACATATTATTTCTTCCATAGTAATTAGACTAATTCGCTTTTATATCTCTTCTGTGGATACTTCTGTTAATTGTATTTTAGGAAAGTCAACTATTTCAAAATGATTTGTAGGGAGTTAAATAATTTCTTGTAATTATTTTCATTTCATCTGTGTTTATGGTTATTTCCACAGTATTATTTCAAGTTATGTGGGTTTGTGCTTTATTTCTCTATCCATTTTTGTGATTAGTTTAGCAAAATGTTTATTATTTATTTAAAAAAACAGCTCTCACACTTATTTATTGACTTGTCATTCTTTATTTTCTCTTAAAATCTTCAATAACACATTTCTTCTGCTTTACCTAGGTTTATTTTGTTGTTTTCTGATTGTCAGAGCTTGATTCTTAATTTAAATATTTTCATTTCTGTTTTTCTATTAATATAAATAAGGTACGAATTTCCTCTAAGGGTTGCATTAGCTCTATTCCACATATTTTGTTAAGCAGTATTTTTGATTTAGTTATTTGACTATGTACAGTTTTTAATAATGCCAAACCCAATTATAATATAAAGCCTCTTGGGGATAGGAACCTTGTCTGTTTATTAATTTCAAGTCTACCGTAGTACCTATCACAAAGTAGGTATCAAAGAAATATTTTTGTATCAATAAATAAATAAATAAATAAATAAATCCCTGTAAAAACAGTTATGGATTGTGGTGGGTTCCTTCCTGTTCCTCTGGTTTATCTCTGTCATCTTGGGTCATTCTCTCTAGGTAACTACTAATGCGGAGGCATGGAAGATATTGATATGTTTCATGTTATGTTTTTGGAATATGTTATTAATAGATTTATTTTTAAAGTCTACCAGTACAATTTCTCCCAATCAGATAAATTAGGTAAGAAAATCTTTGTAAAGATTACCTCAGAGAAAACATATTTGAGTAGAATCAGAATGTTAGAGCTGATGAGTTAGCACAGATCGTGTCCATGAGTTTTGTGGACTTGGACCCTTTGTTTAAGTTAAATCTTTCTGAGTGGCCCAAGTCTATAATGTACAATGATAAAAACAGACCTGCTATTGTGCGGGGGAGGACGCAGAGCAGGGGAAGCCCAAAATCCTACCACTCTCCTCTTTCCCTTCCTGACCTCTACCCACGTCTCACTTGAAAACAAATAGTTTTAGTTTAAAAACTCAAGTTTCAGATGAGAATGAAAACAAAAATGCAAAGAAGGCAAATGATTCATTCAAAGTTACTCAGTGAATTAGAGGCATAATGTGGGACTACAACTCCGTCCTGGCTCTGTATCTAATGGTATTTCCAGGCTCCCAGGAAGCCTCCTGCACTTTGTTCTCGTGTGCACTTTTTGATGGACATGACATTTGATGACTTCCCTGGACAGGCCCCACAGTTCTGGCTAAGGCACAGACTGCATATTTGTGTTCCCTGAGGGGAAAGTTGTGATTCAGGCTCTGAGGTTTAAGAATTGCAGACTTAGTTTCTAGTCTCCTGATGAAACTGCTAATCTGGGTGCCAATGGTGTTTCTGCTACACGGACACCTGCCCACACAGCATGATTAGAAATTATAATGATGACGACAGTGAATCTTCCAGGACACCCACATTCTTTGCAAGATATTTCTGCTAATCGTCTCTACCAGAATCAGTTGAATAACTTTTTTTTTTTTTAAGTTTTTTATTCCCCTTTCTAAATCAATTGAAAATGCTCATATAATTCTGGTGTAGGTTAAAGATTTGTCCTTGCCATTACTGGTATGTCATTTTTTTTTTTTTTTTTTTTTGTGCAGGGAATCCTAGAACCTTGAGTGCATGGAGTGATGGAAAGCCCCATGGGCCAAGTATAAGGGGGTTTGGGTTCAGATTCCAGCAGTGCCAGAAGTTCCTGGTGAGCCCTTGGTAGAGGTTACTTCTCATCTCTGCGACTTTGCTTCCCCTTCTATTAAACGGGCATCCAATTCTGTTGTCTCTAATTTACAAGGGTGGTAGGAATTAAATAGGTTATGACTAAGGAAATGCTTCATTAGCTCTTGCACTGTAAATTGAGAGGGTTGTTATTAAAGTTATTTTTTGCATTGTTAATATCTTAGCCTCTTAAAGTTCCTTTTAGTGTTGTACAATGAAAAACTGTAGGCATGAGAACTGGGAAGGCAGATTGTTGTATTAATCCAACCTTGGGGAGGGTCAGAGTAGAGAAAGGACCAAAATAATATCTGAAATGTTTTAGTATATAGGGCTGTACCTTGAACCAGGAAGAAAAATGCTGCCATGAAGGGATGGCACACAGGGAGAAAAGACAGGCTTTCAGGCTCTGGAAGTCTCAATAGAGAAGTAAAAATAACACTAGAAGCGGGAGAATAGGAGGCTGGAGTCAGGGCGTGTGATAGTAGAGTAATGATCTAGAGGCGACAAGAGACAATTAGAAAAATGCCGGTGCTGGCTTTGACTCTGTGTATCTGGAGTGTAGGAGGACAAGCAGAACAAACAGAGAGGCTGCAGGCAAAATGGCATCTTCAGAGAAGATCCATCTTCAAGAAAGCCCACCAAATTCCCTTGAAATGTCCCTCCAAGGAGGGTAGAGGCAGTTCCAAAGCTCCTTAGGGCCAGGAAGGTCCTCGTCGTCTTTGTCTCTGCATCCTGCTGTTTACGTGGTACTTTGTTCATAGCACTTGCCTTTTCTTTTCTTTTTAAAATTGTTTTGCGCCTTGCCTTTTAGTTTAAATTCTGAATACCTGAAAGAATGTTTAGGAGGGGTTCTGATAGGAAAGAGCTGAGTTGGGTAATTCTGTTTCTCTTCTTCGTTCATCATTTCCTCATCCAGGTAGTGTTGGGTTCCATGATTTGGTTTCTATAACATATACTACTGTTGTTGAAGGGAAAACACTTTTTTAAAAACTAGGATTAAAAAAAGAACTTAGTGAATATGTTGATATTTTTGTTGTAGTGCTGAGGGTTCTGGAAGGAGTAATATGTTTCCGAAAGTCCTTTTCCTTAAGCAGAAGACTTCAGCAGGCACACTAGGCTCACATAATTTTAGCTTTTAGCCTCTATCTGTCTGTCTCTCCGTCCATCCGTCCGTCCGTCCGTCCGTCCGTCCATCCATCCATCCATCCATCCATCCATCCATCCATCCATCCACTTACTTACCTATCTATCTCTAAAAGATGGTAGAATATAATTTCTCTTATTTCCTAGTCATTCTTGGTTTGGTGAATTAGGTAAACTGAGTTGAAGAAAAATAGGCTTCTGAAAGAAAAACTTGAAAAAAAAAATAACATGATTCTTTGAAAAGGATTTTTCCCAGGCTAGGTTATATAGTTTCACAGACACTCGGGTGGGAATTAAAAAGTCTGGACATACTGAATCTCTGAAAACCCTGTGAATGTGTGATGGCTAAGCTTTTTTCCTTCCTTGCATACATGGAGAGAGACTTTTTTTCCTCCAGTAAAACAGAATTAGTATAGTCTTTGAAACCTTTAAACATGATTTGGAAAGATGATTCTCTATGTAATGTAAATCCAAATATAAAATAAAAATTTTCAGCAATTAGAGAAAATGTGAATTTTTCAATTACCAATTTCTTTTTTGGCAAAATTGAACTTTCTTCATGTTATTCTTTTATTTATTTATTTATAATTTAAAAAAATGTGAAATTTTCAATTACCAACTTCTTTTTTCTTGGCAAAATTGAACTTTCTTCATGCTATTCTTTTATTTCTCTATTATTTATTTATTTATTTATTTATTTATTTATTTATTTATTTATTTATTGATAATAAAAAAGTCTGGTTAATTCAGTTAATTACTAGCTTCCAGTGAACATTTAATCGAATGCGTTGGAAATGGTTTTAAATTTATAATAAGAACAACCAGAAGTGAGAAGTCACTTTTTCTTATAGTTCAGTGTTATCAAGTCTTTTCCTGGTTTTGGTTTGGTTGGAAGTAGCTTGAGGATATTCAATTCCCAGTAATGTTTATCTGTTGCTGTTGGTGAATTACAAAAAGAGTAGAGTTTCTGTATACCCTTCACCCAGCTTCCTCTAATGTTAAAGTTTGACATAACCAAAGTTGTTCTTATCAAAGCTAAGAAATATCATCAGTGCAACATGATTAATTAAATTACAGATTTTATTCAGATTTCCTCAGTTTTTTTTTACTAATGCCTTTTGTCTGTTCCACAGTCCAGTTCAGGATACTACTCTGCATTTAGTCATCGTCTGCTTAGTTTTGTCCTGTTGGTAACTGTTTCTCAGCCTTTCCTTGTTTTTCATGACCTTGACACTTTTTAAGTGTATCAGGCAGATATTTTGTAGAATGTCCCTCAGTTTGAATTTATCTGATGTTTTCTCATGATTAGATAGGGGTCGTGGATTTTGGGGGAGACTGCCATAGAGATGAAGCCCTTCTCATGGCTTCATATCAGGGATTGCATGATATCTACATGATCTATTATTATTGGGATATTAACATTGCTGCTGATCAGTTTTGTTTTATTATGTTTTATCTAAAATCTGTGACTATTCATACTCTGACACCTTTGCAAATTAGTGGCGACAATCACTGAATAGTCTTCAAACTACCAGTTTCATTCTAATAGAAGGCGAAAACTCTCAAAGCAGGTGGCACCCAAAGCTCAGGAAATACCCTTGGGACCTGAGGCCCATGTTGGGGCTTGCTGCAATCTGTCGTTGAGTCTTAACCCTGGGGCCTGCCTGAGGCTCCAGAGAGTTGAGTGACAGTGCTAGTTTTGTGTATTTTTACCCAGTTTAAAAAACAGAGATTGGGGCCCACCTTGGAAACCAAATTTCCAACAGAAAGCACAACACTAGGGAAAGTAGGAAGGAGTGGCATGGTCTTCACTCATTCTTCCAGATAATTTGGGAGATGATCTTTCTCCTTGTTTAATATGGTTTAATGGATGTCAGCCATTATCATCCCTTCCTATCCTGGAGGAAGAAGTGATGGAGACTTATTTATTATTTGACAAGAGAACAGAACTTTCCATATCCATTGAACAATATCAGAAGGAATGAAAAGGTGAAGTGTTTCACACCTCTTTTTTTCCTCGTAGCTTCATGCATCAATGCATTGCACATTTACTGAATTTTTACCTATCCTGTATTATTTTCAGAGGATCCATAACGGGGTTGGGAAAAGGAAGTTTTGATGACTAGAGTTGGAAATGAACCTTAATTTATGTCACAAAAGATTTGAGGGTAGAATCTTAGGTTCTATATGTGATGATATTGATATCCCAATGGGTAAAGTGGCAGAGTTGCCCTTTACTAATCCTTGAACCTGTTTGGTTTTCCTGATCCTTATGGGGTAGAGCCATTTTCTCTCTCTGGCATTTGCCATCACAGTGTCCTATAACCTCTTGATGTTGAGATATAGGATTGAGAGAAATATGTGTGGGAGTCCATGTATCTTCATAACTATGGTAAACTTGTCTCCAACAAATGTTTTGCTCTCTTCACTTAGTGGAAGGTGAAGGTTGAGGAGAGAATGAAATTGTGCTGTCCAATATGGTAGCCACTAGTCACGTGGCCACTGAGCACTTGAAATGTGGCTAGTGCCACATGTTGAAGGGGTGTTATTTTGCATATATTTGTAAAATAATTTTTTTTTTTTTTTTTACTATTCTTTTTAAGTATGGTGACTAGGAAATTTAAAATTGCATGCATGGCTCGTTTTATATTCTTTGGGACAGTGGTTAGTGCCTGGGAAGAATATGGAGCATGATAAATTGACCTTGTGTTTTCCTCTGAGTTCTAATAATTTGGCATTAAGGAGAAAAGCTTCAACAGTCATAATTTTCATTAAAAAAAAGTCTGATTCAGATGAATTGGCTCATTTTACATTATTGCTTGGACTAGAGAAGACTCTGACATTTGGTATTTTCATAATTGAGAACATAACTTGCTGACTTAAAAAAAAAATCACAACATTTTGTGCTTGGCCTTAGGTACCAGACTCTGAGCTCTTTGGAAGTAGGGGTTGTGTCCTTTTCTCTTTTTCTCATACTTTCCCCAAAAACCACATACTAACCAGCACATAGAACATGGTTAACTGGCATTTGTTGAGAAACAAAATAACTTTAAAAAAAGAGAAAGCCTGTGAAGCTACCCTGTATTTATGGTTGGGAGAAAGAAATATCTACCTTTATAAGGCAACCCTTTTTCTTAAGTCAGCCACCAAAAGTAAAGAACATTGATCCAACTGTTTATTTACTTCTTGATTTAATTACCATTCTCATCAGGTATCCCTGTCAGCTCTACTTATGATAAAGAATCTTTTCAAAATGTTTAACCTCACCACACCTTTGGGTAACGGGAGACAGAAAAGGGTGCTGTTTGCACTTGTTAGTGCTCATCTTGTTCAGATATTATATCTAAGGGCCTGAAGGCTGGGTGATTATTATTTTTTCTTTTGTGTGATCCTTGCCAACATCTACTTATACTGTGGAGCATGTGAGAATAATAGTGAAAGATGAGTTTAAGCTTAGTTACATTGACTTTTCATTTGAGTTTTTTATTTTATCTACTTCATGATGAGCCAGAGCTTCCGTAAGCACATGACTTACAGGCCCTCAGTCTTCTATTACTTCCACTCTCCTGATTCTTCCTTCTTTAGTTCAAGCCCTGAGGCTGGGTGAGAGAGCAGGCTTTGTATGATGTTATTATTTGGTCAGAGCCCTGTGCTGATAAATTTAAGAGCCTTTATGATCCAACGCTGGGCATGGTGCAGACTCAAACTGATCCCTAAATCCAGCTATGGTCAAGAACATGTTGTCTTGGTCAGAGGCAAGCTTTAGAGAATCTACAATGGCTTTGTTGCTCAGTATTCCTAGAAAAGGCCTCTTGAGAGAGGCTTTTTGATAATATACAGCCTTATTTCTAAGAAGTATTTGAAGCTTTGATCCTTCTGCAAAACAGAATGGGAGATGGCGGAGACTCCTTGAAGTGTGTACGGGCAGCTATAACGAGTAGAACAAGGGTTGGCCTTGGAGTCAGAAGACCTGTGTTTACGTCCTGGCTCTTCTATTTTCTAGTTGTTGGATTCGAGACAAGTAACGTATAATCTTTGAGCATTAATTTCTTCATCTGTTCAAATTGGACAATATCTATTTCACAGGTTATGTATGTTAATGTAAATTGAGTGCCTATTTTAGGAACTAAGACCTAGGCTTTATAAACACTCAACAAACTGGTTTTCTCACAGACGTCTTATGATTTTGCCATTGATAGACCAACAGCCATTTTCTGTCTTCATTTCGGAGGTGAGGGAGGAGGGCATTGGGATGATTGTGTGGTAAAATCCACTTTAATTCTAGCTGTGCGAAAAAGAGCAGGGAAAATGTGGTAAGCAATTGCTTCTAAAAAGCTTGGGCTAAAAGCACTTGATGGATTTGTGCTGGCTTCCCGGTAGACTCATCTCTGTACTGCCCGCATAGCACAATTAATAGTTATTACTCAAGAAGGAACAAATGAAAAAAAAGAGAGCAGGCATAAAAACATCCTTTTATCTTTCTGATGATGGTCCTTTTTGTCAGGTCCGTGGAGCCATACCTGTGAATCATCCTGGGAAAGCACAGTGTGGGTGACTAGAAGGAAGATCTTGTGGCTCATTTCTTACCCACTTCCTGGGCTGGGGAAATGTCTAAGCTCATCTTTCTTATCTACTGAAGCCTTGTCAATATCCACTACCGTTCTCCATGCATCTTCACAAATGAGGGCCTCTTTCTCACATCCTCACTCTAAATGCATCACTGTGTAGAGAGCTAGTTACTCTCTGAGTTGTAAAGAAAAAGCAGAATAAAGTTGAGAGAAAGCATATGGCCATGGACGAGCACTGGAGTAGACGTGACCTGAGCATGAGCATAGAAGCACTTACCATGTTTGTTTTGTGAGGGCATGAAATGAGTGACGGTTCTGCTACAGACTGGCCACCTGACCTTGGGGACTTCACTACTATGCTAGTAGAGTCCATGAATCAAGTTGTGCCACTTGTAGTCTTGAAGCTTAGTCAGACCCAAGGAAACCCTGACTTTGAAGATGAATGCCTCAAGTGGGCATCTAATTCTCCTGTAGATTCAGCTTCTTAGGCAGGATGGAGATGAGGGTCATGGATTTCGGGGACTATTTCTGGGATTGCATTCAGTGAAGCAGCAGTGTTTTTGGGTGACCTACATAATGTCTCTGAATATCAGTTTTGTCATCTGTGAAACAGGAATAGTATGGTCAGAATCGTAGGTAATATATGTTGTAATATGCCTGGTATAGAATAAGCTCTCAACAAATAATTGGTGGTGGTGTTATTATTATTGGTAATCATAATCCTTTACCTTTGCCCTGTTTTATAGGACTAGAACATCACTACAAGAAATATGACTTGTATGGATGTGGTTCCATAGTGTAGCAGTTAGCACGTCTGCTTTACATGCAGAAGGTCCTAGGTTCAAGCCCCAGGAGAGCCACGGTCCATGATATATGGCCATGCCACCCTGAACAAGCCCGATGTCTGATCTTGGAAGCTAAGCAGGGTCAGGCCTGGTTAGTACTTGGATGAGAGACCACCTAGGAAGACCAGGTGCTGTAGGCATAAATAATAATAACAATAATAGTAATATGACTTGTGAAAAGTGCTTTCCACTAGATAGATAGAAACTATATATAGTGAGTAATGTCATTAGAGAAAGTTTGAAATCAATTCCACCACCATCTTTTGTATTTTCACTCATGGATTATTTGTCCTCAAGTCAGGTTTTTTTTGTTTTTGTTTTTGTTTTTGCTACATCTTTTTGATTTTACCCCTTTTCTCTATTATGTTACCATTTTCCTAAAGCCAAACTCTCATCGCCTCCTGCTCTACTGGTGTTCCTGCCTCCAGACTCTTCTAGACCCTGGTTCTCAAAGAGTGGTTCATGGAGCAGTAGCATCACCATTGAGCCTCACAGCTTGCTAGAAATGCAGCATCTCAAGTCTTACTCAGTCCTGGTGAATCATGGGGCATATTTTCCATCATGTTGTTGGCATATGTCTAACTCATTTTGCTACCACCCTTGCTCAGAGTCCACGCTTGGCCAGTGTGTGTGTTTTCTGTCTACAGAATATTTCCTGATTTCCATTGCTCTTATCACCTCTTTTGCAAGAGGTGTTCAAGAGGGTAAGCATGGGGCTGTGTAAAGGCAACTGCAGTAGGAGTATAGTGACTCAGTCCTTGTCATCATCCAATACCTTATCTTGGCAATAGAATGTCTGAAATGGTCTCTACACTTTCATACATTCTCCTCATGGATCTTCATACCACACCAAAAGATCTAAAATTATTAATTGGATCCTATCACATCCCCTCCATACAGTGGTTTTCATGGTATCTATAAACATTTGAAAGACCTTTTTGTGGCCTGCAAAGCTCTGTTAGATAGGCCATGTTTTTTCCTTTATCTCTCACCACTAACCTCTTCACTCAGTAAGCTACAGATACACTGGCTTTCCTTTTGACCTGTGTATAAGCCAAGTTTGTTAGCACATGACTTTCCTTTGATTCTGCATATGGCTGTCTTGGAGTGATTATCCAAGGCTCAGTACAAATGTCATCTCAGAGAGGTCCTCCTTAATCTCTAGCTAAAGTAGCACATCTTTCCCACCCCATCACTTTTTCCCATTATTTTGTTTTATATTCTACATAGTATTTATCGTTCTCTGAAAGCATGGTTAGTATGTCTTTGTTTTCTTTATGTACATTAAGAACTGTTTTGCTGAGAGATATCTTATAATAATAATGATGACTTGCTGGGTGCTTACTTATACTAGGCACTGTACATAATACCGTCTAATGGATCAGTTCATTTAGACGATTTCATTCTATTTAATGAATTATTTATTTGTATCTTTGTCATCCTCTTGTCTGAAGATGTCAGCTCCCTAAAGGTAGAGACAATGTCTAGTTGTTGCCGTGGGATTCCCAACATGTAGAAGCTTGCCTGGTGTAGGAAAAGTGCTCCCTCAGGAAATGGTTGCATAGGGAATGAATGGATCCTTGATGATTATCTTTTCAGAACAGGTCTACATAGAAGGAAAGAACAAAGAGTCTCTCTCACTCCCTATTCCAGATATGTTCCAGGAGAATGTAACCTTAAATTCATCTTTATATTTAGTCTAAGGGAGAGAACAAGCTTTGGAATCTGATTAAGGCTTTGCTCTAGTGACCTTGGGTCCAGATGCAGAACCTGACAATCTAAGAGAGAGGTTCCTGAGTGGCACCTTAATGCAAATAAGTCCCTTCAAAAGCCTTAAGTTTGGCATTTGATGTGACTGAAAATACAAGGCCTTCCGATTTTACGTTCTCTTGCGCACGTTGTCGATGTGCATATGTGAACCTTTTATTATTATGGACTTAGCTGGCAGTAACCATGGTGAGTAGACCTATCACACAGCATTTTTCTGAGTCAGTTTAAAATGCTGACAATTAAATATACCGTACTCTTTTAAGCGATCCATCAGTCTCTCTTGTTGTCATGGTGACCGGGGTATATTTAGAAATGTGACAAGTACACTGAGTTCAATTGCACTTTTGCCAAAACATAGTTTTGCAGCTAAAATTGAATTTCCTGATTGAAGATCCAAGTACTGTTAAGGGGGCATGATCGTTTCTATACATTATTCTGGAAGTAAAACTTACATCATTCTATTAAATCAGAGTACAATTCTTATCAGGATAGTAAGGTATTGACACTTGACGTGGTTTTACATAGAGTTGATGAAATAACGTAAAGTAAAGGTGGCATCATGTTTTTTTCTTTAAAAATGATATTGAGCCTCACCAATATAACAAGTTTAATGTTTAATTCCTTTATATATTTATAAAGAAATTGTAGGTAAGTATGTATGCATCTATTCCTCCAAATCATATTATATTTAATCTAAAGAAATTTATCAAAGACCTCTTCTCTACAATATGAGAGGTCTGACCTTGACTTGACAAACATCCTTATTTTAACCCAAACTCATTCCTTCTGGGTTTTAAATCAAGTGGAGTAAGAAGGTGAAATGAACATGACTGTTTGCCAAAACACAAGAAAAGGAAAAGTCTTCTCTCTCATCTAATCAGAAACTTGGTTTGAATCCTCACTTGCCTGTGGTTCTTTGTCCTTTCACCACAGTGCTGAGAATGATGTTGAGTATGAACTGCTTGCCTCTTTCACCACAGAAAGTTTAGGAACTTACGCAGCGACTCGGTCATTATTACAAACTTGCTTTCATTCCTGGTGAAAGACAGAGTCTCTGCTCTTGAGGTGAGAAACAAGTACTCCTGGATACTTTTGCTTCTCTATTTTCAAGGAGCTGAATGCTTCAGCATCTGGGATAGATTCTGAGACCTTGATAATGTGGTTAAACTATTTCTTTTATCTGTATTGCAAACAATGGTAACAGACATCCCAGTTATAACAATGAGCAAGAGTTACTGAGTTTTTATTATATGCTAGGCACTGTGTATAGTAAGCTTTTTACTGGATCATTTCACCAGAGCAAACAATAATCTTATGAAGTAGATCCTATGGTCATTCTCATTTTACATTAACAAAACTGGCTTGGAGAGATTTTGTATCTTGACCAGGAGTATACCTTGATCAGTAGTAGAGTTTGGATTCTGATCCAGGTGCTCTAAGAATCAGTGCATGCCCCATAGAAGGCAGACAATGAATAGTTGTTGACTAGCCAGCCAATGGCCTATTCCATGATGAAGTCAGTCAGATATTTCACTGTTTCCAAATGCTCATGGAAGTGGCAGCTACGTAAAGGTAAACAAACAGGTAGCAGGATTTGAAAGTAGAGCAGAGCCATTCTGTTTCTTCCCTAGTGGTTTAGAACCAAAGGATATTAGGCCTAGCCAAGAAGGAAACACGTAAATCCCACCTAGTCAAGAGGTTCGGTCTCAGGACCTCCTTACACTCTTAAACATGAGTTTTAGTTTATATGTGTTATAGCTAATGATGTTTATCTAGAAATTAAAACAAATAAAAAAGACATTTTTAAATGTAAAATATTTATATGAAAATAGTACATTTTCCAAAATGAAGCAAACAAACAAACAAATAAACAAAAACAGTGAGAAAAGTGGCAACTACATTCTCACTGTTAATTTGTTGAATTATGTGTTTTGATTAAGATTTACAAAGGTAATCCAGAAAAAGATTTCCAGAAAGAATTGGCAAAGGAAGGAAAAATGAGGTACTTGTGGATTTTCTTCTTTGATACAACACCAAACCTTGACAAGTGATAGTTTTCTGAAGTTTAGTTACAATGTGAAATCTGAAATCGGTAAACTTTTTTATGCTCCGTTATATTAAAATCCATGGTCTAATTATCAATATGAATGGATCTCCACCTATGACTTTGTAACATCATGCATTGGTTATTTGGAAACTATTGGTTCTCCAAATTATGCGGATTTTTCCAAATGTTGATGTGTTTTATTCTGTAACATAGAAAACAGTCACATTTATTGATATTACTAGTAATTTCATCAATAACCTATTTTAGTTAGTAGGAAGATGTCAAGTGCATAACATTAGATACAAGATTTTCAAAATTTCAATTTTCACTTTAAAACTTGAATTTTCTCGTTGGCACCAAAGACTGTTAGCTATTTTCCTTCAAACGATAGGCTCTTTTGGTTTATTTTTGAGAAAATATCCAGGAAAACCTAAGTCTGAATGACTGTAGTTTGTCACTCATTCTTTTAAATAGAAATGCTGTTCCATGCAAAGAGCTGATAGCTCAGCCTTTAGTTCAAACAATCATACAAGTGCATTCTTAGAGACAGCTATTGCATTTTGGAATTCAGCAGAAGTGCTTCATACATACTTACTATTTCATTACATAGAATATTAAAAAGATGTGTACTCAAGGACTGAAGTTCAATAAAATTAATAATTTTTAATGCATTAAGAACAGTCTTAGTGATATTCTTTTTCCTCCCTTTTACTGCGGGTACCTGGTGGTGAAAAGTATGACTATCAGCATATTTCAGTGCCATTGTCTTGATGCTTGTTAAAACTCCAGCCATTGTTGCCAACTATTGCTTTTGCATCTTTGGCACAAATGTCAACACGTTGAAAAAGGCTCATTGCATCTTGGTAGTATTATGAACTTGCCGACCCTTGAAAAGGTCTTGAGACCCCTTATGCGTTTGTAGGCATTGAGAGCTACTCATCTTTCCGTTCTTTCATTTCATAGGAAAGGAGAGCTGGAAGAGACTTACCCAAGAAAACAGCACTAGTTAGTGGCAGAGTTGGGACAAGAACCCAGTTATTACTGCATTCCTCTTTTGTCTTTTTTTCCTTTTGGTTTCCTATTTTAGTGTTAGGAATTTCAAGGTAGATGTTTTTGAACTTCTTTTGCGAATATGGTGATACCAACTATATTTAAACTTACTAATAAAGTGTTCTGTATTTTTTGTGTATTAAACCCTTTGCGTATTTTCCCTACTGTGCATTCACCACTGTACCTCTGCTTTTCAATAGTAACCACTGCTGCCTCTTTAAACAGAACATGCTTTGTCTTAGCCAAGGCACAGAAGTTGAAGGAGGAGTTAACCGCTTGTTCATATTCTGGTTTAGAATTCCAGTTTTGTGGGGAAGAAGAATCAGCGAGTTTGGGTTGAAGCAGCGACTTTCTTCTTCAACTAGACTAGTTAAAAGTCACAGGAAGGGAAACTGTATACACAGCCGTTACCTTTCATATCACTACAAGTTATCTTACTAGACCACTGCCCCCCCACCCCCCACTGCCCAATTCTTTATTAAAGCTCCCTTCTCTCTCTGTCTATCTCTCTGTCTCCTTTTCTATGGGAGAGAGGGAGATTGTTCAATAACAATGACTCCTAACTTTGCTTTTGCTTATGTTAGTATTTTATGTGATTTATTTTCTTTTATAAATATTGGTCATACTGTTAAATTGTAATGAAGAATGCTGAGAAAGTTAGCAGAACTGGACCCAGATATTATGTTTTCCCTTTCTCCTATTTTTGAGTAGCTATTTGTGGGATTAGGCCTTGAGAGAGGTTGCAATGTACGTAAATCTGGCAAACCTCGAGAGTAGGCTTACAGACTCTCAAATGTGTTGTCTTATTTTCAAATAAGTTGGGTGTTCTTTTGCAAGATCTCTCTCTCTTTTTTTTTTTTCCTCTTTCTCATTAAACATTTGATTGCTTTTTCTCACTTGTGAGCTTTTTGAGTTAAACTCTGTTTTCTAACAGTCTTCTGATTCTTTTTCCGTGTCTGTCTTGGTTACCCAAAAATGAGATTGGATTTTCCCTTTGGTCATCTCTGTGTATTAGCTCTTCCCTAAACCTAGGCCATTGGTGACTTTTTTCTGCAAATCTTTTTCTTGTCATTAGTTACCTGCCAACCATTCTGTATTTTTAAATTTATTTCTTAGACATCTAGTTATGATTTTTCCTTGCTGTTTATTAGACCTGCAAATTGCCTAGCAGCAGTTCTGTTTTAACTCTTTGAAATGTGTTTTCTGTCTCCTTGTGTAAACTTCTGGAGCATGCGGACTGTCCTGTGCTTGGTGCATCGTAGGTGCTCCGTGGATGTACTGAATGAATGTTATGTTTATTCAGGGGTTTCTTCTTCAAAGGACATTCTTCAAATTTTTGTCTAGAGATCTGAGCTGTTGTTTATCTCTCAATATTGAGCAGCTAAATCTCCAAAACACACAACTGCAATGGTCCATGTTTTAATGCAGACTCCCACTGCCAGGATGTCACACATGCCTTCCCTGACAGATGGCCATTTAGCCTCTACTTGAACATTTCCAATTCTTTGTGAGGCAATTTGTTCTATTGCTGGACAGCTTCAAGTTTAAAGTTCTCCTTTGCTTTGCTCTAAAGTTAGAGTTTCCATCATCTCATCCCTAATAGTTCTAGCACTGCATATTTTGTAAAAGTATAATATGGCTTATGCACGACACATCCTCAGATTCTTGAAGATGGCTTTAATTCCCCAGCCACTTCCTCCTTCAGTCTTTTTCTTGATACCTAAACATCCCAGGATTTAAAAAGGTTTATATATTTTTTGCCTTCCCTATTTCCACATCACTCTCTGGATTGCCATCTTGCCATTTGACTCTAAAGTTCTTATTCCAGCCCACTTATTTTCTCTTAGATCCTGGGAACAGTATGAGTTTGTGGGTCTTAAATGCTGGGCTATAAATACTAGCATCAAAACTTGCTAGATGTGTGACCTCGATCAGATTAATCTTTCTAAGCCTTGGTTTACTCAGATGTAAAATGGATATAATAATAACTTCTAAGAATATTTTTAAGGATTAAAGAATATAAAATGCTTAGCTCAGTTACAGAAGTGTAGTGTTTAATTAATATTACTTTGATTTTGACTAACTCTTTATTCTTTGATCTATCTGATGATTTTCCTTTTTTACACACATGACTTGGTTTTTAGAATTCATTATTTCATTTTCTCCTCCCTCTCTTTCTCTCTTTCTCCCTCTTAGGTTTTATTCATACCCATAATCTTGAAAAAAAATCATATTTTTTCTAGATTTGTTTCTCCCTTTATTTTGTAATTTTGTATCTATAATTTAACATGGTTTTCTTGATAAATAATATTTTTCTCTACATAAATTTTCTCAACTTCTGCCTACATTTCTATTCATAAGTTCAGCCTTTATTATTCTTTCTGTAAAAAACATTTCTTTTCTCCTTTATTGGGTTAAGGATGAGTGGGTCATTGCAGGTTACTTAACTCCTCACTGGACCCCTCAATACTCAGTAGCTTTTAGAATCATTTAATTGAACAATATTTTTTTTAAATTAACTGTTTAATTAATTTCAATCCAACCGACATTTACCAAGCACTTCTAATATGACATGCATTGACTTAAATGCTATAGGAATTATACAGAATGCTTTTTTCATTCATTTATGCATTCATTCAATAAAGATTTTCTTGAGTACCTACTAAGGACAGATTCTGGATTTGGGATTTGTATTAAAGAAACTGAGTTTGACAAGGTTTCTCTTCTCAAGGCACACAAATAAAAGTGACAAGACAGTGTGGTAATTTTAGTGGATCTAGATATGAAAACAGGCATTAAGGTAGTCTTTAGAAAGGCTGCTTCAACAAACCGTCTGGGTCGGGAAAAGCTTCACAGCAGAGGAGACGCTTAAAGGTTAAGTAGAGGCTCAGAGTCCACTGGAAAAATAAGACCCATATTAGGGTTTGGTTATATTTGGTTGTAAAGGCATTTTTGTGAAAACCAACTTCTAAGTTCCATGTGTTACACTAGACTCCACCTCCTCCCATCCCTAATTGCATGTATGCAACGTTTTTTATTCTTCTGTTTAGTTTAGGGGCCTTAGAACCAGTAGAAGTACTGAAAATAAGTGTGATATTATAGACTTGCTTTTGGGACTTAATTATTGCATGAATCCATATATTCATAATCCAAAGTAGGAATAATAACATATATACATAAGAATAATCTCATGGTGGTAGGACACATTAGGAAGTCTTTCTCTTTCATTTACTTCTTATAGAACAACCTAGTGCCTGAGTGTCTTAAGCACTGTTACGGATAGATATTAGCATAAGAATTAGCACTGAATAATTATGTATGGAGAATTTGCAAAGAATTTTTTCTCTCTTTATTCCAAAGTAATCATGCTGTATTTTCTGATTTTATTTAGAACACAAGATCAGGTCTGCCCATAACCAGGTATATAGGAAAGAGTTCCTTTACCATTCTTTGCATCGGCTTTGTCACTTGTTAAATGGGAATACTGCTACTCTTACTAGCAATAACACCGATTTTACCTCACTGTATTGAAGTGAAGAGTAAAATCATTAATCTCTGTGAGAGCATAATGCGTATAACTGGTCTCAGATGCAAATACATAATATACCTTTTGAGTGACCAGATTGTCAGCTACTTAAGAAAACGTGGGTTTAGCTTAATTAATTATTTTTCACCTGTTTCTCCAAATTTTCTGAGGTAGCTTCATGTTTTACTCTCTTCTGTTTACCCCAGAGTGACTGCTGGGAAGTGCTATGTGTTCAATAAGCACTTTTTGATTGGTTTTTAAAAAAGTACTAGTGATATTTTTGCTTAGGATTTCTAAAACCTCTCATTTAATTTCTAGATTATAAGTTCCTTTGATAGAACTCTTATAAATATAACATGAAGAAGTTGCGCATTACCTTTAGGCCAAAGCAATTTACTTTTCAAAAATCTGATTAATTTGAACACAATCAGCCAGGATGTCAGAAGATCTCAGTGGCTCTGATAGATGCTGACAGGTGAGGAAATTAAAATCAGGGAGGGAAGCAATTAAATACTGGCAAACATTACTTTAATGAGACAACCAAATCATTCATAAGCCATGGAATATGTTGTATTCTTGATAAGTATCTTAGGGTGGCAGGTGAGAGAGTGCATTTAAAAATGTTCCTCATATGGGGTTTGATGATGGCAATGGGGGACGTTCCATGTTTGTCATTTAATGCCTTTGGCTTAATCTAATATTTCAATTGCTTTTGGGAACAGATGCTCTAATAATCATGCTTAAGATTATGACATTATTTAATTTAAACAAATCTTAGTATTAAGTAATCCTTTCACCACGATCTTCACCACCATGTAAAACTTACCAAAATACAGAGTCCAGACAAAATAATTATTGGCCTTTTCATAGTAGTTTGGGGATAAGCATGATCAAGACCTGTGAAGAGAAACAGAAAAAATGTATATTTCATACAACTTCTAATTTAAAATATTTGGGAATTATAGTGCTAAGAGCGGGAACCCAGGTCCTCAATTGTCATACAGGTGTTTTCAAGACAACAGTCCCTATTCAGAAAGAACATCTGGGGCAACAGGGCTAAAAATTTACCCTTTTATGTGATTAGTGAGAGTTTTAACAGGTTCTATCATATTTCGCATCTGTGCTATAGTGCTTGCAAAAAGGTGTTAAGAGGCATCTTTACATGGGTCTTAGCGAGTGGTTAGAATTTTTGTTCATAATGTTAGAATCATCATCCTAGAATAACGTTGCTTAAAAATTGTCCTAGGGTACAGTGGTTGATTAAAAAGGTACCATGGTTTGTGAAAGCTTCTTGAAACAGGTCTCTTTGCTTTTTCATTTCTCATGTCCTTATATTCTTTTCTGCATTTTCCCCCCTTTATTCCCTATCATTTTCTTTTCCATTCTCTCTCTCTCTCTTTTTTTTTTTTTCCTGGCTTCATTTGTTTTCATCTGTTTTCCCCAAAATACAGTCGAAATGATCAATTATTCTATATTAGTCCTAGCTAGGTTTGGTGAGTCTGGCTTTTGCATAGATTTTAATTAATAGGTTGATGTTTTATAAGTTAGAGTTGATTATACAGGTTTCTTTATTTTTGGTTGTAATTGCTTCTGGGGATGAGAACATTTTTTTTGGGAGAGGATGGGTGGTTTGACAAAGGATGCAGACCTACCATGTTCTGGATCAGCAGTCATAAAATACACAGAGGCAGCCAAGGATAACTGACTTCATACCAAGACGCTAGAGTGGGATTCGTCAGTTGTCCCAGATGTCTTTATGGGTCTAGTGGAGAAAACTCCATTGCATTAGGAAATACTCAGGAGTTACTGAGGACACATGGTACTCTAATCATGTGAAGACGGCTGGTGAACTTCTTAGCTTGGAAGGCTTCAGCTTTTCTACTGCTTAAGATGCAGACTTACTGATGAAGGTTCTTTCGTGAAAATTTAATGATGCTGACTTCTATTGTTTCTGTGGCTTGTGTTTTGAGAGCTTGCACAAGGATGTTGCATCTCTGAAACTTCACTGAGGACAGCTGAGAAAGTGTTCATGCTAACCTGCATCAAACATGGTGACACTGCATCAACTCAGTAATGTGTCACCTTCTGGTTAGGCCACAGATGTGAAGTCTTTTCTCCTTTTACTTGTGAGTGAAGTAGGACTCAAGGCTAAATGTGATTTGGAGCCTTGACAGTTGACTTTTGTGTGATATATAGTCATTTTCCCTTTCCCTCCAACTAGAGTACCCCCAAATGGGAGGCTACATTATGTCCTTACTGGTTTTAGTGTCAAGATAGAAGGTTAAATTTTTACCTGTTCCATATTAACCATGTGATCTTTGAAGTTTGGTTTCCTTATTGGTAAAATTAGGGTAAAAAGGTCTCATTGGGGTTATAATGAGGATGATTTGAGATAAAATGCTCATACAATATTTTTCACACTATAAAGATTTTGGTGGCATGTGAAAAGAATTTCTTGTAGGGTATCCTATTGTTCTATTCTAGAATCCCATGTTCTATTCTTAATCTGATTTGAGTCCTGTATGAAAATGGGATATATTACTAAAACTTCCCAGAGGTCTTCTACTTCTAAATCAATCTATCCATTATATTAAAATAAATTCTGTTGTCGCAGTCCCGTTGGAAGCTCCATCTCTCTGAACCTAAGGCACAATATAGGCACATACTTTAAAAAGACTTGAGATAAACTTGCATGTCTTTCACTTAAGCAGTATCTCTTGCTTTTTGGTGTTGAAGAGACATTTGATTTTAAATTTTGAGGCTTTGCCTTTTGGAATAAAAGTTCTTTGTGCTGTTGTTAGGGAAATCATGTGAGATAGGCATAGATAAATATTGTGGTATTTTCAAACTAGGGGCACAAAATACCCAGTCCAGAGGTATTCTCTAGCATCGCATGCGTGTAACATCATTCTTTGATCGTATAAACATGGGCTCATAGGAAAAAAATTTACCACTTTGTATATCACCACTGTCCATATCTACAGATAGGACATAATGGAGGAAAATCAAAATAAGTTTAACTGATCTTTGGCTATGAAGTAGATGTTATAATCTTCATTTACATGTGAGAAAATTGACACTCAGGGTTTAAGTAACTTGCCTAAGGCCTTTGGTAAGAGGAAGATAAGTCTGACTGGTTCTAAATCCCACATGTGTGTCCTGCTTCTTCATGTCAGTCAAATAGCTAGTTTTATTTTATTATTCCCTCTTCCACCAAGCCTAGTGGATCAAGTCAATGAGCTGTTTGTGCGTTCCCAACCTAATATTCTAGGAGAGACCACTGGATCAGAGGGTCCAAACTTGTACCCTGCCATGTACTGTACCGTGTAGTCTTAGGCAAGTTACCTGCTTTTTCTAAACTTTAGTTTCTATATCTGTTAAATGAGGACAATAGTACCCATTTCACATGGCATTTGTGAAGTCAGTTGTGAGAAAGATGTTAGTTCCCTTCTCATCTTCCCTATCCCTTTGCGAGCTTCTGTTTCCTTATGAAGTGAGTAGAATAATGTCTTCCTGCTTCTTCACCAGGTTAGTGTGAGGTGAAACAAGATAATGTGAAAATGAAAACAAGATAATGTGAATGTGAAAAATGTTTTGCAAAATAAGAAACTGCTATATAGATATGAGTGTTTATGATTATTTATAAATAAATATACCTTCGTACTTAAGAGTAATTTTTGTCTATTTCATTTACAGACATTAACATTGCAGTTTGCTGAACCTGGTGTCCACTGACCATTCCAAGAGCTATTATCTGAGGTAAGAGGAGATTGTCTTCATATTTATGAAATTCTAATGGGCATCTTAGTCAATAATGTTTAAGGTAGATTTCACTCCCAACAGAAGAAACACAAAGGTATTTTATAAGCACCAAAACCTGAAAAATGGCTAAGAGAGTGAATTGCTCTCTTTTTAATGTCTTCTTAATTTAATTTTTCCTTTCAATTCTTAGCTCTTAGGGTTGAACCAAAAGCACAAAAACATGAGCCACAGGGAAGATTCAGATTTAACCAGTATTTAAGTGTCCATATTATGCCATGTACTAGAATGTTCTTATTGATCGTCTTCTTGTACCCCAGCTAGCATGTGGCAGGAGGGTTTTCTCTCTAGTTTCCTGGTCCTTGAGTGCATTTTCACTATACTGATGTCAGAGTTATCTGACTCTGAAGGGGCCAAACATAACCAGTCTGTTTCATCACTGTCTCTTAGCTGCTCAAAAAAAAACATCTCAAAAAGACATAATCCAAGGCTACAACCTAAGAATAAGAAAATGAGTTAGAGTTTTTTGAAACTCAGGACCCATAATAATCAGCATTTCACTCTCCTGGGGGATCATTGTGAAAGAGATCAGCCTTTTGGAGAAGAATGCATTCTTCTCCAGTTTGTCAAGAAAATGGAGGCCAGAAAAAAAATTGAAGGAAGCGTGCTAGTTGTAAAATTTGCAAAATGTGAGTTTTCTGTTACAGCTAACCAGCTGATGTCTACACTTCCCAGTTATCTCTGCTATGTAATATGATATCTTTTAGAAGTCTTAGGAAGAAAGAGGTAAAGTAGAAAATACGGTGTTCTCGTAGAATAACTTTGCGGAAGATTTCATATCAACACAAACAAATGCAAACATTTGTTCTGCTGAATATTTTAATAATTCCTTTGGTATGTTATTTCCATGATCTTGAACTTGTAAACATGACTTTAGTTACACAAACCTTTGAAAGAATTGAAGTTCGTTGGAAGTGCCCCATATTTGTAGGAGTTAGAAATTTAGAATTAAATGGAAATTATGGTGTTGCATTAATACGGTTTTCAAAGTTAATATTCCCCATACACACTGAATAAAAACACGTCTTGTGCAAACAAGGTGGGTGATGTATGGACTGCGAAACTCCTCTATAATTAGATCAGACACAGCAGCCACCGGTGGTGTTTAGATTTTATTCTCATGACTACAAAAGAGAAGGTTACAAGAAAATTAGTGGCTAAAAATACAGGAATGGCTCCTGCCTGTCATTTGGTCCCTCTCTAGTTCATAAAATGCCCCTGCAAAAGATACCTTTCTAATGTATTTTATGTATTTTCATGGATAAACATATCAGAAAAGAATGTACTGTAGACATGTAGTTTCACAGTTTTTAATAGCTCTGTTAAGCAGAGATCTAACTTGTTCATTTAGAAACTGCAATTATTATATTAATTTTTCTCCAAATGCTCATGTTAAATATTAATAGAATAAACTTTGAAAAGTGGTTAACTATGCCCCTGCCCCCCGCCACCGAAACCCATCTTGAAACTACAAAGAAGAGTTTAAGCAAGGCTTGAAAATTCATAAAAAATTGCTCTTGAGAAAGAGGGATTTCTTATCTATCTAGATCTATCTATCTATCTATCATCTATCTATCTATCTATCTATCTATCTATCTATCTATCTATCTATCTATCTATCATCTATCAATCATCTATCTAATCTATCATTAGCTGTCTGTCTATCTATCATCTATCTATCCTCTATATTTTGGACGTGGGGGCTGGTGGGGAGAGAAGGATAAAAACTTCTCAAATAATATTTGGAAGGTGGAGAGGTAAATATTCTGGGGACATGCTGTAGAATTTAAAATAATCTTATGGTAATAATTGGTATCAGTGGCAGTAATGAAGAAAGAATAACAGTTTAAATAAATAATTAGACTTGACAGTAGATGTGTCAACAGGTACCCACATAATGAGTGTAATCATTGTTTTTCTCTGCTCTCAATGTTGATCCACTGACTGTGGTGTGTTCCCTGACCCATTTCCAAACCAAATCTATTTAAAGCTGCACTTCATGGAATCTGAAATGGTATACCCTGTTTACTATTTAGAGCTGATACCCAATGTTCTTTAATAGGCAGGATCTGTACTTGAACAAGAACAGACTCTGGCCTCCTGTAGACCGTTGATTATTACTGTTTTCTACAGGGTAAGGGTGATTCATTCGTAAGGATGAATAACACCCAATTAATTCTCATGGACTTGTCTCTATGTTTATTAAAATTTGATGGAAGCAGCCTTAGTCTGCCTTAAGTCAAATTAACTAGTAATTGTTTTCCGAGGTGGAGGTAGTAGTTATAAATTAAATTAGTTATAAATTAAATTATTTTCTTAGTTACCTTGATAAGATATCATTATTTTGGGGAGTTAAGCAGTATGTTTTATATTATGGTATGTGAACCAGAAGTTGTGAGAATCTAATTCTAATCTTGGTTCTCTCTCTGTCACCTTGGGCAAATCACTTTCCTTCTCCAGGATCCATTTCGTCATCTAATGACAGATAGAGTAGGACCAGTTGATCATGGCATTACTTCTAGTCAAATCTTCTATTACCTGTGATTTTATTTCTTAGCCAGTCCTTTCTCTCTTCTGCTGCCACCTTTCCAAAATCATGGCGAAGTCCTATGACTCTATGACAGAGCCTACGTAAAAAGTTATTCTTTTTAGCTTTTGATTCTCTTATATACCGGAAGAGCAGTTAGCGATTTGAATTATACATACACTATGATTGGGCATTTATGCATTTGTCATTCCCTACCTTCAGCAACATTTAGTTTCTGGTTAGAAAGGAAAAACAAAATCTATCTTCTCCCTATATTTCTCTACTCCATTATTTGGGTCTTAATTTTAGAGTATCTGGTGAACTTGTTCACTGTTAACATCAGTGGGTTCCTTTTCTGTTCTGTTGTTTGACTTTTCCAGGTTAAGTCATTGACCTGTAAGGAGAGGTTAGAATGTCAGAACCAGAGGAAACTTTAAGAATCAATCTAGCCAAATTCTCTCATTTCAAAGATGGAGATTTTCGGGGTCAGGGAGGGAATCCAGTTTGTCTAAGGTATGATCAGTTGTAGATCCTGGACTAGAATTCTTTTGACTCCATAGTCCTATCTCTGTTTTAGGAGAGAAATCTTTTTTTTCTATCAACTGCCCTTTCTCAACCCAATATTTAAAGGACCATTGTCTTTCAGGTAATACCAGTGTCAGCACAGGGATGTGAGATGTCCTTAAAACAGAAACAGACTCTAGGCATCTCCATTAATCCAGAGGGGCAGTGGAATAGAGAATTCTGGCAGATTTCTGCTCTGTGTTGACTAGGAGAATGTGGATTCCTCTGCAGTCCTTTCTGTAAGAGATTCCTTGACCCTGACATCGTCACCACTATTTGTTTCACTGTCTCCTGCTCTTTTCTGATCCAACGAATGATAGGAAGCTTAGGATGAGCTCCTCGTTGGCTGTTTACCAAGCATAGTAGGAACATTAATAAAAAGAAGACAGATGAATGATTAATAACCAAGAGGACAGAAGAGTAATGGCCAACACGATGAAATCTGGTTCCAGGTCTGCAATTCCCAGTTGCTGTGCTACACAAGATTAATAATATCTCTCACTGTTTTAGACCTCTCTGCCTTGTTGTTGTGGGACTGGGTTGGGACTGAGAAGCAGCTGGAACGATCTTTGCCAAACTCATGTTTTCAGGACATTTCCAGGTCCAGAGAAGAGAGTAGTAATTATTAATTAGTTAGAGGATAACTTGGAGGTCACTGTATCTAAAGACTTATTTTGGTCTTCCTAATATTGAGACGCAGAGTGTGGAAGTTTTTTACTAAGTCCAAGGTTCGAATTCTGGCTCTAATTCTTTTGCTATGACTTTGGTGAAGGGATGATCTATCTTTGAACCTCGGTTTCTCTATCTATTAGATGGGAGAAGGAGGAGAGTACAATAGCTGAGGGGCAAAGCTTTTCCCAGCCCTGATTTTCATGAGTCTTTGATTTGCCCAGGTCCCATAGCAAGTTTGCAGCCAAAGCTGGTCTTGAATTCAAACCCCGTTTCTCTGGTTTGGAAGGTATTCCGATAAATTCCACTGCCCATTCGTTTTATAAACCATGTTTGCATCTCTCAGCCTTGTTTTATTAAATAACCTTTTTTTTCCTCTTGGTTGACAGGTCCTTTTCTGTCAAGAAACTTGCCTAACACTATTGTTCTTAGTTTGTGTGTATGTATGTGTGTATGCGTGTGTGTTCAGTAGTAGGGGAGTGAATTATAAGATATTTGGAAGCTCATATTTGAATCTATTAAATAGAAAATATTCATGTGCATAGAATAGTGTCTGTAATTTTGAGAGTTTTGTAGGCCTTCTGAAGAACATACGAATGTTCTAAGTTAAGCAGAAGAAGATTTTTAATATAGGAAGTCGAAGGTGGCATTTGGGTAACATACATTTCCTGTCGTTCTGGGATTTTTTCCCCACAGTTCACCTATATGTTCTACTCTGGGTGTCACCATATTTATGAGCATGATTCTGGACTTTTATATGTCTCAAACTGTTGAGATTTAATATTGAGACTTCTATTCTGATTGCTTTATTTGTTCATTCATCCACTCAATCAAATTACTTCTAATGTAGAATCTGTTAAATGCTAGCCATTTTAATACAATATTTCATTCAATCTCATAAAATAGAAAACTATTTTTTCCCATTTTTAATATGCAGCAATTGAGATCAGAAAGGTTGAGTAATTTGGTCAAAGTCATAAAGCTCATAAGTAGCACAGTCTGTATATAAATCTAGATCTGCTCCAAAATAGGTGAGTACCTTGAGATAATACTGAATATGAATAGGAACAATGAAACAATTCTATAAGCCTTAGAAATCAATTATATTATAATTAATTAACTAATTAATTAAATGCTTATCTGACACCTTAAAGCAGAATAAGAAATGTTGGATGATCGTGCAAAATGCATTATAAATAACCAATGTTTTTTCTTTCTTTAAAAAAACTTCTATCAGGTTAGTAGCCTCAATTTCTTTATTTTTGTAAGTGAGATGAGGAGGAGACAAAGAGTGATTAGGATCATAGTACCCTGCTCATATTGTGAGTTATCAACTGAATTGGAATTTCAATGCTTTGGGGAACCCATTTGTTGTTTTCTCTCTGTTTTATTGAGCATGGGATTTTTAATAGAGATTGACTTCTGACCATGCATAGATCAGCACAAATGCAGATGTGAGCAGCTAGAATTTGGACTATGCCAAGACGTAATGACTGCCATATGTGTGAAGCTAATGCTCAGTGCTTAGTGACTCGCTGTGAGTAGACTTGGGAGCCATGAGAGTGAAAGCTGGTGTCAGAGATGGAAGAGCTCTCAGAGATTGCCAGGGGCAACACCTTCACCTTACAGGTAGGAAGACTGTGGTGAAACAAGAACCAGATGTCATACCAGCACTCCACAGTAATATCTACTCTGATTTTCTATCTTCCATTGGCTTATACTCACACTGACAGGCAGATAGGCCTGAATTGGGAAAATGTCTTATTAGCTGCGTGACCTTGGATGCATTACTTGATTTCTTTGAGCCTTGGTTTTGTTGTCTGTAAAACGGAAATCGTACTTGACTGACAAAACTGTTGTGATAAGTGATATGTCTTTGTGCTGTTCAGTGAATGCACAGAAACGTTGTTGATATAATTAATAACCCTTATCATAGCCCAGTGAAACAGGCACAGTTGTTCTGTTTTTACAGATTCTATTTCCTAACTTCATCTTGATAGTTTTTGGGTCTTTGCTTCTCAAAGTTTAGTCTGAAGACCAGGAATATCAACATCTTCTGGGAGCTTGTTAGAAATGCAGACCTCAGGCCACACTTTAGACCTCCTGAATCAGAATCTGCATTTTAACAAGATCCCCAGGTAGTTTGTATACTCATTAGAGTTTGAAAAGCATTGTTTTAGGCCTGAGAACAATTTCAAGGCTATAGGCCGTGGCTTGCTGACAATGACTGGCACACTGCCAGCATTCTGGGCATGCCTTACCCATGCCTTGAGATAGCAGGAGGAAACTCTGTGAAGTTGCTCCCTGGGAATAATAGAAGGCTGGGTTGAAGGCATCCAGCAGGCTTTATCTTTTCAACGCCCTGCATTTCCTCAGAAGTGCTATTCACCAGGGGTCAAATTGGGATTGGGTCCCAAGTCTTTTTGCTCCAGAGTCCATGTTCTTTTCATTAAACCATGATGTCTCAGTCAAGAGGAATGCTGGGCTACGTGTATGATAACTCTTCATTCCCCATGGTGTGAATATTTTCACACTGGCTGTTCTACTCTATTACTCAATTCCTAGAGGGAAAGAATTAAAAAAAAAAAAAAGAAAAAAATTAAAAGCTCGAGTTGAAAGCCAGGATCCTGCAGCTTAATCAGTTATTTTCGTTTTTTAATGAGGGTGACTATTGTGAAATAAGTAATTATTAATTACTGAAAACTAATGAAATATTTTAGTTTCCTTGCTAAAAAAGCATATGGAAGCTAAAAGAAAACATATGGGTGTTTTTCGGGAAGCATATTGGTGAATGGACAAATTACAGTGGTGCCAATACGCGTTTGCTGTCTGGCTGGGGCCATCACTGCGTGTGCTGGCATTTGAATCCTCGTGTGTTTAAAGGGAATTTTTAAAATTCCCATCTGATGTGTTCCTTGGGTTGCCTCTGGAGTTACACAGCTTTGCCTCATAAATCTTTCTGCCACGCTTTCACTCCATCATTACTAGTTGAGTGTCACTTAGTATAAAACCTTTGCTATAAGTGCCTGCCGTGCTCTTCTTTCCAGGTGTCCCTCATCCTCTGCAGTAGACTGAATGGGCCTGCCCAGCTGATAGCTGTGTTGAGACTCCACCCACTTGAGTTTACCACAGTGGAAAAAGCAGTATCTTTTTAGACTGCAGAATTTGATCTCGTTGTTCCGATGGGCCAGCCATTGACTGTCTGCACTGCAGATTTCTTCCTTGTAAAATTGGAATGATAATACCAGTGCTCCTTAGCTCATAGGCAATGCAGTTTATCTGATTTGTAGTCCATGCCCTTTGGTCCTCGTCTCTTTTCCTTTATGTCCCTTCTCTCTTGCTACATATTTAGTCGGTCTGGTAAATAGCTTGATGGATTTGGAGGTAGTCAAAACTATTTTGGTCGCTATAGGGATTACATACACCTAGGCTTATGATGATCGGAGGCAGCATGATGTTTAAGAAGGTACTTGGCTGAGGGTCAAAAAAAATGATGTTCCAGACCAACCTGACTTAATAAGCATTTACTTAGCACCTACCAAGCAAAGTGGCTTGCTAAGAAATTGAAGGAGGGAGCTGGCAGGTCTGTGAGGTGACTTTGATTCAGGTCCAGCCAAGACTCAGTATGATATGTGAGCTCAGTAATTATATTTTCTCAGTAAGAGAATTTGGGGGACTCTACCTAGAAGTTTATTATAGAACCAGAGACTGGAGTTGGCTTTGGAAGCTGATTAAATGGACTTCGATGAGATATTACAGGGACTTGAGGATAAATCACTAGCAGGCAACAATTAGCTTGAGACAAGACCCAGAAGCAGGTGAATACCAGCCATGTCCAGAGAACCGGGCATAGATGACAGAAATGTGTAGTTGAGAGAAATCGCTTATTTTCTTGTGGGCCTCAGTCCTCTTACCTGCAAAATGTGAATGTCAGACAATTTGGTTCTCAAGAAGCTTCAAGAACTACAACTGGAATTCTATAAGATCTATTCCACAGCCAGATAAACGATTTAGCTAAACCCTGGCAGCTGATAGTGGCAATGGAGCGGGGCCTAGAAGCCAGTGTCCTGTTCCCTATTTTAGTACTCTTTCTATTCTCCCACATAACATTATGATGATGGGCGGCTGGGTGACCATTGTTATTACAGCTTTTAATGTATGAAACACAGAATTTTAAAATGATGTAAGACATAAAATCATCTTAGCTCCCGATGTTCTTCCACTGGAGAGGGCCAGCTCTGATAATACGCCACCTTCCTCCGTTTTGCCTGTGTGGGCCCCGCTTTCCTGCTTGTAGGACCAGCATGTATCCCGCCTCCCAGGGATACCTTTTCTCTCCACCCCTTGGCTCTGAAGTGTAGTCTTAGCATTGGATGTTGTTTTATAAATAAATCTTATTATTTTATATTGCCATCTCTCCATATTTGCTCTAACCCTCCCTCCGCCTGCCTCCTGCACACACATCTTATAAGGGCTCTGAATCTAAGGACTCTTCTCTGCTTTTTGGAATTTTCTTTAGCTGCTGGCACAGTGCTCTAGACATTATGCTCAATAAAGAAGTACACGAGTGTTTTCTTCAACAGTTTTTCCCTCTGTTTGTTTTTAAGATGGATGTGAGATTTACAAGCTGAATTTCAGAGCAAGAAAGGAACTTAAAAACTAACTGTCTAGTTAACTCTTCTCCCAGAGAAGAAATGACTGACTCTACTTTTCTTGCCCAGTTAGCAGTAGGTCTGAGAATGGTGCCCCTTCTGACCAAGCTGTGGGGGGAAGGTAGGAGCCTGAGCTCCTGTTCGCCACTCATGTGGCCTTGGCTGGCCTGGGTTCTTCCTTTCTACGAAGACCATTGGGAGATAAGGGTGGTGCACGTGGTGCTGCTGCTGTATGAAATAGATGGAAACAAGCAGACGATTATTGGATGTCTACTATGTGACAGGGGCTTTCACATAGATTAGGTTGGTCAATCATCATAAGCTAGAATTCCCATTCCTATATGAGGGAGCCAGGTTGTAAATGGGACATTTAGCAAAAGCTCTTCCTTATATAATCTCTGAAGAGCTTACATTAGTGGGTAGGTGCTTGCCTCCTGGAATGTGGGCATAAGACTCTGCAGAGTACATACGTGACGATTCTGAGAGTGACTGATTGTGAAGACAAGTGAAAGCAAACAGGTTGTGATCAAACTGGAGGTGGGAGTCTGTGTGTTGGCCCGAGTATAAGAGAGCACTCGGCTCCCTTACTCTCTCCACACATCCAGCTCTGCGTCTTTAGAGAGCTGGGATTTGAGTGTCTCACACTTGAGTGTTTGTAGTATTGGCTTGTATTTGCTTTTATTGCATCTTACTCCCTCCTCCCCCTAGTCTCCACTGCTGAGTATATTTTTCTCCCTCCTGTTCATCTTCTCCCCCTCCCTTTTTCTCCTGAGTTAACCCTGGGTGGCCTAAAGTCCCGAAGGCTTTCCGATGGCAGAGTCCTCTGTACTGGACTGTGAAAATGCTGGCAGAGAAGACGATACACAAATCTGTTAAATACGCAGTAAAAATAGCTTATAATCTATGAAACTCAGTATTAAGCAAGTTGATATTAACAAGGTTTGAGTGCTGTTCTGAAATGTGGCAGCTGCACACGCATATTGGCTGCTTTTCCTCCCTACCTCTGGCAGCTTGCGAGCTGTGTTGCCATGACACTCCTTGGGCTCTGTTTAGATCAGCTATTTTCTGAAGGAGTCCCTGACCTTCCCCACAATAGAAACTGTCGATGTGGTCATGTCAATGCATCTTCAGGAGCAAGTGTGACTGGTGAGCCCCCAGTTGTCACGAGGAAACTGTTGGAAACTGTAGGTCAGGACACATACATTGAACATTTAAGATCAAGAGGGGCTTTTAAATATCCTCTAATCTTGTTTGGTGAGTGAGGATACTGAGGCTCATTGAGTGGAAGTGACTTGCTCAAGGTTACGGAGTGAAGTAGGGTTAAGGCTGGTAGAGGAACTCAGGTCTCCTGGTACACAGTCCTCTACTGTTCCAGTTGTACCACACTCACCCCTGCCTGAGGGCTCTTTTCAGTCCAGAAGACTGTGGATTGAGGTGAGCCAGGCCTGGGGACATTGCTGTCCCTAGGGATGAGCAGAGGAGGTAAAGAGAGATAGAGGAGTGGAAGAGAGGGAAAGGAGTGGAATGCAGAGTAAGGAATGAGGAAATGAGTGTGAGTTATAGATAGTGTGGGGGTGATAGATTCCCAGAGTAAATGCCCAAGGTGTCAGTCAGCTGTGCCCATGTGCAGAGATTCTTTCCTATCGGATTCCACAGATGGGTTCTCTGAGAAGTAGATGCTTAAAGGGACAGGAGAAAAATAATGTCATGTTCTCTATTGCCCTGAACCCTTTCCTGACATCACGTAAGACCTGTCATTAAACTACCATATGAGCCATTGTCAGCACCAACTTTTTTTTTTCTTTTTTTGTACTTTATAGTGTTAGTGTTCTTCAGGTAGTTCATATGTGAAATGCTGTCTCTTCCACAAGGTTACAGGGTCCTAGGGCAAAAATTGTGACATAGATGGATCTTCCTCCCTTCCTTTCTCCTCTCTCCTTCCCTCCCCATCGCCTTTCAATTATGGCACCTGGCATAAATCTAAGTCACAGATGATGAGCACTGAGTACATTTTTGTTAGTTGAACTGAGTTGAATTCAGGTGACCTCTTAAAATTTTTATTAATTGACAGTAAAAGTTGGCAAATTATGATTTGGGGGAACAACGTTCTCGCCAGTTTGGATTCTATAAGATTTCTTGTACATTCATCGTTAATTTTCATAAAAGCCAGTATGCTATCCAGTATTATCCTCATTTTACAACGAAGAAACAAAAGTCAAGTGAGCTGCTTAAATTCATTTCGAGTAATAAATAGTGGAGATTGATTTGCATCTGGGTCTTCTATCTTCAAATATTGTCAGATTACTTCTATTTTTCTTCGCTACTTATGCAAGGGGCACTGTTCCGTAGACAGAGATTCAGCCTTCTATTGAGGAGGATAAGGATATAACCTACCCCCTTAAAACTTTGGAAAAATAATTATGAGGACTCAGGTTCAAACAGTGACTTATTATAATGCTTTGGACAACACTTTAACTGATTTTTTTTTTTCATTAAGCCACGGGAAAAACAGTGCAATATTCTTTAATTTGCTTTGTTTGAAATAAACTTCGAAAGTGTATAAGACTCTTTTAACTTTTAATAAGTTTGGATGCATCCAGTATACGGGGAAAAAGGGCTTTTACCGTAAATGAATAACAAAATCAGACCACTTTTTTTATGGTTACAAAAGAAGGATGTGAGAATTTTTGAATGTTACAGCTAAAGTCTACATTTTAGTTGATATTGATGTTTTGTAGGTTTTTCTCAATATTTGCTATATTCATTACATGATATCTATTATGCTTTCCTAACTTTTATATGATTTGGATGAGTTTGATAACATTTCTGCATCCTTTCTGAAAAAAACATAAATGTGGAACAGTTTTTTTTTTTTTTAAACTTATGTGCTCAGGAAGAATATCGCTGCCTAATTTAAATTTTAGTACACAGTCAAAGCTTATTTGTAGTGAGTATAATATCTTGATATATATAGATCTTGCATTTCCTTTTTGTATCTAACTTTCCAGGTGTTTAAGGAGGAGGAGGGTGAGCTGAATAATAATGATATAATGCCCAGAGAGGAAACACATAAGACAAATATGCTTGTGGGTCTATTGGAGAGAGAGAGAGAGAGAGAGATTAGCTTTTAGGCTTTTTATAAAGCTGTATTTTGAAAGTACATAAGAATTTTGAAATTACCAAAGGAAAAATTGAAATAGAAACTTGGATGTTCATAGAATGGATATTTTATCTTTTGTTTTAGAGTTATAGGTAAAATGAAAAGTTAGAAAATGTTGTTTGGTATTAGACAGGAATCAAACATATTTTCTCCGGGAAGAAAGTTTGTCTTGGGAATCTGAGTGTTCTTGCAAGCTTTCCAAATTTCTTCAGTCCCCATTGAAGTCCATACTTTGTTTAATTCAGTCGAATAATTTTACTCTGAACAATAGCTTAGAGAACACGCTATTTACTATAAGAAATGCACATACACACTAAATAAAGAAAAGGAAAACAAAACAAAACATAGCACTTTGCACCTTTCTTGCATGTTCGAAGCAGCCTGTCATGCTTTAGAATCGCATATGTCTGTCTCAGTTCTTCTGAGTGGATTGGGCGCTCCCTGAAGACAAGAGAAATGATTCATGTATGTTTGTGACTGTGATTTTGTGAACTCAGGTACAGTAAATTGAAACAACTTTTATAACATCCTTCGCTTGGAGTTGACGAGCTTATTCAGAATCTTGTTAGAAGTCATGCTTTTACTTTTGAAATCCTTCTGCTTCATAGACTTTCTGTGGAATGAAGACACATTGTCCATCTGCCTACTTACAAGAGAAATGGGTAGTCTAGAAGTGCAATAGCCTGTTTACATACTGGCCTACACTGTCTCTGTAGGAAAAGGTTTCATATATTCTAAAATGTTTCAGAGCTAGGAAAAATATACACATGTAATATATAGAGTGCATATATATGTACATATATATGATCTGTTCCTTGTCACAATATTTTACCCAATGTGCTATTTACAGTAATGAATCAAAATGTCAGTTTTAAAAATATGAAGTGTCATAGTGTTCCCACGTTGCAGGAAAGTTTGATGTGACAGTTTGTTAATCATATGACTATTATATCAAATGTGTCTCACAATGTTTTTTGCTCAATGCTCTTTCTTGTAAGCTCTTCACACTTTTTTAGTGAATTCCTAGTTCAAGTTACTAACCCAGGGAACACATTTAGGTTACGTGTCTCCCACACCTCACACAAATGCTGCTGTGTTTTTCTGTACTTAGAACTGAATGGATTTCACATCATTTTCGAGTGGTTTGATTTTGTGCCTGACACATTTATGTATAGTAGCTGAAAGAAAAATTTCTCTTATGTATTTTGTTATTTTCACTACAGAACCATCACATGAATCTTTAACATATAGAATGGATGTTTTGTGTTTCTCCAAGTTGGGGTTCCCAAGGTTTAATTTAGATGTCCTTATTTGCTATTGCATACTTCTTAACTTTGGGCACATTTAAAAATTTTGCTTGGCACGTCGATTATACCAATTTCTTTATCCTGCTAAAAGGGCAGAATCATAGAACATAAACATTTTATGGTTTGACAAAGGCAGTGTGGTTTCTTGCAGGAGAATATATGGCTATGCTACTTACCATCTCTGAATCTGTGAACCATACTGGATCTTTGTTCCTCAGTTTCCTATGAAGAATCATCAAGATTGAAATTAGATTAGATCACTGAATTTTTAAACTTGTGCTTTAAGGAGCCCCAGGGTTCTGGGTGGATGTACGGCCTAAATGTGGGGTGTGGGCCAAGCAGTGAGGACGCTGAGCCCTTCTACCTGAGCAGCCTTCACTCTCAGATTTGTTTTAATTTAGTTATATATATTATTTTATTTAAGTAGAAGACCAACTTGCTTGAGATACCAACTTTTCTGCTTAAGTCACCACTCTGCTAAATGATCTAGAGCCAGCATTCTCTGAGTATGGCTCATTTCCTGAGAGTTTATAGTGGGCAACCACATCAACAGATCTTGGTTGCTCTGGCCTCAGGTTCTTCCTGTGCATGCATGAGGCCTCCATGGAGGTCTTTTCAGTGGCAAAGTATTCTCTATACTGAGGTTTAAGGGAAAAGCTACCGAGATCACATCTATGTCTGATTTTTATCCTGGCATCTTTTTAGTCTTAGTAAACATACTTTCCAATTTAGCAGATTTCAAGTCAGCAAAGACAATTATTTAGAACAAATATAGACACAAGAAGGTATAACAGCTTTGGCAGGTACTTCATCTGCTTTTGGTCAAGGATATGAATGCTATTCTTTACGCGAGAGAGTTTTAGCCAGTTTGGCAAGGAGGGTGGACCCCTACCACTTGAAAGTTTAATTAATCTATCACTTTCTCCTTCCCTCCACCTCATACACACATAACCATTACACTTTGATCCACTGTGCAGAGCATATCCCTGTTTATATCCTCCAGAATGATGGGGCAGGAAAATAAAAATGAATTACAAATCAAGGCAGAGACTGTAAGAATGACCAATGGTGAAAGGAGATGAATTAGTAACACTACTGAAAAGCCTTCAAGTATGAATAATATAAAATCAAATTGGAGAAAATGGTTTTCATAGATTAAAAAAAAAACATGTCTTAAAGACGGGAGAGAGGATTAATGTCTATTTTGCTAGATGCAGAAGCATCATTTTCGAAGTTTTTCAGGAATCAAATTATGGGATTAGTTTGATTTAACTTTTTTAATAGCTGAAATCCTGAGGGGAGAGAATGGTCAAGTCTGCAGTTTTGTGCATGACACTTTCTTATCGTGAAATGCCCCTCTGGTAACAAATCTCATAAAAACGCTGTGAGTTCAGAAGCAGCTGCTGAGTGTCAAGACAGAATGCTCTTTTATTGAGTCACATATCAGCCACTGGGGATGCACCTGTGTTTACTGGGGTTGGGGGGAAGGATGACCAAAAATACATATATAGGAAAATTAGAAGAAAACCCAGGAGCAATTCCTGGCTCTTTCCCTGAAGAAGTTGGTGAGGTGAGGCAACACGTTCTAAACAAATGTTCAACTGTAGAAATAGTTTTAAATCAGACAGGAAGCATTCTGTATATAATATTGGTCAAAGTAGAATGGTATAATAGATTGTTGAGTTGGAGGGATTGATATGAAGAGAAACCAAAACAAAAACCAACACTTCGCTGTCTTATTTGTTTAGGTATTTTACTTTTACACTACCTTTCTTCTGCCTCATTTTTCTCCTTGCTAGAATGTTAGGACCTTGAGTTCAGAGCCACGTGTGTCTTCTCTGTTTTCCAGGTGCCCAGAGTCACACCCGGCTCATTTATGAACTCGATAAATATTTTCTAAATGGATGAGTGATAGCATTACTAAGGAAAGAAATGTGACATAGATTTGGAAAATTCTGAACTGGCTACTTCTAAACTCCCTGGGACTTTTACTAAATTCTTATCGAGTTAGGACTTATTCTGCACACTTTGCATCATTAACTCACTTAGTCCTCTAAGGAAGGTACTGTTATTACCATTATTTTACCCATGGAAAATTGAAATTTAGAGACTTTATACAACTCCCTCAAAGTCACTTGGTTCGTACAAGGTAAAGCCAGGACTTGAACTCAGATAGTCTAACTCCAGCCACTGCTCTTTTAATTACTAAGCTACATTGTCTTCATACAGTGAGTATTTGCCTGCCTGATTTACCTCCCAGCATGTCGTGAGGCTGAAATGAGATGATAGGTGTGAAAGTATTAGGAAAGGGGTAAACCATCTGTTGAAGGTGAGACAGCACACAGCTAACTATAAAGTAAAAAATAGAAACTTGCTGAGAAAGTTCAGAGAAGAAGAAGGAACGATCATTTCCAACTGGAGTGGAGGGTAGGAGATCAAGGAAGGCTTCCTGGGGGAAGTGACATTTAAATTGGCCTTGATGGGTAGAATATTGTTACAGGGAGATGCTTTCTAAGCAAAAGGAATGACCCATGGAATAGAGGTACCAATGTGCAGGGTGGTGAAAAAGAAAATACAAGTTCATTGAATGCTGATTAGTTTAGCATCCTTTCCAAAGCAATGTGCATTGAGGAATAGGGAGGGAAGAGGGAAAGGGGGCTGGTAAGTAGGATAGTGAATGGGAAGATGAAAAACTTACCAAAAAAACACATCACAATCTTTCTGGGAATTGACTCTATGCAAATAGATGGTCCCTGTCTTACCTAAATCATGCTTTGACTCATCATTTTCTTATTCATGGTCCTTAAGTACTAGTCCAAGGACGTATAGCCTGAAAAGTGGTGCGTGCTCTGGAGCCCTCTTAGATATTGACAAGGTACATTAGCATGCTAAATCTTTCAGGCAGTCCTGTGGGACAGAAATCGGCTTGCTTTCATCTGACTCTGAAACTTTGTTTTTTCCTTTGAGCAACACTAGTCAACATGTCGTAGAAGTCATACTTCAGTAGACCTCCAGCCAAGGGGCTGGACTGATTTGTGTCCGCTTTCCAGCAGATCATTTAAGAGTAGAACTAGATCCATTCTCGGGGCAACTAAAAGCTGCATTCTGAAAGAAGAAGTTAGATCACTTGCCTGTGGAAATTGTTATGTGTCATTTAGAAAGAAAGCTGTGCTAAGATAAACTTGAGAACCTTCAGCCCCACTGAAAAAGTAAGAATGAGAAGCAGGAAGTGAAGGAGCCTTAGGTCTTGAAATGGAATGTGTCTAAGTGTGATACCAACCACAGGAACCCCTCTAGCAGGCTGCCCTGTGAACATGTTATGAGAAAACCTGTTAAAGTCAGCAGCTTACCAGCTAGCCTCAGAGAGGGTTCAATGCCTGTTTCGTCCTTTCACCTGGCATTGGTCTGAGTGGAAAAGAAAGCAGTGGATTGTATTGTCTACTCCACTATGTTAGAAGCCATCGCTTCATCTCCTCAATTGTCTGACTGTGTCAGGATTATTAATCTCTTCTTTTATAGACGAAACACTGACTCCTAAGGTGCCTCTCTGGTACAGAGGATGTCATGTTTTACTTCTCCGATCTGTACCATTTTGAATCGGGTCACACAGCAGGAGATGAGCTGCGGGCGAGTGAGCGAAGCTTCATCTGTATTTGCAGCCGTTCCCTAGCACTAGCATCACCATCTCAGCTCCACCTCAAATCATTAGGCATTAGATTCTCATAGGAACTCCGGTCCCTGGTGCCAAAAAAGGTTGGGGACCAGAGATCCCCAACCTGTAACAGAGATTCTCCCCTGAAGAACCTCTGAACCCTGTGTGACCTCTAGTCTTGAATTGCATGTTGATCTTGTTCTTTATGTCTATATGCTTTCTCTCCTTAAGATTTGAAACTTGGGACTGAATGATTCTAGAGTCCATGTGCCACCTGTGTTCAGCATTCTCTATAGTAACTTTATAGACATAGTCCTTTAACAGGGTACCTCCTCTCCAGCCCATTGTTCTAGACCTTCTTTGCTGACATATTTTGAGTTTTCTGGATTCTGGGTCTCCTTGTTTCTAATGTCATTTCCCACCTCCTAGAACATAACTACTACCATCTTGTTCTTTGGCTAGCTCTTCTTTTAACTTTCAAACAACACTTTTGAACTTGTCATGCATTGGAATCACCAGGGGAATCCCACCCTCAGAAATTATGGTCCAGTAGGTCTGAGAACATAGTGTGGGAGAATTTGTACTTCTAACAAACTCCTAGATGATTCTGAAACTGTCAGTTTGTGGGCTCGCTTTGATGAGTACAATTTAAAGTACAGTTCAGGACCCCTGTTTTCCAGGAAACTGAACTATCTTAACCCAGAGTTCTCCCTCCTACCCTCCATCCCTTCCTTTTTTCTTTTCTTCTTTTTTCTTTTCTTTTCTCCTTTTTCTTTTTCTTTTTTGTCTCTCCTCTCCTCCCCTCCCCTCCCTTCCCCTTCCCTTCCCTTCCCTTTCCCTCCTTTCCTCTTTTCTCTCTCTTTTCTATTCTCATGGAACCTGTCTGATACCCTATATAAATTAGGTAACTTTTCATTCATGTGAAAGTCTCATGGGCTACATTATCAACTTCTTGTGCCTGGTTAAACACTTTAGGTGAGACACAACTTTGTGTAAATGAATGCACATCTGGATGGAGAATCTTGAATCCTGAGTTTATCATCCTGCCAGAACCTCATACGAGCTGTGTGTTTCGGGGAAAATCACATCTTGAGTTGAATTTCCTCATCTCTAAAGAAATTATTCAATTTCCCTTTGCTGTAGAAGCTTATGGGAAAGATTAAATTAGACAGTGGATATATAAAGTGCTATACAAATGTAACGATGTTCATAGTGCATTATTTTTTATTTTATTTTTTTACTTTTTGTATAGTCGATTCATTCATTTTATTATTAATGATGAGGCATGAAGGAAATGCTGTTGGTTTTCAATGCCATGTGGAGTGGAGGGTGGGGCTGAAGGATTGCCGGGATTTCAGGAAAGCTCTTTTAGGTTCATGGAAATGATTTCTACAACAACGGTTGTGAGCCTGTGCTCAGGTCGGAAAAGCAACGTTATATATATATATTGTATTTTCTCTCCAAGTAGACCGTGTTAATGATTATGAAAATTGTGTTCATATTCTGTTCCTCTCATTAAACCTGAGAACAATGAAATATTAACAGTAGTTATCATTTACAGGATTTTGTAGGGTGTTTGCTAGTGGGTAAATTTATAAATCTTTAAAATTTTGTTTCTGATAACAAGAATATCAACAAAAGCAAATGCCCTCTTCTAGGTTTTCTTAAGAAAATACATCTATTTTTCTTAAATGCCTACTATGCAAAGTCTAGCTCTGGCACTGAGGAATAAAAATAGGGTTAAACGTAATTTCTTCTTCAATGGAGTTTATAATTCAATGGGAGACACAAACACATAGATAACTGGTTGTTTTGCACAGAAAAACTACCTAGGTGGTGAGGGAGAGGTACAGCAGGCATGCTGTGGGAATTGGAGGGAGGTTTCAGTGGGTGTGCAAATGAGGCTGGGGGTCCCTGAAGGAGGTGGTATTTTAACACATATTTAAGAACTGAAAGGATTTCAGCAAATGTACTTTAGATAGGAACATGCCAGTTGAAGAAGCAGTATGTTAGTACTCCAGGCATTGCCTATAGTGTTTTCTAGTTGAAATTATGGGAAAAGTACCGATTCACAGAAATATGAGAATATCTCCTTTGAAGATCCCCTGCTGATATTCTGGTCCATCTGACTATGCTTATTTTAGTTCCTTCAGTACATTTGGCCCCTTCTTTACAGGATAGTTCTTTGCGCCACTTCCTTTTTTGAGTTTTCTTTCCTGGTCCTTAGCTTCTCTATTCTGCAAAGTGAGGTCACCCTCACTGTCACATTCCTTTAGACCTCCTCTTTCTCCTGTCCCCAGATATTTAAAACCCTCGTCCTGTAGAAACAGTATTAACAATAGCTTCTTTTTTTATTTCCATGAGTTGATTAGAGCAACACGTTTGCAGTATCGAGACACTGATTTTCTCTTTTCCAGGCTCTAGATCATCAAGCCCATAATGCCAACTCTAGTCCGTACTTATATGCTTATAGTACCTATTGTGGCTGAGAGGAGATAGGTCACAGTGAAAGGAAACAGGTTGTTAAAATCTGCTGGAATGAAACTTCAGGTGCCAGGCTTGTCTGAGAATGCAGTGTAGACTTTACATTCTGTGGCAGGCATGTTAGAAGCTTTTGATGTTCAAAGCCTTACGTTTTGATACTTATAATAATGTAATATAAGTTCATATCAACTGAATCCAGGCAATTTCACCATCCACTACATTATTAATTCCAGATGGGAAAATTCATTAGGACTCAAAAGTTGTTCGAGGCCCAACTGTTTCTTAAATTATTGTTACAATTATTATCTATTTATTTTTTTTTTATAACTGACGGGAAGGGGAATTTAACAGCTGTGTGATTAGCAGGGCATGAAATTAAAAATGTTTTGTACAGAGTCAAGAGGTTGTTTACTACAGAATTCCTCAACTGAAAATTAAGTATCATTAAGATTGGCCACAAGATGCTCTCTTTCACCATTTAAGTTCGAGTTTTCACATCCAGTTCTTTGCTAAAAAGGCCTCTAACCTTTTCTGGAAGGAAAATGCTGGCCAAATCATCACGAAGCATTTCTAATGTTAACAGCCAAGGTAACAACCACATTTCTGTCACTCACAAAATAACAGTGCAACTGGAAGTTCAGCCTCACTGCTCTGAGCAAAGAATAAGTTCCAATTTGAGGAAGTCAGGTGAACTAGAAAAGGCCGCAGCTTTAGTCTTCCTCTTTCAAACTCCAGAAGTTGCACCATTCCATGAATGCAGGTGCGGACGTCTAGAAAGTGAATGTGTATCCCATTCCTTTACTTGTGTCATGTCACTTTTTGGGTCCTTTTGAAAATGCCCTTCTTCAAGTGGATTTTAGATAGTACACGTGTCCCTCTTTGTTTTTTTTTTTTTAAAGTGATGTATTGTTCTCTGTGTGAAGATCTTTATTACATATTTGACATGGACTTGCTTACCTTCGAGCCTGGAATCCTTAATCTATCCCTGTCTTCTTGTGTTTATAATAGAGTTTTTTTCTGTTTGATAGTTATTGATATACATGTATGATTTCCTTAGACAGATTCTATCTTTATATTAGTCTAATTCAGCCAGACCCAGTCACTGCCCTTAAGGGATTTTTTTTTTTTTTTTTTTTTGGTGAGGGGAAAGTGGGTTTGGTGACAGTGACTAGACTAGAGATATTTCCAATAAAAGTTAATTTCTTTAAGTAGTATCTCTAAATACTCAGAGCTATAGTTAAGAGGTTAGCGGTCATTAGAGGAGAGAGACATTAGTTTGGTTTGGATTGGAGGCAAATGTGGAGAAAATGAAGGAAGTCTTCCTAGAAGAGTTGGAGTTTGATCTGGAACCTGAACTCTGGGTAGAATTTGACCTAATGGAATTCTAGGAGAAAAAGATTTCCCAGGCTAAGTGAAGAGTGTCTGCTGCGCTCGATTTTTTCACGTTTCCCTCGTACTGCTCTCTGGCCACCATCCAGGCCCTTTGGAGAGCTGTTATTGCAGGTGGGGCCTCAGTTGGAGATCTAGGGAGTATGTGAGCAAGGCTTTCGTAGTCTTCAGTTTATGTGTAAAAAATGGGCAGAGGAGCCAGCCCCCTGGTGCAGTCTAATAAGTGTATTGTAAAGGGAGTTTGTTTTTATGTGATGGTATGAGAGAGGAAAAATAAGAGAGACAAAGGCAGTAGATGTTGGATGTTTATAGAGGGATTATAATGAAGCCTATTGAGTGCTCTTTATTTTTTCTCTCAAATCACTTTTAGGGGTGACAGAAATGCTTTATTATTATTATTATCAAAGTGTCACTTTTATCTCGTCTTTTTCTTAGGAGCCAGTATTAAAATCACTTTTGTCCTCTGTCCTTAAAGGTGAATCTGGGTGAGTTTAGGCAAGAGTATATTTCCTGGAATACATTATATGCTGGCAATAGATCTGGGTGTTTAAATAAATACCTTTCCTGTAGAAGAGGGTCATTATAAGTCAGGGTGCTACTGGCAACCCTGCGGGGTTTTGTTGAGTACGTTTCAACACTGTGGCTGCCCCACCTTAGCTCTCTGCCATGTCAGGGGGTTTTTGAATTTGCTGTCACTTTCGGCAAGTGACCTGATGAGGCACTGTAATGTGCATGTTGCTGGCCAAACGTTATGTTGCCTGGCTGAAAAGTAACAAGACTGAAGTTTTAGCCAATATTCTGAACATGAACTTGCAAATAGTAGAGTTATTCAAGCAAAACCTTTGTGGGGTGCCGTTATGGCACAGGGAACACTTGCTTCTAAGTTGTTGCCTTTGCTTAAAACGTCCTTGGAATTGCCTTCAGAGATAGTGATGAGCCACCCCCAAAAGTCAGAATTATGGGATATGAGACCATGAAATCCATTTACCTCATTCTGAATGTGAGAAAACTGAGGCCTGGGACAAATATAGATGTGGGCAGCAGTCTTTCCCTTGGATAGGGGCAGGGCAGCATCCGTTCTCAATTACCCTGTCAGCTTTCTGCCCGACGTCTTCTCATTGTCTCTCTGCCTTAAAGAAAATCGATTTTGAGTTAAGCCTATGAATAACTGAAAAGCAAAAGAGAGAGAAAGATAGGGAGAGGGTCTAAAAGTTCCACCTAGCACTGCTGAATATTAGAGAGTGTATCTGTAGTATAGGGAGAACGCAGCCCTCCTGGGATGGGGCTTCTTCTGTATTATAAAAAAGTCTCAAGAAATAGAAATTACTTTGTCAAAGTTTTCAGTTGTTTATTATTGTATTTATTATAAAATCTGGTGGAGATAGAAATAGAGTTTTAACATGCAAGTTTCTAATTGGATAGTAGAGCTTACTTTTCAGGGGTGGGGATGCTGTCATAGATAAAGCTATGTCCTTGTCATAATAATCCATTGTCATTTTCATAGCAGCTTTTTCTAAAGTGTGCGCCATAGAGTACTAGCTCTACAAATGGTCAAATTAGTTTGGGAATCGGTTGCTATTATAGCAACCCGTTTTTAAGATTCTCCATGAATATTTAGCAAGATTAACTTTGAAAAATCCTATAGGTAAAAACAATAACCACAACATTTCTTTTTGTTATGTTAAATTTAGGTTTTGTCAAATTTATTTTATAATGAAACCATTATGTGGACGATTTCCCAGTCTTGTGTTCTGTGGAACATTCTTTAGATAGCATTATTTATTGTTAAAATTCTTAAGGTTCACATCTGTCAGCTTATAATAATCTTGTATGAAATATAAAGTTATTAGGCTAAACTATAGACCTCCATCTGCCCTCTCTTCTACATAGGAGAAATTGCAGGTTTATTTCAGGATCAAACACTTTTCAAACGAAATGTTGTTGGGAGAAAAAAAAAGACATACACACATTTTAGAGCCTAATAATTGTAGAAAGAAGACAGTGTTATACTAGCCAAACCCAATTTTCTGAATTAGGGCTTTAACTGGGAGAGTCGTTCCTGAAAATAGCTTGTTTTTAAGCAAAACTTTGTTGGCTTTTGGTGGTAGACTTTTTTCACCATAGAAACCATGAATATGGGTGATTTTAAACTGTGGCATGTTTCTTGTGTTCAAAACCAGGGCTTGTGGAGGAAACAAACACTTTCTTTAACTTTTCTGAAATAGTTGGCTTGACCATCGTGACATTTTTTTCTGTTTTTTTTTTTTTTTTTTTTTTTTAAGGATATTAGCTTTTTTCTTTTAAGTGGGTAGGGTCCTTGTTTATCTCGTCCAAGCCCACACTTGACAGATGAGAAAATAGAGGCCCAGAAGGCTTTAGGAACCTTTCCAAATCTCTCTACCGGTGACAAAACCAGAAAACTAAAATCGAGATCTCTCATTTATCTGTTCAGTACTTTTTTTTATTGTACACTCTGTTAAAAAGAAAAGAGTTAACTGCATCTCTTGATTATAGTTGGTAGGTAGATAGATACATGTATGCATGCATACATAGATGGTAGATGAAAGCACATAATTAAAAACTCCTTTGCCCTCAAGGTAAGAAGACCCTCCATGGGCTCTTCACTACCTCCTTTTCAGAAGAATTTCACTCATCTCAGGCCAGTTCTTTGTTATTGTTCACTTGAGAAATGATTTACTTTAATGGAAGAGGTATGTGTGAAAGAGAGGGTCACGCCCCGCATTTTATCTCTCTGTCTTATTTCAGGCTGAGAGATTCACTACAGCAAGGCAGCGATTACAATTTTCATCATAAGAAGAACTGGCACATCACCAAGAGCTTGAGGGATATGGCTTAGTTATTCATCACTGTGTGGTTATTTCTCTTCCTTTCCCTCCCTCTTTCTTGCAGCTTCATCCTTTCTCCTCTTTCTCCATTGCCCATGTCGTCAGCAGTCTGTCTCTCTCCATGGACTGTAAGGAAAGCTCAGATCCAAGGAAGATATTCCTTCTGTTAGACTTAACCTAGTTATAACAGATGCAAAATAAAATTCTTATGCCTCTGAGTTTCTTCCTTTACATAGAAGGATTTGACAAGTTACAGATCATGGGAAATTCCCTATTCAAAAGACACTACAGAATCTGTAGTCTCTTGCTACCTATATCTGTGGTGTAGTGTCACGTGAAAGGAAGTGCAGTAATCTCAGTAATGAGAAATATAGGTTCTGAACTGCACTTCTCTGCCAATTAGCTGTGGAATCCTGGGAAAATTAAGGGACCTCATGGGGTCTTATTTGACCCAGTTTCTTCATTTGCGTTCGCAGAATCAAGATCCTGGAGTTGTCGTGTGGTGTAAATGAGATAATTGATATAAAAAAGGTTTATAAACTACAAAGCACCCTATAAATATGTGGCAGGCATTATAATATCAATAATCATAGCAAATGCATATACACCGCTACTTTTGAGCCAGGTACCATTTTAAGAACTGTACATCTATTAGCTCACTTAATTCTGACAGCAGCTCCATGTGTTAGTGAATAGCACTGGTCATCATGAATCACCAGGCCTGGCTGCTGTCCTGGATTAGCCGGTGATTTACTCTACAGTCCCTTCCCTTCCCTGAGCCTCAGTGATACTCTTTATAAAAGAAACACTGGACTCCAGTTGAATGTAAGGGCCTTGCTGTTCTGGCATTTGTGAGGGGCAATTTTTTGCCCCTCACAGGCTTAGTCAATGAGTATTAATCAGAGCTCGCATTTAAACTGAGGGCTGTTAGGACACACATAAGCACAGTGAGTTCGTATAACTTTCCCAAGGCTGCACAGCTAGTGAGTCATGGAGCCAGGCAGGATTCAAACACTGCTTAGTGCCCCAGAATGATGGCGGTTAGATTTGGAGAACTCTCTGGAGATCTCAGGTGTGTCACGTTGTCAGACTCCCATCTAATCAGCATCATGATTTTCATTTAGCTCTTTAGGTTTTGGTGGTGGTTGTCATTTAATACCACAATTAGATTCTTTGCATCTTGATTACAGGTTTTCAGTACTGGAATGTGTATTTCCAATGTCTTAAGCAGGGTTTGGCACGTGGTACTAGTGTCCTCATGTATGTGGCCAGTTTGTTTTCTGCCCAAACTTTAGATCCTTTGAACGCCTCAGGAGGCCTGTCATCGGCATCTACCAAAACTGTTTGGCAGAATGACCTTTTTACATCAAAAACCCCTTGAGGAGGCTGCCATGGTGCAACTCTAGACAAGTCTCCACTGGGAAGACACGTTTCAATTTGCAGCCCTTTTGTTTTCTGCATGGCATGTTCACTCCAACTTAATTCTACTAGAGTCTTTTGCCCGTTTCAGCTTTGTTTTTTGCTTTGCCATTATTTTATTTTTCGACAGGCCTGGTTTTCTTGGGTTCTGCTTGGAGGTAACACAAGGTTTGTAGCCCAGCTGTAGCTGGGAAAGAGGCACACCCATTGAAATTGGGTGAAAATTGACTTTTGAAGCCCAAGGAAATTGACATAAATCTTAGACCATGGACATCTTTCATCTCTGACTCTGCCTTCCTTCTTTGTGTGGTGCTGTTCCAAGATCTCTTATTGGGACCAGCTTTCCTGGAGGGTTGCCTTTAACTCCTAATCCACTCGGTATGTGTATTTACCATTAATGCACCATGAATAGCCTCTCCAGTCCTCATAATTAATCCACTATGGAGTTCATTTATTCATTCATCTACAAAAGGATTATTTGATATAACCTATCAGACATAGCCAGGCACAAGGGATACCAAAGTGAATTAGACACAATCTCTGCTTTCGAAGATTTAATACTCTAAGTGGGGTGGGGGAAGAACTCATTAATTCAATCAGCAACTAGTTCTTGAGTGCCCACCACGGCCAAATATCAGACCCTTGATCAGAACTATAGAAACCAGGCAGATACAAACCTTCTCATCACAGGGCTTCTGGTCCGGGAGTGACAACCACCATATTCATAGTTTAACAGATAATTATGTAATTATGGTTATGATAGGTACCACAAAGGAAAAGTACAGGATGTTGTGGGAATAGTAAACCATTTTTTTTCTTTTTTTTTTCTGGCCTAGTTTGTGGGGCAAGGTATGTTTTCTGAAAGAAGCGGAGTTTGTGAGGTGAAGATAGGCACAGGAGAGTAGGATTGAACATAAACTCCTCTGAGGTTGCAAATGATCAGTGCTTAGCTCAAGTGTTGGGGAAGCTGAGAGAGAAATTTCCAAAATCGGGTCGATGATACAGCTTCTTTCAGTATGTTTTCTTGCTGTCTCATCTGTAAGTGGTGGACTTTCGTAGGATCATGACCTCTTTTAGTGATCGTAAATTAACTTAAGAAAAAACCGTTTTTCCTTACTACCTACGTGTGTTAAAATAATTCGCTATATTTCATAGGCACACCCACAGTCCTTGAATCCAATTAGTAAGAAAAACACGTTTCATGTCATTGTTAAGTAACACAAAAATAAACAACTGGTAAAGAAAAACCCAAATATGAATGCCTTGAGCATTTTGCTGAAATCCGGGAGTGTTTTGTTGTATGGAATGGTTTCAGACATATTTTTTTTTTTCCGTTCTGCACGTATTTGTATATTTACTGAGGGTACCTTCATAGATTACATATTTTACTGGACTGTTGGAGGTGAGAAGGAGAAGGGTACAGGAGGAGCTGCTGCTTACTGCCATTCGGATTATGTCCTGCTTGAAGGCAGGAGAGCAAATGCGATTCAAATTCTGTTCTCTCTCCACTCGCCGAACCAAGACCAAGCGGATTTTTCTAATGTGCACAAAAGAACCTAATAACGGTTAGCAGAGGCCCGGCAATGGAAATGTCTGACAACAGGTTTCTTTTTCTCTGAAAGCACTTACAGTTTAGTAGGGAAGGCAGACACGGGAATAACTAAACAATTATGTTGCCAGCCAGAGCGAAATATGTTAACCAGCGGTTCAAAAAACATCTGAGGAGGCTTGATTAAAGGATTTTAACTCTGACAGAGTGGGGAAAATAAATTTATATAGCATTTGAAGAACCTAATTGGATGGGTAAGATTTTGTTTTTTAATAATAATAGCTGTACTGAGATACAATTTATATATCATTTAGTTAAACTCTTTTAAAGTACACAATTCAGTGGGTTTTATTATGTTGGGAACATTTTTATCACCTCGGAAAGAAACCCCATACCCATTGGCATTCTCTCCTTATTTCCCCTAAACCTCCTTCACCTACCCATAGCAGCCACTAAACTACTCTCTGCTCTTTAGATTTTCCTATTCTGGACATTTCGTATAAATGGAATCAAACACTATGTTCTCCTTTGTGACTTTCACTTATCATAATATTTTCCAGTTTCATCCATGCTGTAGAATGATGTGTAGTTTTTTGTTTACTGGAGAATAGAAGGAAGTTCACTCCAGAATGGGACGTTATAGTGAGCTAAGAGAATGACCTTCATAAAAAATTATGGGCTCTGTTTTTAGGTTGAAAGTAGAATATTGGTTCTGCAGAGTAGGGCCTTTGGGAGATGCTATGGGAAATGTAGTTGCAAATATAATTTGATAGCAGATTATGAAGATTAGGAATAAACTTGAACCTTTTTGATTATACAGATGCTTTTAAAAGGGGAGTAATATAACTTGATGTGTATAATTTGGAAAAAAATGATAATTAAAATGGTAAGGTTACCTTGCTTGGTATTAGAGAGCTAGATGTGAAATCAAGAACACCTAATTCCTAAGTACTATTTCCTCGTATTCCATGGCCTCTTACTTTTTATGTTTGTTAGCTTGAGTAAGTAAAAAAGAGCACAGGTGACTTTTTTCATTATAATTATTTTTAAACTATTAGAAATGTGAAAAATAAATCTTTATAGGTTATCATTAAAAATTTTATTGTTTGGGCACTTGAGATGAGGCAGCCTTTTCATGGTAAAGCCTACTGTATATGTTTTATTACAGTAGGCTTTATGTTTTATTAAAAAATAGGACATTTTTCATCTCATTTGGTTGCCTCTTTAGGACCCTGTAATGTGATGTTTTTGATACTGAGTCTATAGTATTTCACGCTGCCATGACGAAAATACCGTAGACTGAGTGACTTAAACAACAAAAAATTTTTTCCCACAGTTTTGGAGACTGGAAATCTGAAATCAGGGTGCCAGTATGTCAAGTTCTGATGAGATCTCTTTTTCTGGCTTGTAGAAAGCCACCATCTCATCATGTACTCAACGTGGTGAGGGGAAAGAGAGCAAGCTCTCTGGTGTCTTTTCCTATAAGGACACTAATTTTATCATCAGGTCCCTACCCTCATGAACTCATCAAAACCTAATTACCTCCTCAAAACCACATCTCCAAATATCATTACATTAGAGGTCAGGCTTCAGTGTATAAATTTTAGGGGGACATAATTCAATTAATAGCAGAGTCTTGTTTGTTTTGATTTCCTTTGGACTCGTGGCCTTAGATGTGTTTCTTATATTCATTTGACAGATTCCTGGCAATCAAATGGAAGTCATAAGTATCCCAGTGTAGCTGGCCTATGTTTGCTTCTCTTGCACCCTAGCGGTATCACTTATTTCTTGTTTCGGAGCTGCTCATGTCACAAGCTTTTGCAAGAGGAGAGATTTTAGAGGTTATCTGGTTCCAGGGCTGTTAAATTAAGGGTTAGTGGTCCATGAGCTTCCTGAAATGGTTTGCATAATTCCCTTCCCACCACCGGCCCCATGAGATTCCCACGTGGTTTGTATCCCTCCAAAAAGGAAGACTCACTTATATAATGATATTGGTCTCCTTACTTACATTATTCATTCTTTACAACTGATCTCAGCGATTTGGAAACTGAGTCCTATAGTAGTTAAGCCAACTTACCCGAGGTCACAGAGCTAGTAGGTGACAGAACCTAGATTCGGACCCTGCAGTCTGATGTCAGAGACTGTGCTCCTCACAGTTATGTCTTCCTAACCGCATGCCCTTTGCATTACTTTGTTCTGCTGTTTTTAGACTCTGGATCTGAGTGATCCTCTTTTAATAAATGGATAGTAGAGACCCAGAGAGAAGTGAAACATGTCCAAAATGGTGCTGTAATTAAAAACATATAGCTGTCAACATGTGACTGTAACAAAAACAACCCAGTCAGATCATGAGACTTTAACACATATTTTAAAATTAAATTATAAATGCTCCTTTTTGACCATTGGTTCTGCCACTGACCTTCCTTGTCCTTCCTTCTCTTCTTATTTCCTTTTTTTCTTTCCTCTTCCTCTGTCTTTTCCTCTCTCCTGTTCGTGCCTTCCTTCAATAAGCATTACTGAGCACATACCTCATTCAGGGATAAAATGGAATTATTAGTAATGGAGTATTTAATGTTACTAAAATGGTTTATGGTCAGGGATCTTGTGGATTATTCTGTTCTTCTGTGGTCAACACTTCTTTATCCTAGAAGGTTCTCAATGGAGCTGCCACAAGTGAAACAATCTTGAGGGAAAGCAAATTACCTGAAGCCAGTGCCTTACCCCCGTACACCATTAAGTTCCCTGATTTCCGATTTTGGGGGCTGGATGGTGCCATTTATTTGAACAGGCAATACTGAAGGAAGTCCACTTTTATGTGGGCATGGAATAGAATGAGAGTTATTTTAGCTTTTCATATTTGAGAATTTTGCAATAGAATAACTGAATGTTCAAGGCTGGAGTTTAGAAGAAAGGTCAGGAGTAGAGTTGGAAACTGTCAAAATATAATGAAAGCGTAGAAATAGATGAAATGGCTCAAGGAACTTTCGAAGGGAATGAAAAACTCCCTTATTTCTCCTTTTCTTTTAGAGTATGGTACCTATTTCAAGTTCCATTCTCCCAGATAGCCCTTAACAATCCAGACTAATATTATTAACTTCACTAGTAACTAGTAAAGTTACTAGTGAAGGCCATGTTCACTAGTAACTCCTGTAAATCCTCTTTTGTCATTTAATTGTGTATTTATCCAGGTCACTTACTAAAGCTGGAAGGGAGGTGGCACAATACACTGGAAGTCATGTTTATTTAGAAATTAGTAGATCTCTTCTGCGAGTTTAGGCTTTATTAATTGCTATTTGTGCGATTGATTGATGGACTGATTTTCTCTCAACATCAAAGTCCAGGTCTATAAATTGAAGTTAATAATATTGTCTGTTCTGTCTAACAGAGTTGGCATTCACATTTTGACTATGATAATGGATGTGAAAGCTCTTTACAAATTACATTTTCCCACATTTACATAGAGTAATTATGTTGTTTGTTTTATGTAAATGGCTATAAATTCAGAAGACCTAGAGTATAAGTGTCTTTGAATTTATAACCATTTTTTCTCTTTTAGTTTCTTAGTACCTAAAACAATGAATGCTGTGTGTATTAGATGTTCATATGCATGATTATAATTAGAGTGTTATTTCTTTTTTCTTTTGCTTCTTTTGAGGGGGGACTTTTGTTGTTGTTGTTGTTGTTGTTATCATTATAGCAGTTTTTAAAAAGAGTTTTTCTTAGAAGTTAGTGGGATGTTAACTTCTAAACCCATTTCCTGTTTGCCCCAAGAATACTCTCTGGTGGTGCTTGCAGCTGCTGCATTTACTCCGAGATTAGTCACGAATTACAGTCCTAACCTTACCCCCCAAATTTGCCACAAAATAGCTTGCTTTTATTATTATTTTCGCATCACTCTAGTATATTGATAGTCTTTGGAAACAAATGATATTCTATTTATAGCATTCTATTTTTAGTAGTGGTATTTCCGTTTATAAAATATAGTAATTCTCATTGCCGAAAGTGTCATCCTAGAAAATGTAGCATTCCTATGCATGTCGTTAAATTAATGCTGGCAGCGAGCTGCACTTTTTTCTAAATGGGAAAAGGGTTAAGAGTTTCTTCTTTGAATTTCCTGGTCCCTTCTCATGTGTCTTACCTTTTGCCCATGAGCCATCCTCCCGCCATCTAAGAGCCTCCTGATACTCTTATTGTTTTCTAGCAATGATGATGTTAGTGTTTCTATTGACACTTAAAACCCTGTTGGGACATAGGATTCAATTGCCTCATAGAACACCAAGGCCCAGAGAGGGCCTATGTGTATTTGGTTCAAGTAAGTTTGGGTACTGGTTTATGAGCAGTACTCATCCTGTGCTTTCCACTGAGCCTTACTGGTATTTATCTTCTTCTCGTCATTTAGAATTTTGGTATTTTTGTTTGTTTTTAGTTTTTAGGATGAAATCACTGACTTTGGTCACATGTTAAAATTTTATGAGAATTCTATTTTTAAATCTAATTCCATTCTATTATGGTTCAAATTGCACTGTCTTTGTCACATTTGTTCCTAGGCAATAATCAGGGATGACACCAGACAGAAAATATTTTGCCATGTATTAGTGGAAAATTTAGTATGTTTGTTTTATCACGTTGAATGTAGACAGTATGGACACATAGAATCCATTTTAATTGATTGGTAAATATTATTCTCAATTTTCTCTACTTCTCTTCATCTCCCCAGCATGGTTTGCCACAATATAGGTGTGCATTTTGTTTAATAAAATGTATTTTCTTTACCAGGCATTGTGTAAGATTGCTTTATGTCTTGAAACTGTGATTCACGAGTAGTTCTTGCCCTCAAGGAGCTTTACATCTGGTAGAAGAGATAGACATGTTCACAGGACGGTTCTAATAGTCATTGGGTTAAGAAACTTTCAACATTAAAGGCACAAAAGTCTGTATTAGGAGTATGTGAGAAGAAAAGATTAAACTTGAGGGGGAGCTCTCAGGAAGTTGCCAGTATACTCATCTTTCATTGTATATTAACTCCCAAATTCCTTTTCTCTGTCTAAGATGATTTTTCTTTTGTACTAAAAATTTTACCTGGCTTCTGCCTCATCCCAGTTCCCAGTATGCTTTTTTTCAGAAGGTGAACAAAAAAAAGGATATGAGGGATGATTGATGATTGATGATCTCAATGTTTAGAAAACTATAGAAATTAGAGAGAAAGGCCTGCAGCATATCAGGATACAGAAAACTATCTCACCAGTCACTGGTGGTGGTTGCTCAGACTCTTGGAAAAATGTGCCTTCAGTAGACAATGTTTAAATCATAGTGCGTGTACACACTCACACGTGCACACACACAGTCTCTTTGCCCTATTAACCATTTATTTTTGACTATCTTTTACTTGATGATTTCTTTTACCTTGTTCCTTTCTAAATATTACCTCCACTGGGAACTAATTAGAATCTCTCAAAATTCAAAGAACATTGGAATACATGTGGGCTCCAAATGTTATCTTTAGGCATTATAGAATATTAGAAACTAATTACGGTTATCCATTGTGTATATAGATATCTAAACAACTCCTTTGCCAAATGTGTAGTCAGGCTGCAGTGAGAAAAGTCAAGGAAATAGTTCTCATTAGCTTTGAATTTTGAAGGAATTTTCTCCCCTAGAGTAATAACACAGCACGTGGAGACTTTGTAGGTTCTAAAGGGAATGTGCAGAGCCAAAGTTTACCTTCATATTAAATTAATGCTTAACCTAGCACTAAAATTGCCTTATGACTTTATGAGGAAACGACTGTTTCTACAAAGGCAATCTTTTGTAGAAAAGACATACTTTGATGCCCTCTACTCTTTTAAGTAGTCGTATTTAGAAAATAAATTTAATTCAAACTCCAGCACATCAAAGCGTTTTGTAGGATTTTTAAAGCTGTCACTTTCTTAGAGTGGTAACTGAACATTGTTATTTTCATGTGCTTATTTATGATATATAAAAATATTAAAACGACCCCAGAGTTGGTTTGCTCTTAGAAAAATAACAACACACAATGCTGTGTAGAAAAGAGTACTTCCTCTTAAGTCTGGAGACATGGGTTCTAGTCCCCATGCTGCCTGGGACTTGATCTGTAGAGCTTTGAAAAGTCAGTTCACATGCCTGAGCCTAAATTTTTCCCTTTTAACAACAAAAGAATTGCAAATCTTAGATCTGGAAGGCACCTAAAATTGGTCCCCACTTTAAAAAAAATTGTATAAATAATATCGCAACATTGTATCAAGCTCAGAACTTTTAGTAGAAAAAAATGTCACCCAAAATTTCACCACCTAGGTACAGGGGCTATCTATCATTTTTGTGAAGTATTCCCTTCCAATCTTTAGCTATTAGCATAAATTACCATGTATCGTTTGGCATTATACATTAAGCATTTTCTATATTACTGCATATTCTTGAATGATTACAATTTTAATATCTGTTTAATATTTCATTGAGTGGTTATACCATATCTTAATTATTTAATTGTTTTTATATATTGTTCTGATTAACATTTTTATGCATAAATGTAAGTTAGTCCATCAAAAACCTTGAATATGATGTCGGAGGGGTGAAATAAAAGGGTAAGGGTTTAATGTTTTATGGTTATTCAAATCCACTGACAACTTGTGTTCCAAACGGGATGTTTCTCTAACTCTGCAGCAGGAATGTGTGAGTCAGTAAGTCAGCATCTCCTAATTCTGCCAATGTTCAGTGTTAGATCCTTTTTTTTGGTATTAGCATTTCTTTGGTTCCCGTAAGGTTAAACATGTCTCCTCACGTCTCATTTCCAGTTATATTTTGTATATGGCATTTGAAAATAAATACTTTGCAGTCTTTGGGTGGGAAGCTATTCACAGCAAGATGAAGAGTAAATATTTTAATGAGAATTGTGCATGGCTTGTATAAAGAGATTCTAGAACTTTTTAGTCATATGAAGGACCCGTTGAATAAATTAAAAGA
>NW_011888795.1:6255946-6290800 GCF_000151845.1 Pteropus vampyrus | reverse complement strand
GTGCAGAGCCAAAGTTTACCTTCATATTAAATTAATGCTTAACCTAGCACTAAAATTGCCTTATGACTTTATGAGGAAACGACTGTTTCTACAAAGGCAATCTTTTGTAGAAAAGACATACTTTGATGCCCTCTACTCTTTTAAGTAGTCGTATTTAGAAAATAAATTTAATTCAAACTCCAGCACATCAAAGCGTTTTGTAGGATTTTTAAAGCTGTCACTTTCTTAGAGTGGTAACTGAATATTGTTATTTTCATGTGCTTATTTATGATATATAAAAATATTAAAACGACCCCAGAGTTGGTTTGCTCTTAGAAAAATAACAACACACAATGCTGTGTAGAAAAGAGTACTTCCTCTTAAGTCTGGAGACATGGGTTCTAGTCCCCATGCTGCCTGGGACTTGATCTGTAGAGCTTTGAAAAGTCAGTTCACATGCCTGAGCCTAAATTTTTCCCTTTTAACAACAAAAGAATTGCAAATCTTAGATCTGGAAGGCACCTAAAATTGGTCCCCACTTTAAAAAAAATTGTATAAATAATATCGCAACATTGTATCAAGCTCAGAACTTTTAGTAGAAAAAAATGTCACCCAAAATTTCACCACCTAGGTACAGGGGCTATCTATCATTTTTGTGAAGTATTCCCTTCCAATCTTTAGCTATTAGCATAAATTACCATGTATCGTTTGGCATTATACATTAAGCATTTTCTATATTACTGCATATTCTTGAATGATTACAATTTTAATATCTGTTTAATATTTCATTGAGTGGTTATACCATATCTTAATTATTTAATTGTTTTTATATATTGTTCTGATTAACATTTTTATGCATAAATGTAAGTTAGTCCATCAAAAACCTTGAATATGATGTCGGAGGGGTGAAATAAAAGGGTAAGGGTTTAATGTTTTATGGTTATTCAAATCCACTGACAACTTGTGTTCCAAACGGGATGTTTCTCTAACTCTGCAGCAGGAATGTGTGAGTCAGTAAGTCAGCATCTCCTAATTCTGCCAATGTTCAGTGTTAGATCCTTTTTTTTGGTATTAGCATTTCTTTGGTTACCGTAAGGTTAAACATGTCTCCTCACGTCTCATTTCCAGTTATATTTTGTATATGGCATTTGAAAATAAATACTTTGCAGTCTTTGGGTGGGAAGCTATTCACAGCAAGATGAAGAGTAAATATTTTAATGAGAATTGTGCATGGCTTGTATAAAGAGATTCTAGAACTTTTTAGTCATATGAAGGACCCGTTGAATAAATTAAAAGACATACCTTATTCCTAAATGGAAATATAAAGGTTGTTAAGTAGTTATTTTCCCCTATGTTTCATGTAATCTCAGGACAACTCCCAAGTTGATTGTTCTTGAATCTTAACAACAACAAGAAATCTAAAATTGTCTTGATAAAAAACAGGCAAAATAGCTAGGAGAAATTTGAAAAACAAGAGTAATGAGGAACAGGGACCAGCTGGCCAGTACATTATAAAGCAACCCTAACTGAAATGGTGAAGCGTTGGTGATGGAATGGATGGAGACCATAGCAGTAACATAACCCACCCAGAAACAGAGCAACTGCCTTGGAATTGAATATGCAATAAAGAGACCACCTCTAAACATTCTGAAAAGGAAGGATTGTTCTAATGGTATCGAGATAATTGGTAGGCAATAATGAAAAAGTTATATCATAAATATACATATATCAAAATAGACCCTGATATGAATGAAAGGTCATGTTAAAAAAAATAAACTTGCAAAAGACTTAAGAAAAAAAGAAAAGATTTATTATATCTTTAGTAATTAAAAACAATTACATTTTTTAGTTTAGAACTGGTATTAGTAAAATTTTTTTGTAAAGGACCAGGTATTAAATATTTTAGGCCTTGGAGGCCAGATGGTCTTTGTCACTACCACTTAACTACGCCATTGTAGCACCAAAGCAGGCATAGACAAGTTACACATCTAATAAATAAATAGAGAACACGTTTGTTTATGAGAAGAAACATAATATTGTTTCAGTTTCCCCACACGTCAGATCTGAAAGTGAATTTTATGAATCTTTGAACTTTTTGTCAAACTGTGTGTGACAAGTGATATCTCATTGCTGTTTTAATTTGCATTTTCATGACTATTGTTGTGTACATGCATTCCATTATGTATGTATGTATGTATGTATGTATGTATTTATTTATTTATTTATTTATGCGTGCAATATTTGTTTGCCACTGAGGTCTCCTCAGTGAATTACTGGTAGCGTTAATTTATTTTGCTTATTTCGTCTCTTGGTCACCTGATGTCTCAAGGTCTTGGAAACCCCTTTAGTAACTCCAACCCAATTCAGACCAACAGGGTACCATTTTGTTCCATGAATTATAACTCCTGCGACTTTGCGCCTATGGGACTGGGACTTAATTTTCAGCTTAGATCTTATCTGTGTCCTAACCTGGCTGCTTGCCAGTAGACTGAGGATGGAGGACCACTTTGCCTCTCTCAGTCCTGAGTGGTTTTGGCTCTGATGACCTACTACTTAGACTGCCTCCATCTCCTTAAGGTTAGTTGTTTCCTGAATATTTCCAGAGCCTGCCAATGCCCCTTTGGGTTCTGGAATCCAGACATAGGCATGATCTGCCTTTGCATTTCTGTCCGTCCAGGTGAGCAAACCTAGAGCTGGCCTCATTTCCTCCAATTGCACTCCTTCAAAGAACTTTCAGTATTATGTTTCACTGCTGACTTGTGATAGCCGTGTCTATTTTCCAAGAGATATAACTGAGAAAGTGGTGAAGCTGCTTGCACAGAGCCACACGGGAAGTCTTAGAGAACACACACTATGAGATTATTATAACCATGGAGATGGAAATGTCATTTTCTTCTTCCAAGGTCTCTGTCTCAGCCACCATCACCAAGACTGCTTCTGCCCCTCCTTGTAGTCTTTCCATTGTTGCGTATGCTACAGGAACTGAGACAATTATGACAGAGTTGAGCTGGTTTCTCTTCTCTTTTGGACATCATTGTTTGTCACAATTCTGATCACCATTTCTTCCTCTAGATTATAAAATTGTAAAATCACTGCTATATTTATATTTCCTCTTGCTGCCTGGCTTGCAAAGTACCATTCATAGCTTTCCCTTGAAATTCCTTTACTAATAATATTCTACATATATATAAATACACCTATACATGTATATATCATCGGCCACCTTTGGAGCTGGTATCAGAACTGCCGTTAGATGTATGACCTGTGTCTCTTGACATTTTTCTTCCTGTCCGTGAAACTGCTTCTCTTTTATAAGTTTCAGGGATTTTCTTGCCTGGGACATGAGGAAATTAGTGATTTTTTTCTTGAGAGATCTAGCATTAATGCATTTACCTAATACTTCTTTTACTCTTTTATTCGTCTGAGTACTTTCAGAGAAGACAGTACATTATCCCCTTCTTTAGACAGTGAGGCAGACATTTTAAAGAAGACAAAGGCCCTCAAGAAACTGTGTTGGTTCTCTGGTTTTCTCAACAACCACTGCAACCATGAGGTTGGACTTTCATCCCTGAGGCTGTTCAGCTGTAAGCTGCTACAGGGCATAACATTTGGGGTCACAGATTCCTGTTCCTATTTTAACTATATAAGGTTTGTGTGTTATGTGACCTTTGGGTTCTGACCTTCAGATTTAGGGAACTGGAAATTTAGGAAGTTTTGTTAGGACTTGAATCCAAGTAAATTTCCTCATGAGTACAAAGACTCATAGAGTTGTGGAATATTAAAGCTTAAAGGGACTTTTATCCCTCTAGCCCCCTTGATTAGAAAACATGGCCAGTTAGTGATAGAGCTGAGGCTAGAATGCTGAGCTGAGATTAAGCTTCCTACGTGCTTGCTCCCTATCACTTAGTATTTCCCCTGTTGTAGCATGCCTCTTCCCACCAGACTTGGGGCTCTGAGAGGGTGTTACTGAGTTTCCTCTGTGCGTGGCTCTGATGATCAAAGCATTTTGCATAGGCATTCAGGATTTGCTTGCACAATGATTTGACTTGTGTCTTTTCATGATATGGCAAATTAAATTTTAAGGATGCTGAAGAAGAGGTCTTTAACAAAAGGTTAAAATAGACCATCACCAAAAGAAAAAAAATTTGCCGAGGAGTGTTTAGTCGGAGTTTACTAAGGGAAACAAACCCTGACTAGATAGTTCCAAGAGAAAGGATTTAATACATGGTGCTGGTTACTTCAAAAAATTTGTGAAGATTATATAGAGCAGGCTTAAGGCTAAACTTTCAGTAATGAATCTCAGAACCTCACAAAGTTATTACGTTTCCACAATCAGGACAGTTGTGAATTAAGAGGCTACCATGGAACTGTTGAGTTCAAGAATACAGTACTGTACTTGTGAACCAGATACAAAGAAGCCATGATTGGGAAGGTGGTAACTGCACCCTGAGACATGTAGTCCAGCTACTTCCACTGCTGCAGCTACTTCTTGACAGCCACAGTGCTGAAGACTGAATGTGGGAGGGTGGATGCAGAACAACTCCTGGTCTCTGTGGCCATGCTTCCAGCAGAAACCAAGCCAAAGCGACAGGAGCATGCCCTCTGTCTTACTTTCGTCTTCCAAATCTCAAGCCAGTACATCTATTTGGGCAGAATCCCTTTTGCAAGGCAGCCTCTACAGAGTGGCAAGTTTGAGTGCCAATCCACCATATCCAACGTAGTAAAGGTTATGGTTTTCACATTTTGGGTGTGTCTTCCATAAGGCTCTGCATGTAGTAGGTACTAAATTGAAGATAGATTTACAATTATGTTCTATTAGATCTCTGTTTGTCAGTGTAATTAATTATATAACAGAAGGGAATGCAACAGCTTTACTTTAGGGAATCCCTAAGGGGAATTCTTATTTATCAGAAAAAATGCCATAAGGAGGGAAGATCCTGAGCTGGGAGAGTATTCTAACTGTTTTGGTTTCAAACATCTTGGAAAGTACTACAAGGAAACATGCAGTATTATGATATAATAGTGCTTACCATGTCTCGGGGGAGTTCCGTCTCTGGCAAAGGCTGTTAACTTTCCATCTTGTATGTTCTCCTCCCCCCACCCCTATGGAATATACATTTAGAATTTGTAATGGAAATCAATATAAAATAGTTTATTTAAAATAAATTAAATAGACATATAAGTTATGGGTCTGCATTGAATTATTTTGACTTCATCTCCCTTACCTTTCAGGTAATCCCTATTTGGAAACGTAGATTAATTATTAGTAAATACCCTAGTGAATAAATTTGGACACCTTTTATTTCTGTTTCTTGTTTACTCTTTTATTTTCTGTTCCAAATTAAGAACCAGGCAAACCCATTGTTCTTCTACTTGAAACCAAGTAGATATGATAAAATCACTGGTAATATTGATGGGGGTAAGGGATAGGAGTGGTCAGGTGGTAAAGACATAATTGAAGTAAATAATCTGATTTTCTTAGAAAAGGTGATGTTCTTTGCTTCGGGAGAAAGAAGCTGAGTGAGTAGGGTGATTGGTACTAGCTTCTGCTAGATTTTTGCTGTTATCTCACATTCTTCTCCTATAGAATCATTCTGGTACATTCAGCCCTTCTTGCTGTGAAGCACATGCGTCTGGAGCTCGGACGGCCCCAAAGTCTTCTCTATGTCCCACTGCTAATTCCTCTGCCCTCATGGCAACTGCAGTGATAGTGGGAGGCCTTTGGACATATGTAGCCTTTGGGAGAGGACCCATCCGTATTCAGGATACTCTTGGATTCAGTGACCAAAACTCCATTATCGCCGTGTTATAAGTAAAGTGACCATATAAGTTATTATCTAAACTGGGACACTTTGTGAGTGAAAAGGGGCACTGTTAATAATTGCACCAAAACAGCAGGCATAACTTGAATGTATTACCCTAATTATAAGGAACTGTGGCGAACGGCGTTTGAAATGTGAATTAACATGATTTAGAAGCAGAACTTAGCTCTTTATATTCTCAAATCTTTAGGTTTACCTTCTCTTTTATATAATAATCACTTGATTAACACTGATGATGGACAGACTCTACATTAGGCATTAGGAAAATAAAGGAACACACCATCTTTGTTCTTTATTTACTTAAAATCACTGTTATAATATTTTAGAGCAGCAGGTTTTTGACCTGGTTCATAACACAGCCATTGTAGGAGGGCAAGAGAAGTACAATCAGCCCTTCGTATCCATTGGTTCTGCATCTGCAGTCAGTCACCTGTGGATTGAAAATAATAAAACGTTATGTTGTTGTTGATGTGTACTATGTAGATAAGCCTACAATGGTTGCGTCTTTACTGAACATGTACAAATTTTTTGGTGGGGAGGACATTGTTTATTCTCTAAACAATGCAGTATAACATGTATTTACATAACGTTTATATTTTATTAGGTGTTATAAGTAATCTAGAGATGATTTAAAGTATACAAGAGGATGTGCGTAGGTTGTGTGCAAACTGTGTCTTTTTATATAAGGGACCTGAGCATTCGCAGAATTTGGTATCTGAGGAGGATCCTGGAACCAATCCCCCTAGGGACAACTGTGATGAATTTTATACTTCCCCCACAAGTAAAATGTATTCTGCCAAAGGATGAAGATGTAAATAAAGTCCAAGGAACTATTTTATCAATTCGTGTATTTTATTCTTGGGATTTTCTTAAAGATTTGGCACGAAGAAACAATTTTTTGCTAAAGAAAAGTTTGAAACCTTCTGGTTTGAGATTTAAAATTTTACATTATTGTTCTAAAGCTGTAAGACCAGTCAGAAAAAAAGGAAGAATAGGACTTTTTAAACTTGGAACACATTAAAAATAAAATGAGTAGGAAACTAAAAAAAATGATTTTATATACATAGAGGGCTGCCATACACAAGAGGGCTTGTGATTCCAGAGGGCCAAAGTAAGACAGATAGGTGGTTCTTATGGGAATATGGGTTTCAGCTACACATAACTTTCTAACAGTTATAACTGCCACGGAAGGGGCTGCCTTGTGAGGTAATGAGCTCCTCCTGCTCATTGGGTATGTACAAGCAACCTTACAGATGGTGGGTGGTTAAGTTTCAACTTAAGGTTCACATTAAAAGAAATATCTTCATTAACAATTTCATGCTTCTTGGGTATTAAACTTCTCTATTGGTGAATGTTGTGTTTTTGGGTACTACCTTAAAAATGTCTACAGTAAGGGGTGTGTGTGTGTGTGTGTTAGTGTTTGTTTTCCCAAGAATATTAACCAATTCAGTACATTTTTTACACATTTGCATTGTCTTTTTCTGCACGGTGGTCAATAATTGATAAAAATGCAGAAGGCGTAACACCCATACTCTTATCGAGAGAAATTTAAAAGGGAATAACATTCACTTATGTCATTCTGAAACTGATCCGAAACAGCCTGGCTTGTTTTCACTCAGATGCTATTGGTCAATGCATCTACGGTTTTTGTCTCTGTTTCAAAATCTTGAAATAAAAGTGGAACAACTTCCAACATGATTTAAGAAAAAGGTCACCAGTTGAAAATGGTTTCAATTGTTTTGCTATTCAATGCGAAATTGCAAAACTAGCTTCTCTTACATAATTTAAATTTATAACACATTCTAATGAGAAGCCTATCTGTTTTTCATACCATTTTAAATACTGAGAAATTTCTTCAGGCTCTCGAATTGGTGTTAAAAAAAAAAAGAAGAAGTTTTATTTCAGAGCATGTAATGCATGAAGTTGAATTTCTTTGTTTTATAAAACTGTATCTCATGGTCCTTGAAGGTTGAAAATTTGTATCTCTCCTTCTTCCTTTTTTATTTTTCTAATATCTGGAAAAATGTATACTTTTTTGATTTAGCAATATCATTGCACTTTAACCTTAGGATAAAGTAGATTTTGGGTTTATCAGAAATTTAATATGGGAATTAAGTACTAGAAGAACAAAAATTAAATTGGAATGTTTATAATATTATTACATGAAGTCAATAACATTAGTTCAAATTATAGTGTCCAAACTATATGCAAAGGCTTTAAGCTATTTTTGCAACTAGTTTTTGTGACAATAGGATATAAACAACACAGTTGACAGGTGACAGTTTTGCGAACAATGTAATGCTCTGTCTTGTTGCTATGATTACTCTTAGCAGATTATGTGGCCCGAATAAACATTGCTTCACAGAGTTTCATGTAGTATTGTCAGATGTAAATTTGACTCAAGATTTGTCAACAGTGGACTCATATTCATTGAAGACAAAATTAAATATTTCAACTTTTGCAAGTTATATTTAAAATAAAATTATTTTTCTATTATTCTACTTACTTTTATTGGGGTACCCAGGTGAATTTGTAATAAAGGAAAATACAAACAAAATTATTAAAAATTAAAATTAATTAAACTCCTCTCAAGTGCCAGTAAAATTCTATCGCCGTCTAATGAGCACAACAGACTCGCAAATATATAACTAAAACACAATGTTTGTGTGTTTAAATACAAGTTTGAACAAGTTGTCAGGGGAATGCAGACAAGTGAGCAGTAATTAACTTGCGGACCTACCCACTTACTGGTGAGTTTGGAACGAGAAGATTCCAGATATCACCAAAGAGATTGCCAGGCCTCATTAGAAATTATATTGGTGATTTTTCCCACTGTAACTTTTTCATCCTAGTAGAAGGGCAAGATACAAACCAGAAGTTTAAAACCCTTATGAATCAAGTACTCAGAATCTTTATAAATCCAGATTTTTTTTTTTTTTTTTTAGAAGTAGGTGCACTGAACTCAGGTATTGTTTGACCCCTTCTCTCAGTCTTGTATAGGAAAAGTCTGTTGCTAGAATCAGAAACTTAGAAGAAACTTCTTCAGAGCACATTTTTTGAAAGCACAGCACACTCCACAGATTACCCGTACCATTGCAGAGCATAAAACTTTGCTGCATGAGGGGATTTTGGAGATAATCTTCTTAAATGCTATTATTTTAGAGCTAGAGAAATTGAGGTCCAGAGAGGGTAAACATTTTCTTGCTTACTTAGTCAAGGGGGGAGCATTACTATTAAATGTGATCTAGAGTGCAAGGTTGGGGTCTGCTAATTTTCATTGGCATGGGTGCCGAGTCTTTTGGAAGAGAAATTTATTTCTTGTCCATTTCAGTGACTCTTACCCACTCTTTTTAGTTGTCATCCAACAATCAGTAGAATTACTAGCTTGTTTAGTGAAGCTTTACAACTGCAAACACTTTTTGGAAGAACAACTAAGTTTGAATCCAGCCTCTGATATGTACTAGCTGCTGTGTTAACTTGGATAAGCCACTTTATCTTCTCTAAATCTTGGTATTTGACCATTCAAATTGGAAGGAACAAATTAGTTTTTAGGATTTCTCCCAGTTGGGGTTCTCAAAGAACACTCGACCATTAAATAGCCTGTTCTGGCTGTTGGCATTCATGTCTGTTTTTTTTTTCATGATTGATGGGAGTTGTGAGCACAAAGAGCAGTTAGTTAGTAATTGGTTTGGTTCCATTCTGTCTTTTACATGCTCCTGAGAATCTTGATCTTCCAGTGATGTTGTTTCCCTGCCAGGGCTGATTGCTGCCTTTTCAAGTGACATTCTGAATCTGAGTGAAAGTATGTTGTAGAGATAAGTCTATATTCTGCTTCACTTCTTTATCGGAGACTAATATTTAATTGTCTGGACTGATGCTTCTCACCCTTGCTGTTTCTTAGTTTACTCGGGATCTTCAAATGCAATTAGCAACCAACAGAATTGCCAGCGTTAAAGATCATTCCTTTAATGTTAACTTGTATTCATATTAAATTTGTGCAAGGCAGGTTGGCATTTAATGTGTTGATTCTTACTCTACCTCCCTTCACTCTACACTCCCTGGTCAGCAGGACTCCTAGGAGTTAAGACAGTTTTGTAAGAAACTGCAGCTCACTCAACTTGCAGACTCGTAGGAGGAATCATGGAGCATGCCAGTTGGAAGGAAAGGTAGAGGACATCTAATCTTTAGTTTATGGATCAGGAGAGATACTGAGGTTCAAGGAGATATAGTGACTAAAATCATAGAGCCAATTAGTGGCTGAGCTAGAAATTGCACCCAAGTCCTCTGCATCTAAGTCCAAGGCTTTTTCCAGTATTTCCAACTGTCTCTCAGATAGTCTATATAAAGGTTTGGCATTTCTGTAGAGTTGTTCTCTAGTCACCCCTTCTGAGTAATGCCAGCTGTCCATGCAGAGAGTGGGGCACTTAGCCAGTGCTGGGCCAAAGCTGCATATAAAGAGAAGTTGAGTGAATACATTGACATTTTCAGCCCATGGCAGATAATACTTTGCCCTTCGGGCTCTCATCTGATCCCATGCTTCAGTGGAAGAGTGATGACATTTGTTGTTCAGCTAACAATTGTGTGCAATTTTCAGCCTGCCTTATTCTTTAACGTTATCTTCCCACGCTTCCATCACATGCCACAGCATATTCACTTTGTAATTACGCTGGTAGGGACTTCCCTACATCATTTGGAAATGGTATGCCTAAAGTACTTATTTACTTGTGCATAATAAATCTTGATTGATACCTTGGTAATCTCTGAGATCAATCTAAAACTCCCTCCCACAATGTCGGGGGGGGATTGAAGAGTTAGGGAAACAGGTGACCCTCCCCTTTTCCCCACCAATAGAGAAGGTTTTCTCACTGATGAGCTAGGAGAATTATAGATGACTTGGAATCTCCATGGATGACTTTTGTTAGTTTTTGGCTGGCTTTACAGATCTTCCATAGAATCGTAAGTGTTTGTGAGTAGAGATGTCATTAGTTTTCATCTAATCCCATCACCTCATTTTCAGAGAAAAATGCTATTCCCAGAGAGAGCAAACATTGTACTCTGAGCTCACAGTATGTTTAAGACTGGAAGCTGAGTCTGAATTCAGAAGATCGGATATCCTTCAGCTGAATACAAAGATGTAGCAAAGGATGGATAGCTGTGGCCTACGTGAGCAAGCACATTATGACTTTTTAATAGATGGTTTAAGGGGTCAGGTTTGAAATTCTAGGAAGGTAATGACTTTGATATAAAGAGGAAAGTTAGTGAAAAACCTTCAAAATGACAGGAAAGTGTTATTTAAATCTTAATTCCTTGTTTAAATGATGAAACTGTTGCTATGGGATGTGAATCCTAAATTTTAATCTGCCATCAACTACTTCTGAGGTTTAAGCCATGTAGCACCTCAGTCTCTCGCTACCACTAAAATCGTGGTATTAATACCTGTCTTTTCCTTTAGTATCATTCATTTATTTGGCAAACATTGACCAAGAGTCAGGCCTTGGGTTAATTGCCAAGAGAGATTTAGAGACTAATATAGCATGATTTAAAGATTACTATAAATGCTCAAAGTCAACTATTCTTAACCCTTGAATCAGAATGTGTGCATAAAGATCCCCAGATGAAATCAGTATACAGTTTTGAAAACCACTACTTCAAGCTAATAGCATTGGGTGTTAGATGATACCATGTAACGGTTGGTTTTAAAATTTTGATGATATATGTAAATATTTAAAGAAGAGTACAATATTGATTTTAGGAAAGAAGACAAAGTTGAACAAACATTACTTAGTTCTATTTATATGGATGATAGTGGTGACATTCACATGGCATCTTTAAAGAGGCTTAGAAGCTTTGTTAGTATGTAATGTCACTTTACCTGTGGCCCTAAGTTTTCTTGTTTGTAGAGGAAGGGCCTTGGTTGCCATGTGGCCTTTTGTAGTCTTTTGCATTCTGTGTGCCTTGATTTGTGTGGTCAGACTAATGGCTTCATTGGTTTGTGATCCTGTGGCTCATGATTGTTCGATTTTATGGCAAGTAGGATCTGGAAGCAAGGAATGGAGATAAGAGCAAAATCTCCTGTCTCTAAGTAATGGCTACCTTTGGATCGTGTTGTTTTCTTTTTTCCTTCAAATAGAAAGGTGTGCCATGATGAAGGCCATGGATTTGAGGTTGAAGACCTATGCCTAAATTTCATCTTTGGCATTTGAGCACATTATTTAATTCTTAAAGCCTTACTTTCCAGATCTGATAAATGTGGATAATAATAACCAGCCCTACCTCATATAATAGCTAAGATGATTATGTGGCCATTAGAGAATTGCTAGGATATAGTAAGTTCTCAATAAACACTTGCTGTTTATTGTTAGTCTGTGGCTTTCTTATACCTGCTGAAAAGCTAAGAGGAGAAGACAGAAGAGCAGCAGAGGTGGTAATAACTGAAACTTCTCAGGTTCTTCTTAATTGCTTTGCATTTGACTACAATTCCTGAAAGTCCAATGCTTAAGTCACTCCAGCTCTCAGACTCCCTTCAGCAGTAGGCATCTTGCTTACAGGAAGGCCATTTCTCTTGTTTTCCTCTCTTCTCATAGTGTTTGTGTATTTTCAGAGCCTTTGTGGAGCTCTTGCCTTTCACTTCTTGCTTTCATGATGATTATAAGCTTACAGTGAAACTGATCTAGAACCAGAGGAAGTAAGAACAGGGTAAGTTTTGGTCCAGCAAAACCAGCTCTCACCACTGCTGCTTTTTGTTTACATTGAGTGTCTCTCTGAGAAGTTGAGAAACCCCAACTGACATGTTCTAGTTCATTTGTTCACTCAACTTAAGACTGGAAGCTGAGTCTGAATTCAGAAGATCGGATATCCTTCAGCTGAAACAAAGATGTAGCAAAGGATGGATAGCTGTGGCCTACGTGAGCAAGCACATTATGACTTTTTAATAGATGGTTTAAGGGGTCAGGTTTGAAATTCTAGGAAGGTAATGACTTTGATATAAAGAGGAAAGTTAGTGAAAAACCTTCAAAATGACAGGAAAGTGTTATTTAAATCTTAATTCCTTGTTTAAATGATGAAACTGTTGCTATGGGATGTGAATCCTAAATTTTAATCTGCCATCAACTACTTCTGAGGTTTAAGCCATGTAGCACCTCAGTCTCTCGCTACCACTAAAATCGTGGTATTAATACCTGTCTTTTCCTTTAGTATCATTCATTTATTTGGCAAACATTGACCAAGAGTCAGGCCTTGGGTTAATTGCCAAGAGAGATTTAGAGACTAATATAGCATGATTTAAAGATTACTATAAATGCTCAAAGTCAACTATTCTTAACCCTTGAATCAGAATGTGTGCATAAAGATCCCCAGATGAAATCAGTATACAGTTTTGAAAACCACTACTTCAAGCTAATAGCATTGGGTGTTAGATGATACCATGTAACGGTTGGTTTTAAAATTTTGATGATATATGTAAATATTTAAAGAAGAGTACAATATTGATTTTAGGAAAGAAGACAAAGTTGAACAAACATTACTTAGTTCTATTTATATGGATGATAGTGGTGACATTCACATGGCATCTTTAAAGAGGCTTAGAAGCTTTGTTAGTATGTAATGTCACTTTACCTGTGGCCCTAAGTTTTCTTGTTTGTAGAGGAAGGGCCTTGGTTGCCATGTGGCCTTTTGTAGTCTTTTGCATTCTGTGTGCCTTGATTTGTGTGGTCAGACTAATGGCTTCATTGGTTTGTGATCCTGTGGCTCATGATTGTTCGATTTTATGGCAAGTAGGATCTGGAAGCAAGGAATGGAGATAAGAGCAAAATCTCCTGTCTCTAAGTAATGGCTACCTTTGGATCGTGTTGTTTTCTTTTTTCCTTCAAATAGAAAGGTGTGCCATGATGAAGGCCATGGATTTGAGGTTGAAGACCTATGCCTAAATTTCATCTTTGGCATTTGAGCACATTATTTAATTCTTAAAGCCTTACTTTCCAGATCTGATAAATGTGGATAATAATAACCAGCCCTACCTCATATAATAGCTAAGATGATTATGTGGCCATTAGAGAATTGCTAGGATATAGTAAGTTCTCAATAAACACTTGCTGTTTATTGTTAGTCTGTGGCTTTCTTATACCTGCTGAAAAGCTAAGAGGAGAAGACAGAAGAGCAGCAGAGGTGGTAATAACTGAAACTTCTCAGGTTCTTCTTAATTGCTTTGCATTTGACTACAATTCCTGAAAGTCCAATGCTTAAGTCACCCCAGCTCTCAGACTCCCTTCAGCAGTAGGCATCTTGCTTACAGGAAGGCCATTTCTCTTGTTTTCCTCTCTTCTCATAGCGTTTGTGTATTTTCAGAGCCTTTGTGGAGCTCTTGCCTTTCACTTCTTGCTTTCATGATGATTATAAGCTTACAGTGAAACTGATCTAGAACCAGAGGAAGTAAGAACAGGGTAAGTTTTGGTCCAGCAAAACCAGCTCTCACCACTGCTGCTTTTTGTTTACATTGAGTGTCTCTCTGAGAAGTTGAGAAACCCCAACTGACATGTTCTAGTTCATTTGTTCACTCAACTTATGAGGTTTCCTCAAACCTATTTATCAAAATGAAGGGGTGTAATTAAGATTTCAGAGAAGAAAAACATGATAGACTATTAGAGCTGATTGGAACTTTACAGACATTCATTTTGCAAATGAGCGTCCTCTCTTGTTAAAGGTCACAATGGCAAACCCGAGACTAGAACTGGGGCCATAGGGACTCTATGTCTGTACTATCATTGCCTTCCTTGTCTGTACTGTGTATTGCCTTCCTTGGTTCCGTCTTTCATGGATTAATTTTTCTTACATGGGCTTTGCACCCTTATTAGATTCCTGTTCAATGGTATAAGTTCTAGCTTCTTATTTTCCTACATAAGACCTTTAATACGGAAGCTCATTTTATCTTCTGAACTTTTTTTTCCTCCAGTATTCTCCCTGAATCCCTCATTTTAGTACAAGAAGTCTGCTGCCTGTCCCTCACGAATACCTTGTTTCTTCCCGAGCTCACAACACAACATTTCCAGGCGTTATCCTTGTAGCTCCATTTATCTTTTAGAGCCACTCAGCTTTCAAAGTTCTTGTTCAGGACGATTCCTGCCAAGCCTGTGCTAGCTCCTGTGATGTGTCCCAGGTTTTTATTTTATTTATTTATTTATTTTTCGGTGTGCTTCGTGGTTTCTATTTCTCTTTTCACATATATAAATATATCTCACTCAGGTAAGCTTTAAGCTTCTTGAGTACAGGATGAGAATCTGATTCATCTGAACACAGGATGAGAATCTGATTCATCTGGAGCTCCAGTGCCAGACAAATAAATGTATTCATTCATTAAGTCAACAGACATTTTATTGAGTACTTATCATATATTAGGTCCTGGGCTTGGAGAATAATAATTACTTATCCTCTCAAGGATTCAAGAGTTTAGTTTGAGAAGCAGGCAGGCGGAGAAGCAGAGTGGTGTGTGATGAGTGTGCTGACGGCAGTATTCCAGGTGCTGTGGAGGTGTAGGAAAAGGATATATAACTTGAACTGGAGGATAGAGAACATGAACTGTGTGTCTTTAAGGACTAGCAGGAAGAGATGCTCAGGGTCTAAATGATACACCATAGATGAGACATCATTTTCAACTGAGAATTAGCTTGGTTGAAAAGGAACAGAGATAAAACCCAAGGATCCAGCAGAATTACTGGCAGAATGTAAATGCTGACAAATGACCCAAAAATAAGCATAAAACTGCTACGATTATAACAGAATTGTTGGAAATATGATTAAGATCTATTATTGAAGAAAGTATTATATCTAGATGATGTTACATTGAATTCTGATAAACCTTTGAAGATCACATAATTCCAAATTTCATCATTAAACTAGTACAAAGAGTAGAAAAGGATGCAGAAGCCCCATATCAAAACCTAATAATGATAAGTAAAACAGCAGAGAAAAAAATACTGTGAAGTGATCTTACTTATGATTACATGCACAAAAATTCTATATAAAATAGCGTATTCATTAGTATATCAAAACACTACAACTGTGACTGAGTAGCATTTTTTTCCAGAAGTACAAAGCTGGTTCAATATCTGGAAATCTAACAACATGATTCATTACATCACTAAATTAAGTGAGGGAAAAATAGATAATTGTATTAGTGGATGTTTAAGAGGGAGAGAAAGAGATTCTAGAAAGGGATGAGTAACCAAGGCGATAAGTACTCATCACTCATCCATTCATAATGCATAAGCATAACGTATTATTTTTCTAAGACTTCCTAGCCAGACACTGTGCTGGTACAGTGGGACCACTCAGGATCTTCCAGCTGATTGAAGCAGAGAAGCAAGTGAATATATAGCTTTTGTGTGGACTGTTATAATGAAGAAACAAGTACTGGAAGAGCCTGGAATTAAGCTACTCATTTCGGGGCGGACGTTTAGTTAGGGAAATGTTTATAGCATCAGAGATACTTGAGCTGGTTGAGATTAAAAAAAAAAAAAATGCCCAGTAGAAAGTGAATGGAAGAAATGGCATCGTAGATGGTGGGCACAGCGTGAACAAGGGTTCAGGGTCATGAAAATTCATTATGAATCCTGAGAATGGTGTCACTGGACCACTGTTGACACACAGAAAAATGATGCAAGAAGATCCTGTGAAGATCATCTGCAAACAGATACTTGGCCAGACCCGAGCATGCTGAGGGGGTGGAACTGGAGGCACCTCCATGGGGAGGGCAATGTCGGGGTGATGGATGATGCTGGCGGAACAGAGAGGACGATGGAGTCAATGATTTGCAGATAGATGCTTAAGCTTTAATTTTTCATACTTTCTCAGAAGAATTCCACAGTCAATTGGCAATGTGAGATTGCTCTAGAAAAGTGCCTCTTTGCTGTAGAAATCACTGCATCCTTTATTAACTCATTTTTTAGAGTTTCTATTTTGAAATAACTTTAGATTTACAGAGAAGTAGTGAAGATAATATTAACCCATTTTAAAATAATGTACAAATAAAATTTATACTATAAACATGCATAGTGCATTAAAATGTTCAAAATTTATTTTATCTTACTTGTTCCCCACTTATACTCATGTTAGTCATGTTGAAAGCAGAATAAGCACTTTTATCCCCTTTTAGTAGAAGACTGAGAATCAATTTAAAACATCAAAAATATAAACAAAACCAAAATTAATATTTCTAAACTTTGAGATATGGACTTGGTTTTGGTATTAACTCATTTAAAAAAATCTTAGGTGATTCTAAATGTGCAGCTAGGCTTAAGAGCCATGAATAAGCCAGACATTCGTGGCTGTTTTTCTGTATTGGTTTTGTATTAGGCCTTGTAATGGTTGTTTAGGGATGTGTAAAATATACTCCGTGCCCTTTCAGGGAACTCACAAATAGTAAATGTAAATGTACACAGCATATGCACAGGGTACAAAGGAAGAAGAGGAAAAGAGAGGCCTTGTTAGACTGGGAAGCCAGTGTCATCATTTGCTTTAGTAAAAAAGTCTTCTGATTCCCGATTTAGAGTTCTCTTATTAATCATATTATTCTCTTTCGTTAAGAAAACTATACCTTCAACAGTTTTCCTCTCCTCACTTTGAATAGCCCTTTACAGAACGTAAAACATTTTAATATTGTTATCTCAATGTTGCCATAAAAATTCTGAGGAGTTGAGTAGGACAGGGCTTTTATCTTAATTTTGAGAGAGTGGAGGCGCCTGAGGCCTCTGATGGAGACTTGGGGGCGGGGCACCCAAGGTCATGCCACTCATGCTGTGTGACCTGACAGTAACACCCAGGCAACACTGTGCCCCCCTTCTTCTCTTCACCCATCTCTCCTTTGCCATGCCACGTGCTGAGGCCTTTATTTTTTCCTGCATTTCTAGTGCTCTTTGTCTTTACAGACATCTGGAGGTAATCATGTAGCCCTCTCAATTAATTCAGTTCGATTAATAAATTACTGGGTGGATTTGGGGCTGGAGTGGGTGCCGGGTGCCTTCCGGGCCTCCCTGTGCTGGAGAGCTCTTGCAATCAGGCTTGGAGAGCTCTCCTGAGCAGCAGTCGCTGAGGCTCAGCCCTGGCCTGAATGCTGCCTGCAGGAATGATTGGCTCACCCTGACGCGCAAGACATCATTTTTCTCTATTCACATAGTGTGTGTTAATCTGGTTAGAACAGCACCTGGGCTGGGTTGGTATGTCCCCCTGCTAGTCAGGTTTTTCATAAAGGTCCAGCATAGCTGCTGATGGGTCATTTCTTTGTCATATCAGCTCACCAGAGCGTTATAGCCCCTGGCCACTAAGTACCAATAACCGTCCCAGGCATAGTGACAAACAGTGTTCCCCTCCCTACAATTTCCAAGTGCTCCTTGGTGAGGAGCAGAACTATTTCTGCCAGAGGGACCATTTTAAAGTATCTTGCCTTACACTTGTTATGCTCCTGTTTGAAGAAAAAACTGGGTGATTCCTTAATGCTTAAATAAATTTGAACTCTTCAAGCTTTCATGCAAAGCTGTCTGGTGCTCTGGTTCCATCCTACATTTTAGTTCTTTTGCTAGCTACTTTTCTTTATTCCCCACTCCGGCCACACTAGTTGGAAGTGCCATGCTTTTCTGTCGGAATAACTTTGCTAACATTGTTCAGGCCCAACCTCTACTCAGCACTCAAAGTTCCATGTGAAGGTCACCTCATCAATGATGCCTTCTTAGTTCTGCTAGCAAGGAGTGATCTTATCTTTTTCTGCATACCAGAAACACTTTTTTATACCTCCCTTAGGTAACGTATCACTTCAATTAGGTAACTTAGCACAACATTTAGGTAATGTATCATCATTTCATTGGTGTGATAATTACTTTAATAGATTATTAATACAACTGAAGCTTTTTCCAACCTTAATGGTATTCTCCTACCACAGAAACTCCTTCAGGTTAGAGATTATTTCTTATTTATATCGATTTCCTGAGGAGTGATAGGCAATAACATAGGTAACTTGCAGGAGAAAGGTGTTTAAGTTTGGTTGGGGGAGTGTTCAATTTTTCTCCTCCTCTTCCTTCTCCTCCCTTCTTTTTTCTTCCTTTTTCCTTTTTCCTTTTTCCTTCATCCTTCATCATTCGTTCATCTCTCTTCTCAGAGGGCTTTTTCAAGATTTCATTAAGTGTGGCTTAAGATGGAATAATAATGAAGTGAGCTATGTTGCCTCCACTTTCATGCTTCCTGTCTTTCTTTTTAATTCCAGATTCCAACAATGTCTCATCCATCTTGGCTACCACCCAAAAGCACTGGTGAACCCCTTGGCCATGTGCCTGCACGGATGGAGACCACCCATTCCTTTGGGACGCCCAGCATTTCAGTGTCTACACAGCAGCCACCCAAGAAGTTTGCACCAGTTGTTGCTCCAAAGCCCAAATACAATCCATACAAGCAACCTGGAAGTGAAGGTATGTGTGGGGATTTCAGAGCTGGGTGCCCAAAGTTGGAGAGTTCAATATAATAAAAGTGATTTAAGGCATGGTGTTGTGTCAGAAAAAGGTAGCTCAAGAATTTGTAGTGTGGTTATCATATTTCATAAACTATGAAAGGATACAGAATACCCAGAAACCATCTAAGCTAACCCTTTCTTTAGGGCAAAGAGATTGAGACCTCTTAAGGGTTATATGGCTATGATTACACAGTGAATTAGAGCTAGAGCCACAACTACAACCCTGGCCTCTATTTATAGCTCACTGTCCTTCTTCTGCATTATCTTGCACCCCTAGCCTACTGTCTTGTAGAGCTATATGTCTACCACTCAGTGGACTCTGCCTCTTGTCATTGGACGAGTGTCCCAAAATGCTGCCAAGCAGTAGTCTGATGGGAAATCCGTACTAAGTGAGCCTAATAAGGCACCTGGAATTGTTTTGCTTTCTCTGGATATTTTTCCTCCCCTAAGTTGCTATAGGATAAGGTTATCTGGAAAACTTTGTGAGATCTGCATTTGTTGATGCTCACAGACAAATTTGAGTGAAGCCTAATTTTAGCGGTTTTAATAGCAGTACATTCAGTTTATTTCAAGTGGAGTTTGAAGATCTACATCAGCTCAGCCTCTCAGGTACATATGTATGTGTACATTCACACACTAAACACCACAGGCAGTATAAAGAGTGCCATACTCAGGTTGAAGTGGTTCTATATTTTTACCAATGAATGTCAGCAGTTCATCCAAACCCATGAAACAATAACATAACTAACAATCAGAAGAACATTAGACTTCTGGGAGCTGAGAGAGAAGAGGCAGCCTCCCTTTCTTATCCCCCCCAACCCCCATCCCACTCCCAACATGCATGCACACACACCTTTTTTTTTTTTTTTTAAATGACTTTATTCTATCCAGGATGTTTCTAATTCCTTCTTCGATGACATTAGTGCTTTTGTTTCAGCAATTTTCCACGAGACTGTTTCATACTCTGTGATATAGTTCATCCTTTCTCTTTTCCTTCTAATCCTCTCTCTGCCCCCAGTAAATACTCTACTAGTCTATTAATATTTTAAGACTGAAGTCAGAAACCTAGCCCCAATGTTTAGCTACATAAGATGGCTGGATGCTTAGGTAGGTGGTAGGGAGGTCAGGCACCAGCATGCACACCTGAGTTGTGGCTGTGGATCTTTCAGCATCCTTTCTCCGGAAAAGGGCCACAGCAAGACCATCAGAGAGCTGCTGTGGAAAAACAATAAATGACGCCCTTGGTGCTTTACTGATCTCCGTGGCAGTGCCTGAAGTTATGTTGGCCTTGAAAGAGACTGTACCTTTGCAGTTAATCAGGACTTTGTGGAACTGGTGTTCTTTGGCTCACCATTCTTTAGTCATTGCAGGACTTAGGAATGGGATCTGGAAGAAAATCCCTCTTCACAAGGACAAGAGGAGTCATGTGTTGGCTCCCTCATTTGTTTTCTCAGTGTTTTCCGTGGTCTGCTTACTAGGTTGGTTGTTATTCTGTCTCCTAACTTTTGGAGAGAGCTAAAATGGACTTCCTTCTAATATGGAGGGAACAAAAACATTGTCCCTTATGGAGTAGGAGGCAAATGTGTGAGGAAGTCTAAGTAGGTATGACAATGGGTGTATGCTCAAGGGTCAGGGTAGGGCCAGGTCTTTTATTAAGTTGACTAATAAATTGCATGTAGGAGAGGGAGGAGAGAAGCAGGCTCCTTCACTTTGATGTCTATGAATTACAGTGGCTTGGCCCCTTGGCTGACTCTCCTTGCCTTGAGATGCCCTGCCTGCTTCACTGTACTTATCATGTAAAGTTTATTCACTGTCTATCTTGTTCTCTAGGGACACTGGTGTAATCTCTGATACCCTTCAGCTTTTGCTCAACTCCTTGCTGTTTCTTACATGCCATCCTACATGCTTTTGTTCCGTATTCAAAAACTTACTTACATCAACTTCTTCAAAATATCTAGGTATGGCCTAGATTAGAAGTAATCATTCCTTTCCCTGGGTTTCCACATACATCATATTCTGTCAGATTTCTACTTTTGTTATTTCTCCTGCTCTTACTTTGTCATGCAGTGAACATGTAGTCTGTATGAGGCACCGTGCTTTTTCATTATCATTTTATTGCCTTCTCATACAACCCTATGAAGCGTCTTTCCACATAAAGAAATGTAAGCTTAGAGAAGAGAAGTGACATTCTCTATGGTTTCGTGGCTACTGAATTTCTGAAATGAGGCTGTTGTCTTTACCCAGTGTGCTATACTGCTTGTCCTATTCATGGCATATGTGGCACTCAAGTCCCATATGATGGAGATACTTCCTACTTCCTTATAAGAATGTAAGCTTTGTTTCCCCATTTAAGCAACAAGACATGGTTTCTCACTCGTCCTTATGTTCCTCTTGGCTCTTATTATGCTACTGTGTTTTTAGTAGGAATGATTGTGTATGGTCAAATGTATGTCTGTATGTTCTTCTGTATATATATATTTGGATGGGTGGCGGATGGCTGGATGGGTGAATGCAGCACTTAGTAATTTTTTTCTTACAATAAACAGTTTGAAATATGGCATCCTTATTTGAAGCAACTCAGTCTCATTTAATTTCTGAAGTCTAGATTCTTTCTTGCAATTCTGCCAATCTCTCTCTTTTTTTTAATATAACCTTTTTTGAATACACGAAGGAAAAGAAATTTCCCTTGCATATATACATTTTAAAGACAAATATGAGGAAAGGTTTATGGATATTCAGACTTTTTTATGTGGAGCTACATGGCTTCATCTGCTATATGGTATAACGAGATATTTGTTAGAAGTATAAGGTTTCCTTTACTTTATATTTAATTTAAATGTTAGTGCATTCTCTGTTACTCTAAACATTTTTATAATTCATGTTATTTTTGTTTAAATTTTTATACATTTTTAAAATTTATATCCATCTTTTTTTTCTTTTTTGTCCATTTAGAATGTTCTATGCCATTAGTGAAATCCCCAGATAGTAGGTAACGCAGTTTTTATTTACAGGGTGAATTGATGATGCCAGGGTCTTGTGTCTCAGCTCACGCTATTCTTTGCCTTTAGTATACACTCTCCTGAATTTCTATCCCATAAAATCTTTTCATTTATAGCTTAATTCAGAGCCTGGCCTCCAAGAACCTCAACCAAAAAGATAGAAAGTTAGAGCTAATAGAAGTCACACAGTCCACCTTTTTCTTGTGTAAAATGTGAAAGCTGCAATGCAGAAAGTGTAAATTTTTTTTTACACTTTCAGATATTTGCGCAGCCTGCTCAGGGCCGAGCTGGTACTAGACCTCAGGTTCCCTCTGAGTCTAGATTTATCCAGGACCTTGTGTGATTTTCTAACGAGGACTCTTTTCCATCTCACCATACCTCTTTAGTATCTCCTACCATTACCACAATGTGTCTTCTAATAGATTTACTTACTTATGAGCCTATTTCCTTCAGCAATCTCGGGACTTTCAGAAATAGGAGCTGCCTGACTCATGCCTTTACTCCCAACGGCTCCCAGCAGGGTACCTGACAGTTAGCAGGTACTCAATAATGTTTGAAATAATAGTTAAACATAGCAGTAGCAATATAAACCTGTTTATCCAGGCACAATTTCTAGCTTCTCTGCTATTTACTAAGCCTCATGGTTCTGCAGCTCACCCTATGTGTTTGAGTTACTTTTACCCTCCTATAGCCATTCCCTAAGCTTTTTAGTTTCTTACACCACTTACCTTGAAGTTACCGATTACATTTCTCACCTTGGTATATCATGTCTGTCATCTCTGGAGTTTGCTCTCTCATTTTTTAATTCTGACTGTGAACGTGAAAAAGTACCCACATGTTTTCTACATCAACTTATATTTATGTCGTACCATACACTATAATTTTCTTTTATAAAGTGTTCTGCTAATAATTTTTTTTTGTAAAGAACTTTGGCACACTTAAAAGGAATGACTTCCCAAAGTTACCCAAGGAGTTTAGGCTGAGCTGAGACCAGAACTTGGCTTTCCTAAGTGTGCTCATTTTACTGCATCTCCATTGTCTCATGTTGGAAGAGGCAAGATTGGGGCTTGGCTCCTAGGAATGAATGAATCCTGGATTATTGATACTTAGAGAGCTAGGCATTAGCGATGTGAGGTCATGAAATCTGGTTAGGCGGGACATATTTGTTTTCTCAAAATTGATAGCTAAGATGTGAGAGAAATGGAAAGCCACCTATGGCAATATGTTTACAGAAAGTAATTTAGAATAGATTTTTTCTTACTATTTTTATGTTGAGCGTACAGGCCAATTTAGTGCTGCTTCTCTTAAAGTTAGCAAACCCTTTTTCTTTTTTAAAACTGGTAGAAAATGTATGAGGACTGATTGTGAACCCTGAACTTTATATCTAGATATTTAGACTTGCAGTGTACTCTCCTGTCTCTGGTGTCCTATGGTCTCTATTCCATTCAATGAAAGGTGAATCTGGACTGTGACTTTTGAGGTACATATGGGAAAGACACATCTTTATGGAGTCTTGACAGTTCTGTTAAGTTGCCAGCCATCACAGAAGAGCAATTGCACCTTCTGAGATGTTTGTTTTAATTATGCATGGTCTGTGAGGAGCACAGTCGCAAAGTCACTAAAACATCAGAAACTCTAATGAGACTGAGGCTTGGCCAGCATGCCCCTTTTCTGGTTCGGGATAAGCATCTTGAGCCTCATCTATCACTGTATTGTACAATATGTGAGTTTTAATTTTCAGAACCTCAAGGTGGGGAAAAGGACAAGCTGTTCATTCACTGAAGGGTCAGATGTTAATTGTATTAATCTGATATTTACCTTGAATCTTCTGGAAGAAAAAAATTCTTTGAGTGATACCAGAACTTACCAAATATTCATAGGCTTTCTTGATCCTCAGAAAAGCCAAGGTTCAGCACCGACTTGGTGGTCAGGGCATTCACATTGAAGCCTGTTTCACCTCTCTACCTTGAGCGTGACACTTTTCTACTCCACATAGCCTTCATTTATGCAATTAGCTGGCAATTTAAGGGTCAGCTATAACAACGAGTGTGAAAAATGTTTTGTAAACCATAAAATGCAACTCTAAGGAATTACTCTTGTGTAGTTATTTAACAATCATTTACTTATAAAAGATTTTATGCCAGGCATTTTTCTAGGGGCTGAAGCAAAGATAAGGAGCAAAACAGATATTAACCCATGCCCTCATGGAACGTACTTCTTGCTATAATAATAACTATTAATAATTATTCTACATTATAATACTAGTACTATAAGACTAACAAATGTATTGTAATATAATTATTACAAATGAAGGTATTCATTAATACTGATAAACAATGATATCAGTATAGCACTGATAAATGCTGATAAAAACTAGTAACAATGATAGGAATTACAGTGCCTCAGGCAAACTATAAAATTCTATAGTTCTAAAATTCTAAAATTCTAAAAATTCTAGAGTATCAGGCAAACTATAAAATTCTAGAACCAGATCGAGTCTTAAAAATTATCTAGTGCAACCCCCTCATTTCTTAGATGAGGATAGTTAATTCACTAGTACATTTCTAGGTGGCATAGGGCCCTTGCCCTTGGGATGCTGTGAATATCAAGTCAGAGTTGTTGAATGAGGTCAGGTGGCTTGTTCAGTGTTACAGAATAGAAAGTGGTAAAGCGGAGCCTTGATCCTGGGGGTTCCTTCCATGGTTGCCACAGTGCTATGTCACCGATATGTTTTGGGTAACTTATTTAGAAACTACAGAGATAGAATTAATATATGTGGACACAGTGGATTAGAGGTTTTTTTTTTTTTTTTTAAAAAAAAAATAAGTTCATGTATTGTTGACAGAATGTTTCATTTTGTAACCTGTCAGCTTAATTAACTGCTGAAGTGAATTCCTTAATAAGGTGGTGGATTCCTCATCCTTGTCTGACTTCGAAAACTGTGAATAATACTGCGTTGTGTGGTGAAGTGCTCTGTAGTCTTCTTTATTTTCGAGTTATATAAATGTACAATATGATTGTCGTTCTGTATTTTAAAGCTTATTTTCTATTTTGAGAATAAAAATAAATATAGAACCACAATAAGATATTACCACACACCTATTAGAATAGCAAAAATAAAAATTCTTATCATGTGCTAGTGAGGATGTCGAGAAACTAAATCCTTCGTACGTTGCTGGTGGGAATGTGTAAAATCATATAATCACTCTGGAAAACTCTGGCATTTCTTATCAGAGTAAACATGTGTTTATCAAAGTAAACTGATTCAGCAGTTGTACCCTGGGGCGTTTTATCCAGAGACATGAAAAGTTATGTTCACGCATAAACCTGTACATGGATGTTCATAGCAACATTTTTCATAATGGCAAAATACTGGAAAAAAAAAATATCCTTCAATGGGTAACTGTTTAAACAACTGTGGTAAATTCATGCAACGGAATTATACTATTCATCAATAAAAAAGAATGGATTATTGATACATGCAACAGCCTTGGTTGACTTCAAGGATGCTATGCTTAATGAAAAAATAAAAAGTCGATCTCAAAATGTTGCATGTACTGTATTATTCCATTTATAAGACATTCTTGATATGGCAAAACTAGAGATGGAGAACAGATTAGTAGTTGTTAGAGGGCAGGAGTAGGGATGGAGTGGAACAGGGAGTAGGTGTTCACACCAAGAAAAAGCAACAGGGAGTCTTTTAATGGTGTTGGAACAGTTCTCTATCTTGGTCGTGATGGTGGCTACATGAATCTATACATGATATAAAATTTCATAGAACTATGTACACACAAAAGTGAATGCAGGTTTAAAAAATTGTGGAAACTGAATAAGGGCTAGTGAACAGTAATATTACAATGTCAATTTCCTGGATTTGATATTGTATTATATCTATATCAGATGCTGCTTTGGGAGAAGTTGGGTGAGCTGTTCATGAGACTCTTTATGCTACTTTTACAATTTTCTCTGAGTCTATATTTCAAAATAAAAAGTTAAATAGTAAGATAAATGTATACATGTAGATTTCTTAATGAATTCTTCTCCTAAAGGTGCTATCTTGCATGCACGCTGAATTGCTCGCACCACAATTTGAAGATCACTGTTACAATGTACAATGTATGGCTTAAACCAGTGATTTTTCAAAGCTGACCAGTCATCAGAAAAATTTAGAAACATTTTAAAACAAGAAAATAACAGTCTCTAGGGCTCATATCTGTCCTACAGAATCAAAATCACAAGGCACGTGCCCCAGGAATCTGCATTGAAAAAAAAAAACAGAACCCTAAAACGAAATAGAACAAAACTCCCTAGATAATTCCGATTGATGCTCAACCAAAGTTTGGGAATCATTTATTTCAGTAACTCCAATGTCCAATGTGTCAATGCCCTTGGAACCTTTTTCAGGTCCTGTGGGTGCACACTCTCTCTTTAATGACAGTGGTTTTTGAAGTCTTACACATCTTTTATCATACAATGTAGAGATTCAGGGTCTCAAATCATCTTTCGTGTTGCTATGCTTTTCCCTCTGTGCTTTCATCATAAATACCAGTTTTCTGCATATATTTTCCCAAAGAATTTTAATTGAGACCCCCAAACAAGTAGATGTAAATTAAAAAAAAAAATAAAGATTTTTCTAGAATGCCTCAGCAATGCCCAAGCTTCTGCATTATAGAGCATTTGCTATAATGTAATGTTGGATAGTGATGTCTGAAATCTTGGCTGATTTTAAATCATCTATAAATGGATTCATTATGGATATTATAAAAATAAATCTGACACCTGAGCCTTTGGGCAAATATACCATATAAAGAAATTATACCCTGGAACTATGATTGACCCTAGAAGCTGTAAAGGAAAAAAAAAAGTTATGGTATTATATTTTTATCATCCTTCCTTAAATTTTCTGTGGTTGGAAACTGGACAGCTGAGCACAACATCAGGGGCAGGTACCTGAGATGTGACACCTTGAGCCTCGTAACACTTTGACCTTCCAGCATTCTTCCTTATTATTTATTTTTATATCATTCTATATGTTGCCGTTTTCAAATAGAATAGATGGTCTGCTAGTCAAGATAGATATACAGTAGCCACCATAACCCATAAAGGTGCATTCTGTAAATTAAGTGCCATAAAAGAAAATGATGTGTTGTGGGAGGAATGGGGAAGAGCTTCACAGAGGAGGGGACATCTGAGCTGAGTCTCAGAGAATGAGTTAGTTGTTAGCCAGGCAGAAAAGGGTGATGGATAGAGTGACACACCAAGTAAAAGGAAGAGCATGTGCAAAAACAGAGAGAAAGGTATGTGTTCTGACCCTTGTAATTTTGACAGCTCTTTGCTGATGTCCTTGGGCAGTACAGCTGAACCCCTTGGAGTAGCTTTACGATATGAGCAGAGTAACTTCACTGTGAGTAGACTCAGACATGTAGTATGTGCTGAAACATAGCTCTAGGAATAGCTCTAGGAAGTTGGGTAGGTATGGGGAGAAGCACCAAGAAATAAGAGCATTCCAGTCTTAACATGCCATGGGCAGGAGAAGCACCTTCCTGGTGGTCCTGACCAGAAAGATTATGCCATTTCTCCCTGTTTCTATTATGCTTGAGAATGAAATGTTTCTGTATATACAGATGCTAAGACAAAAAAGAAAGGGGAAAAAAGCAATTCTCCCTCTTAATTCTCCCCAAACTAGGTCAAAGCAGCCTTTTTACCTAATCAAACACACATCCTTAAGAATGTGAGATGTGAGCCAACTAGAAATATTCTTGTTTTGTTTTGTGTTCTTATTTTTTTCCACTTTGGGGTGATCCTGAGAAAACAGGAAGCAGTGACAGAAGGACTTTATTATGAAATATTCTTTATAACTTGCAACTTTAAAGATGTGTGTGTGTGTGTGTGTGTGTGTGTGTGTGTGTGTGAATAGATTTTGAAGCACTTTCCCAAATATTGTGAATTTTAGTTACCACAATATCTTGTAACATTATTATGGTTCCTACTTTATTATGGTTCCTAGAGACAAATGAAAAAATCTGAGATTCAGAGGACCCATAGTGAGGCTTATAAATGTAGAAGCCACATTTGACCCAATTTTAGTTTTTTTCCTTATGTAAAGCATTGGTAATTCAGAGTAACCACTGTATTATAGTCATTGATTATTGCTATTACTAAAACAATTTCTCTGGCAGAACATTGTTGTAAGGATGTGAAAAACTTTTTAGTGGATTTATTAGTCCATTTCATCTGAAGCCCACTCTGCATTACTGTTAACTCAATCCTTTCAGCGATGCTGCGAAAGGTAGGTATCCTCAGCCTTCAGTCTGCAGAGAATATGATGTAAAGTGAAACAACCAGCCCGGAGCAAAGCTGGGATTTGAACCCTCAACTCCTAACTCTCAGTCTAGTGCTTTTCCTCGCACTACACTGCATCTTGTGTTAATGCTATTATTCTTTATTATAAGAAAAAAAAGTTTTAACTGTTATTTTCCCCAATCATTACCATTCAGAACTGTTTGAAAATTGAATTCATCCTAGTAACATGTGAAAATTACTTAGAATCACCTGTACATGGTGTGTATGGAATGATGTTCTAAAATCCAGAGCAGCCGAAGTAATCTCTAGAAGACATTACCAAGAAGACATTACTTTAGAAAGTTATTAGAATAACCATTTGAAATATTCATTAATTCAGGTGAATTATGCCATCTTGCTTAAACTTGTCAGATGTCATTGGTAGTTTTATTGACATTAAAATGAAATTAAAATGACATTTAAATTTTCTGATATTTTTTGTTATTGACCTGCTTATCTGTGTTATAATGTCTTGGCTTTATTAAGTGCTTCCTTAGTAAAAATTGTTTACAGGCAAAAAAAAAAAATCTTCAAATTGTATGATGTGTATTGAGAAATATCACTATTTGAGGTGACCTTGAAATATCATACATTCCCACCCATACACTGATATGGGTGGATTTTACTTTTTCATATTTCATCATCTGCATTTAGTGCAGTTCCTCTACTGGGGCCAATTTAGATGCATGTCATGCCCTTTTTATTGAACAGGGCTCTGTAATAGATAGGACAAGAGTGAAAACACATCCTAGTCCTTAAGCAGTTTATATTTTAATTAGAAACTGCACATGTGTAAACAGCTAGTTAACAAACAGTATAAAGCTCTAGATTCTGTTTGTGAAGTGGCTCCATGGTTAATTTCTCAGAGGACTCAGAAAAAGAGTTGACGTGGGGCCAGGACATGGTTGGAAGGCTCGGGGAGGCAGTGGTTAAGCACATAGACTCAAGCATCAGATAAATCTGGGTTCACGTTTCATTTTGCCAGTTTTTCTCTAGGAATTTGAACTAACTAGGTGAAGTAGCTATTTAGCTCTCTCAATTTGTTCTTATGTTAAAATAGAGATATATATGTATCTCAAAGAGTTATTTTCAAAATTAAGTGAATACATTGACATAGTATCTGGCAGAAAATAATGGCTAACTCAATGGAAGCTGCCATTCTTATTGTTGCTCATTATTAAAGTTAAAACGTGAACATTAGCTCAAGGAGTCAAAATTGGTAGTTTTTTCATCCATAGATTTTAAATCATAATTGCCTAAACATAAGTTATTTGGAGTTACAGCCATTTTGCTAGCCATTTTTGAAAAAAACCAAATTTCATCCTTTTTTGTTCTATAGTAATATTTTGTTAATTGACATTTTAGGATTGACTTGTCTTAAGTTTGTTCATGCTGGGATTATGATGTGTTATGTCCTTCTTGAATTTGCATAACACTTTTCTTAGAGACTGCACATGAACATCTATATTTACAGTATCTCTCTAAGAAGGTGCATTTTTATTATTGAACTGTCATTACAGATAATGTAAGTGAACATTATATAAAGTGAACTGTATAAACTAATGATTTTTATTAATTTAAAATAATCTTTTGTTTTCTAAAGTATCCAATAAGGCAGATAGATTTTAGAGATGTTACTAATTATACCATCGCAGAAAAATAATTTATTAATTTAGTATTTTATCTTGGATCCCATTCATTTCCGGGATTCATACTTGAGATTTAGCCAGTCTCCCACAATTGCATTTAGACTTAGTCCATGTGCACGCCTTTTTCAGAGAAAGGGGTCTGTATGTCATCAAACCCTCAAAAAGATGCTTAACTCACTTATTAGGAAAGATAACATCCCTTGCCTAAGTGGTCACCAGTCTCCCAAACCAGTTATACTAATGCTGCTTAAATAAAAGCCAGATTTCAATGTTCTTCTCACCAAATTTAGGAGGCAGTGTCTGAAGTGAGCACTGAGTATTTGGTGGTGGTGGAGTTCTGATAAGTATATGGAAAACAGTGTGTGTACAAAATATAACATATATTGTATATAGATAATTATATATCATGACGTGGTTCGATACACCTTTATACACATTTGCACATCTCCTCTGGGCAGTGCATGTGCAAGGTAAGGCCTGGAGACGGATAAGGTATGGGTCATTTCCTCTTAGAATGAGGCCACTTTGGGATCTCACCCCATTTGATAGTTGAGCAGATGGAGTCTCAGTGATGAGGCTGCTTGTACCAGCCCTGTAGGTAGAAAGTAGTCAAGAGGAGATTCTCGAGTTCTTCATACTGCACCGTGCTTCCTGTTGCTTAGCATATAACTATTCCCCATACATTTTTAAAACTTATTTCTTTTATATGTGAATTTAAAATGTCATATTTGTTCTGTTTCCATTATTGCAGTTTTGAATGATGATTCATCAGTGCAGTGGCCTATTTTAGTGAACCACAATAGCTTGGGTAGAAAGAAAAAAAGATTCAACATACTCAGGAATGGAAAGCAGCCATCTTTTTATAGCTAAAATTGCAAACATCTGGCAATTACTCTATTCTACCTCCCTTCAAAAAAGAAGAATCGTCCCTTCAACTGGGGCCTGCTGCTGTGTTTAATCAAGGCAGCTATGCAAGCCTCAAGGAGCAATAGGTTTTGATTCAAGGAGGCCATTGCCTAACCCAGTTGGCCAGAGTCTCTTTGGAAAGTACGCCATTTAATGCTCCCCATATGCTACTGTGTTATATAATAATACTCATGATAATATGGCAATTAATGGCTATAGAAAATCCCCTTTTGCTTTTCTGCCCTGGCTTATTTGCGGTGGCTCTTATGGCAGCTTTTAAATTTGGAAAGTTAACTGTTCAGGTCAAGTTTGCCTCTCTACATCCTCTGAAGCTTTTTGTGCTCCTGAACAGAAGGTTGAGCTACATCAATAACACCAACAATTACTGACTTGATTTTGCTATTAACTGGTTTAGTAAATTGTTAAAGGAACAAATCAATTTCTTTTAAAAGCCATACCACGATCTTGTAGTCAACAAGCAGTCCACTGTGGTTATGATCCCTTAGTACCCCGCCCTTGTTTCTTATTGTGATAACTGTTTGTGAAACTAGTTCTTCCCTCACTGGCAAAAGTCAATTCTGATGGCAGGGGAAGTGAGAATGGCTGGTGGTTTGCAATAAGGGCTGAGAGTCAGAACTTCTGCATTTTTCTCTTGGGGCCAGTGCCAGCTTTCACTGTGGCCTTGACCAATGCATTTACCTTTCTATTCCCCATTTACCTTTCTCTTCCTCTAGAGCATTGAAGGGTAGAGGAGGACTTTTTCTTTCCCAGGTTCTGCCAACCTTATAGCCACTGTTCCCTTTGCTATAAGTCCTCTTGGTGAATAATCGTCAGTAATTGTGAAAGGAATAAAACAGATTTAGTAGAAAGAAAAAAAAACAAGGTTCAGTGGCATGGTGATTTTCAAAAACAACCTCAAGTACTAAAAATAGACTGTTTTCTAGTGTTAGCATATTTTGGTGCTTGGAAATCATAGACATTTAATGGGGGCCTTGGCTTATTTTATAGCCTTTTTTTTTTTGGCTTTTTACTTTTATGCTTTTGGTAGAAGTGAGTTCAAAACCAAAGCCACAGTTTTTCTCTTGATATAATAATTCTGCTAAACTGTCTCTCCTGCCAGTCTTCCCAAAATCCCAGTGAATTTTATAAACATCTCAAACTAAATGAAGCTTTGGAAGAGGTGAGATGGTGACGAGGGAGTTTTTTGGTTAAAAAAAAAAAAAAAAAGGAAGAAGAAAAGACAAAAAGGAAAGAAAAATAACAAGAACTCCTGAAACCTTAAATGCTTATCACATTCAATACAGCTGTTTCATGCAGACCTAGGTAGAATAATGATTTTTAGGAACTTCAAAATGTGTGTTCCCCCTTTTCCGTCTACATCCAATGCTTTATTGACAGCTCTGGCCTTGCTCCTTTATGAGCACATCTTAGAACTTGGGCTCGTTTATTACAGGCAGTGTTCTAGCTCACTTGCTTATGTCCTTGATGACCTGCTAAAGTGGAAAAGGTGATGCCAACGTCTTTTACTATATTTTCTTTTTCTTTTCTTTTTTCTTTAGGGGTTAAAATCTATAAACTTTCTAGAGTAGGGCCAGTGCTGTATTGCAGGGGATCTTTAAATGTCGCTCAGTGGTTCTCTACCTTCACTACTCAACAAGGATCACCTGGTAGCTTCAAAGGACATCAAGACATGGGCCTCACCCTCAGATATTCTAATGTAATTGGTTTGGGAGGGGCCCTTTTTTTTTTTTAGCACTTCCCAAGTTGTGGAAGGAACTACTGAGGTAGGCCAATCTCCCACCTCATAGCTGAGTTTATACCATTTCTCACAAGATATTTGTCAGGCTTTTCTTGAATATTTCTAGTGCAGGAAACTGAAACTGCCCTTTCTGTCTTTGGGAAGCTCTGAATTTTTTTTTTTTTTTTTTTTTTTGGAAATTCGTCTATATTTTGATTTGAAATCTGCCTTCATAAAATGTGGGCACGTCTCTTAGTTTTACAAATTTATACTCTCTAGCCATGGAGTTTACTTAAAGTTATAAGCACCTGACTTAAAGTTATAAAGTTATAAGCTCCTGACTTCCAAAAAAGGAAAAAATAAAACACAACTAAAAACTATAACAGTCTGATCATATCTCTCTAATGGTGACCCAGTCCTCATTAAATGTGACCTCTTCGTTCACTACTTTTGAGTTGTGAACACTGAGAGAGGAGCTGTGAAGAGCAAACAGACAAGTAAAACAAGTACTTAGAGAAGTGAGGCAGCGTTAGAGATACCTTGTCACCTAGAAGATTTGGTGTTAAGAGCAGCAACTCTGCATGGTCACCTTTAAATTCACAGTGCCTAACATGGCTGAGGCACAGAGGAAGTGTTAAATGAGTATTTATTGAATAAATAATAATTATGAATCTATTAAGGTGGTTCAGTTTAAATTAAATATTCAAAAACTGATAGTTTTAAATGTAACGATACTTTAGAAAATATACTGGGAGATCCCTTTTGAAGAGGGAATAAAGCTTAAAATACGTAGGCAGAAATTTAATAAGAGATGTGAGGCTTCTATATCCAAACAACAGCAACAAAATCAAAACAACAACCCTGAAGATCTCTGGAGGGACGTAAGACTTAGTAGTAATCCCCTGGGTGCAGATGTGTCCTCTTAGGCAATCTTAAGTTCGCTTTCACTTGAATAATATGGTGGAGGTGGGAACGTATTTTGTTTATAGGGTCACCCATGTTCCTTTTGTCTTAAAAGGTATTTAAGTGAAACCTGCTACTCTCCAAATCTACCTTTGGTCTTAGTTCTCCCCTTACAGATTACAAAGAACAAGCCAAGTCCTCTTCCCTGTATGAAGCCTTTAAGCCTTACAAGGTGTCCTTCACTCTGTCATTCCTCTCTCCTTCAAGCTGAATGTTCCCTAGCAGGACTCCTAAAATTTAATTGTCTTATTCGGCCTATTTTAGAAAGTCTTATTTTTCAGGACCCAGAACTGAGCATAATGCCATCAAGTGCACATAAAGAATGGCAAAATTCTCTAAAAGAATTCCTTTTCCTGAATATAGGTGCAAGCATTAAGAATTACCTTTCCAATTTCAGCAGTTTGTCAGATTCACTTATAGGACTTTTCTAGATGGTATTATTATGGTTGGCTTTTTTTTTTAAATTTTGCATATTTTCAAAAATACTTTTTTTTTTAGTCGAATAAGTAAGTTGGAGTTCCAGGGAAGTCTGAATTTTGAGGAAACAAGTTGGAAATGCTAGAGTTCAGAATGAGTAATAGTAAAAGCAAAACTAAGATTATTAAAAAAAATTATCAAAATTACTTATGTGATTATTTTTTTGCAATATCTTTTCCTGGCATTTCTTGTTCATGAGTTTAAGTTGTTTTATAGCTCTTTGGTTTTTATTTTATTTTATTTTCATGTTTAAAGGAAGATATATAATCTGATACTTTGACTGTGCCAATGATTTGTCATTTGGATGTTGAAGTTACATGCCACCACTACCTGGCTGTAGTTTGTCTAGAGTATGGGTTAATTGGAAAAGTGAACGAAACTCTTAAAACTCAGTATATATAATTAAGGTGAGGAAGTGGCAGTAGTCGTTCCACACTTATACTTACCTTTGTGAGTTATTATTCCAACTGTTTGTTTAGAATGTAAAGAA
>NW_011888795.1:6252845-6255286 GCF_000151845.1 Pteropus vampyrus | reverse complement strand
TATTGTTGGAAATTACTGCTTCTTATTCTGGAAAACAGTGTTGGTCCAAGGTTGAGAAAGGAGACTACCGAGGACTCTTTCTTTTCTGGAATAGTTTTCAGGACACTTTTTGATAATAGACTAGTGTATTAGTTAGGCACTAGAAGTAGAGGAAGGGGAAAGCTAGAGTCAAAGAGGGAATCAAGACAAAAGGCTTGTAATTAGAATCTGGGCACATGCTTGAAGTGCTCTTCAAACATTCTGTTTGCAGAAATAAACCCAACCCTAATAGTACCTGTTATTTCTTCCCCAGACAGAGTATAAAGAGCTGTGATTCCTAGGTTATAGCTAGGACCTATCACAAAGTTTGACATTATTCTGAATGCAACTTCAAAATTGTGCATGGATTCTCAATAGCAAGGGGAAAACTAAAGGGCCTGCCTAGAATAGAGGAAATTTTACCTTAGTAACAGTGGAAAGGAGGTGGCAACCAATCAAGAAGGCAATGCCTGCACGTGACAAGCACTGAGGAAAGTGGTCCAGTGGGAAGGTCTCTTCTTTCCTGTACACTTATGGCCCACATGTGTCACCAAACCACCTTAGATTGGTTTTCCCAATTATAAAACAATGAGATTGAACAATATTATCTCTTCACTTCCTTTCTGCTCTAAAATAATTATATGAAAGTGTGATTCTGCTATAGAAATTGCATGGAATTGGTTCCTCCTAAAAGGCATGGAGTAAAGCTGTTCCCATGGAATGTCATAAATTCAGTTAGGCTGTGCAGTGGGCCATAAACGCTCTAGTCTATATGCCTTCAGCATGTTCCTCTGCCTCTCCACGTCCTCTCAACTCTTCCATTCTAGGCTAATATCCTTCAACGTTCTTTTCCTTACACCAGAACAGAATGTAAATTCATGTTCTTAATTACATTTTGTTTATGAGGGAGCTAACATTTTATTTGTTTCTACTATATGCCAGGTACCTGGTATAGCATCTTTATTTGAAAATTGATACTAATATTTTCAATGTTCAAATAATGAAATTGAAGCTCAGAGAGATAATCAATAAGTTGCCTGATATTTCCTGGCTAATGGATCTTTGATTTGAATTCAGCTATTTCTAAATTCAAATTTCATGTTCTTTCTATTGTATTTCATACGCTGACTCACAGAATTTATACAAAAAACATTTGTTAGATTTGCTTACATTGAAATACAAAAATATCTATCTATCTATCTATCTATCTATCTATCTATCTATCTATCTATCTATCATCTATCTATCTATCATCTATCTATCTAAAGAGAGCAGTCTACATCTTTGAGAGTATGCCAAAGTGGAACTTTGCCAGAAGGACTTCTATTTTTAATAGAAACCAGAGCTTTAAACTGAAGGCATGAAATTCTAATGATAAAAGTTTAGATATCAATTAGGGCAGGAATCTGGGGCTTATGATGTCTTAGTTATATGCTATAGATGATATATGACCTTGGCTTTGTGGTAATAAGAGAGTTAAATAAAAGTTCTTCCAAGTTAATCTTATAGTGGAGAGGAGAATAAAATAAATACATGCCTGAATGGCAGACTGGCTACCTGAATCTTCTGGATTGAAAAAGATAAATACAAACTAAAGTAGGTTACACTGAATAAAGAGCAATAATTTTTGTTGCTTTCTTTTCTTTGTTATTTTCTTACATTTACTTTTTAAAAAATTCCTAGACAATTTTGAGGGCATCACAACCTTTAACCATGTCTTTTACTGAGATGTATGGGTCAGGGGAGTGGATAGGAGCCTTTTACTGAGATGTATGGGTCAGGGGAGTGGATAGGTGTTCAGCTAAGAGCTGTGTAGAATTAGAGATAAACAAGGTTTGAACTTTGGCTGTGTACTTTTGAAAAAGGGGGAGAGACTGGATGCCTCTGGCCAAGAAGCTATTTAAGGGTTCCCATTCATCCTCATCATTATTTAAGCTGGAGATGAACTCAGAACATTTTTTTGATCAATTTATCTACCTGTGAAATAAATAATATTAAAAATAAGAATTTGGCATGGAGCCTTTATTGAAATGTATTTCAATATGAATCTTGGCTGCCATAATGATGGATACAGTTTAATCCATCAAAGACCACCATTTAAAAGAAGATGGGAAAATCCTTAGACCATTATAAATAATGAACTTTGGAAATCTTGGTCTGATGGTTGTGAGAGGGTTAAGAAAGTCCATTGTTTTGTAACCAGGCCCAACGATCTTGTATAAGCCATGTCAGAATGTTGTGTGCACACTGTCTGTCTTTGCTGATCACAGTAATCAGGTCATATGAGAAAGAGAAGTAATAGAGTGTTTCTTAGCAACCAACCCCAGGAGAAGGAGAAAATTACTCAAACCTGGCCATCCAGCCAGGGAAGTAGAAAGGAAAAAATATTCTGAAAGTCTGCTGAAAGTGCTCAGGGACATGAC
>NW_011888795.1:6220554-6250740 GCF_000151845.1 Pteropus vampyrus | reverse complement strand
TAATATCTGCATAGTTCTTCCTGCTGCTAGGAGACACATGCTTATATAAAGACAAGGTATTATTACAAATCAGAAAAAAAAGTAAATAAGAAAATATACATTAATACCTATAATGTGGTAAAAACAAAAAAAAAATGCTTGGATATTTTTCTTTCATTTTTTTTACCCACTTCAGGCAAGACTTTATTTAGTTTGATCTGATACTTTAGTAGTTTATAAACCATGGAAGTATTCTGCATTATTAGGGATATTGGAAATATTGTTCTCAATGATGTCGCTTTCTGAACGAGACTAGTTTGGGTCATAAGTCAGTTAAGGGAAATTAGTGCAAAACCCAGAATGATTTTGAGAGCTTTGTGTTTATAATTTTGCTCCTACTTTGTGCCTTTCCTTGAGTAGGCTCGAGGCCCTCAGATATATCACTCAGCCATCCAATTCTCTAAAACTATCTTATTGGTGTAATGAGACAGAAATTTGCACTGACCTGCTTCCTCTCCACAGGCCTCTTCTAGAGCAACATTCCCACAGATTGTACTTCCATTCCCTCCTCTGCCCCAAACCTAAGATTAACAATGACAAGAGTAAATAAAATCCCTTAATATTACATGGTATTTTATGTGCATAGTACACATGCACAACCATTATTTTATTAGACCACCAGAACTCTTCTTTCATAAGTAAATGGAGGGGTTACCATTCCCATTTTGTAGATGTGTAAGCTGAAGTATCCAGAGGTGATGTCACCTAGCATCACTCACCTATAAAGCCAGAGTTCCAAGACCAGAATAATAGGGCTTCTGACTCCTGACCCAAGGGAGATTAGGTGGATTGTGGAAGGTCACTGCTCATGTACAATTCAGATGTCCCGTTTGAATTCTTCAGGTTTTAAATGAAAAAAATGAGGCTGGAAAAAACTAGCGTTTTGGAGCTCAGTACACAGAAGCAGGTCTTCCATTCCCTGTCCCAGGTGTTTACCATAGTGTAGTATCTCACAGATTTAATACTGCCCAGATCCCCTGTTCTGATCATAGCAATGTACACTGTGGGTATTACTTGAGAAGTAAAAGTGTACATTTTATAAATAACTCCTGTTTATTATTGATATCTTCTATGCATAATTGATGTTTTTTAAGTATGTATTTACTTAGGATCCAATATTTTTTCAGTACTATTAATTGCCTTGGGAAAACAATAACGACAAAAACTTAAGATCTGGGATTTATATTTGAAAGCCTCAAACGTGTTTTTATTTTTAGATTTAAAAAATAAAGAACCAAATAGAAAAAAACTTCAGACTTTCAGTTCAGTAGGAATTTTGAGAAAGATTGCATATTTTTAGGTCCAGATCATCAAAAGTAGTTGGGTTCTGAAGGTTAGATAGGTACAGATTGGCTAAGGGGTGACAGATGAGGAGTAGAATGGTGAATGCTAAGCAGACAGTGTTGGAATGGGGTGGGGTGGTCAGCTGGAATAGAGCCATGTGGCTATGATGGGAGCATGGGATGAGGTGTACAGGATAGAGGGAGTTTTAAGTCTCCTAGCTGTAGAAGAGGTGATCAAAGAGAGAAAAAGGTAAAGACTCTACTAGTCTTTCAGCCTGGAGCCTAGAGCCATAGTGTGAGGCTAAGGATATAAACTTGGGATTAGGGACCACACCTCTTTCAGTCCTTTATATAGCTACTCACATGGTAATGATTAGAAATTTAGAAGATGCTCTTTGATGTGAGCAACTTTTCTAAATAGCACTTGATGCTGCTGATAAATAAGACTTTGGCACATTGCTGCTTCTTCTGTGGGCTTCAGGCTTAAATGGATCTGGGAGGATATGAGAGCTTCCGTTCCAAAGTGCCTACATTTGAGTGACATACTAAGTAATGCCTGGATATCATTTGGGGAGTACTTGTGTATCCTTCAGAAGGAAAAGTTCCTGCTATTAGGATAATTTGTTGCACACTTGAAGTCTTCTAATATATTTCAATCATATAAATCTTTCTTGAATATTTTTTTCTTTGTGAACCACATTGAAGATTTTCCATACACTTAAATATGGGCACAAGCTATTTTTTAAGAACAAGAAAACAAATTCACTTGAAAGAATATACACAAATCCTGTCTCCTTAACACATCAACCCCATTTTATATATCCCCATTTAGTCTTCAGCAACATGAATCTATAGTTTTTGTGTATAATTAGGGAGAAACATAATTTTTATATTTTTAAAATTTAATGTTATAGAATAAGAATTTCCCCCATCGTATTTAGCAATGGCATTATAGTCTTTGGAGTAGATATCCAGAATTTATTTAACTATTGCCATATTGTTGCTCAGGTGTGTTACTTCCAGTGTTTTTCTGTTAGCATAGTATAACTTTTGGAGGAGATAGCAGGTTGAAGAAATTGGTATGTTTTTATCAGTTTATTACTGGTACTTGCCAAAGTATCTTTTAATTTAATTCCATTCTGTACTAATTACAACAGCTGTGGTGAAGTAGTTGGGGGCCAGAATAGATGTTTGGAACTGGTTAGGTCAGAAAATTTTTATGTGTTTGAGGTGAGTGATGATGGGATGGGTAGGTTATTGCTTTAGCCATACTTACTGAATTTAAATAGGCAATGGAAGCAAATCAACTGTTATGAGGGAGACATGGTCCAACTAGATTGCCTGGATACAGTATTCCTCAGGGCTGGATTGTGTAGTTTCACTGCAGTCAGGACGGCAGAGCATGGTGATGGATCGTACATAAGTAAGCCAACAGAGATTAGATGGCATAGATGACCAGTCATAGCTGTGCAGCTAGGGGTGGGTACTGATTCTGTTCCTTTGAAGAATAATGAAAACTTGATCTCAGACTAACTGGGATGATAATAATGATGAGAACAATAGTAAAATTTTCTCATGTTAATTATGTTCCAAATACTATTTCAAGCATTATATGTATATATCTCCAAATCAAATTAGTACATATACTAATTTAATACTAATAATAATCTTGTGAACTAGTGCTATTATTCATTTCCATTTGATGAGTGTGAAAACTGAGATACGGAGGAGTGAAATAACTTGCTCTAAGTCACATAGTTGTGAAGTATGAGGTAATGAAGCTATGCAGGCAGACATGGCTTACCTTTAGAGTTGGACTGAAATTCCTTAGGTCTTTTAGGCATATTAGAATCACCCAAGGTTCCTAGCACTTTCTGAGACTACAGAATAGAACTCAACTCACCTCTTAGCACTAATGTTAGTATTACCTACAAACAGTGTGAAAAGATTTAGCCACAATGGTGAATAGAGATCAAAACAGTTATTGTAGTTATTACCTCTTTTATTTAGCTCTTTGTTTCTTAGGGGGTATGAATTTGGAACATAGTAATAGGTGTCCATTACATACATATTAATTTGAGATTCGAAGGAAGGAATAAATGGATTGATAAATTGCTTAATGCAATGTCAAGGTGTAATCTTGACCTCAGAACCTTGGTTCAACTGTAAGTAGCCCAGCTCGAGCAAAATCTTAGTGTAGGATTAAAAGATAACTCTGCAAACTGTAAAAGGATGCTGTTAACTAGTCTGAAACTGTATTAGTTTGATTTATTGTTCTCTTTTTCCTGTTAAAGACAGGGAGTAGTCTCACTTAAAGTTTAGTGATTAAATCACTGGTTGCCTTTTCTATTTTGGTAGTTGTGGTAATTGATGTTTCCTGGAAATTTTCCCCCATTCTATTAATACCGTCAAAGGGGGTTACAGCCGTGACTCACTCCAGGAAGTCAACCATCATTTGCTTCCTCAATCTCACCAAACAGTCCCCATGTACAAAATCAACGACTTCTGCAAATGAGTTGCTTTGTAGCTCTCAAGAAAATTCTAGATAATACAGCTTTGTGGTTCTCTCTGAGCTTCCTGCCACCATAATGAATAAAACAAAAGTTCATGTTTTGCTTCCTGGTATTCTTGAAATCACTGACCACTTAGGTCTCCAGTGTGGGCTCTGTCAAGAGAATTCCCACCAGCTGTCTAGCAAAAGTGCCTTGGCATTCATCTTTGCAAAGTTACTCCTGGAGATGTGGCTTTAGCAGTCAGGGATCTGGAGTTCATGAACTCCAGTATAGTCTATATTTTTTTAACAGTGTATACCTGGCTTAATATTTCTGTATTCATTCATTTGCTCACTCTTTAATTAACTTACACGTTGATTCCTTCAATGCCTAGTTCTGTATCTCTTGAGCACTGCTGTGTAGTGTACGCCATCCTAGATACTGAGGATACCGTACAGAGTACTTGCTCTGAAGAAGTTCTAGTATAGTTACTGTGAACTATATTATTGAATTACCTACCCAGAAGGAAAACAAACTCAGAATACATAGCTCATAGGCTTATCCTAAAGGAACGAAGTCCCATTGACATTTGTAAAGTTGTGAAGAATAAGGTTATTTATGTTAATTCTGTAATTTTTTTTTCAGAGATCCATTCCTGCCTGGAATCCATCTCATCTGCTCTCCCCCTCTCCCTACTGCCCACATGCACATAAACAGTGATATAGAACTTAACTGTGCATTTCTTGGGGTTCTTGAAATTTTCTACCTTGGATTATAGAAATCTGTGTCCATGTCTTAGCTTCTCTGCGAATTATTTGGGTAGAACCAGTGTATGACTCATTTCTGAATTAGGGATATCTCACTTTTGACCTTTCTCCTCTTCCGCCTCTTCTGGCCTCCTAGCAGAGTGCCAGATAAATGGTAGCTGTTCAGTATGTTCAGTCAATGCTAGCTGTGTGACCTCAGACAACTTAGTAAACTTCTCTGAGCCTCAATGTTCTCTTCTATAAAAAAGAGAATAGTAAGTCCTACTTCCTAGGTTGTCGTGGAGGTAAGGTAATATATTGAAAGATTTTTTAATAGTGTCTGTCACTTAGTAAGCACTTACTGAATGTTTCATTAATAAATGATTTTACTGCTGCTTTTGAAGTGATAGCATTTCCTTCTAGGATTTTCTTGTAATTCTTTATGATTGATAGAGAAGAGACATGCAGTGTAGGATTTCACATCAACCTTCATTATATAAGAAACTGGATATAAATATGCTGTTTCAGTTGTATATATCTCATATTCTTGTGTGACTGCTGACAAAACGTTAAATAAAATTATGCTACCATTTTCCCTTGAAGTCAATTTATGGTATCTTTAAAGTCTCAGATTTTTTTCTGATCCTATTGCTGACACCAGTTTTACCAGAGGTTATGTTGGTCAGTATCATCATGAGTGGTGCAGCTTGATCTTTGGGGTTTGACTCAGATCCTCAGTCCTTTGTCCTTTTTTATTCTGGCTATGAGCAGAGGAGACAGGCATAAAAACTTTAATATCGTCTTACCTCCCTCTCCCATCTTTTGCTGGCAGAGAAAATGTTGTGCAAAGGAGGGCAACAGTGATTGAAAAATTGCTGTGATCAAAAAAAATTGTAACATAATGACAAATCTAGCTACACACACACACACACACACAGATATACACATATATACATATATATGCATATATCCATATATATTAATATATATGTGCATATATATGGATATATGCATATATGTCTATATCAGATTTTGGAGTTGACATATTTTTGTGTACAAATAATATACACTTTTCAAAATGTGTTTATACTGCACTGTCATTGAATCTTTACACATCAACCTTGTCTAGTTGTAATAGCAGAGATTATGGTCTCCATTTTATGGATGAGGAATGTCAGAGGATGCAACTTTGTAGCATGTTCTAGAGCAAGGTCTGAATTCTAAGGCAGTTGTAATCTTTCACCATGATGTATATCAGAATATATCAGAAGATAATTTAGAAGCATGGATATAGGTTGAAGTTGAACATTCACTTCTTCTTTTGTAATATTGCTTAACTCCTAATAAAAATAAAGCTACAATGAAGCTGCATTTGTCATCATTTAGGGGCCTTTGTACTCTTATTTTTTACCACAGTTGCCTCTGTGTTCTGATAATTGGTCCATGGAGGGTATGGTATTAGAGTTGAATGGTTATTCTCAAATCCTCCTTAACTTATCTGTTGTAGTATTATCATAGTTTCTAGTTACATATGTGTGTGCTTATTTGATCATTGCCTTCCTCCCAGACTCAACTGTAAATTCCTCAGGGGCACAATGGTATCTTAGGGGTCTGAGCACATATGTGGCAAGCGATGGATGCTTAGTAAATAACTGTTTAATAAATGAATGAATAAATGGTTAAATGATATGGACACAGACTTCTAAAATCCAGAATGCCAGCGCTAGAAGGAGCCTTTTAAGTATTTGAATTCAACTTAATGAAATATTACTAAAAACCTCCTCTGTTCCAACCACTGATATAGATGCTTTGGAGTTTAGAGAGGAACAAGACATGATTTCCATCCTCAAAACCTAATTATTTATTGAGGGGCATTTAACATATGGGAAATAAATTATAACAGAGCTCTAGGCAAAGTCTGTTGGGAATAGCAGAGAGAGATATGATATTACTTCTGATCAGGGACATTAGGCAAAGCTTCCTGGAGATATATTTCATCTGGACCTTGGAAAGTAGATTTTTTTGTGTGAATGGAGTTGATGTTAGGAAAGAACAGTGTATTTAGTGCATGGATCATGGGGATGAATCACTGGGTCATAATGGAAGGACAGTGGGAGTAGTGAGCACTGACGTCGGGGCTTCTAGTGACTATGCAAAGTTTAACGTGCCCCTTATTTCTTCTCCTTTTCCACCAGTTGTATTTCTTTAATCCCCCTCTCAACTATCCTTGCTGCCATTCTCACTAATCCTTCTCTCCCGCTGTCTTTCTTGCCAGAATCTGATGCTTAGTGAATACGTTTTGCTTGTTGCAAAAACTGACATCGTTCATATATTAATGAACAATGCAGCCTGGGCAACACCATACATTCTATAATCTGTAGCATGAGGCCAAGGGAGGTACTTCCCAAGTAGGTTTCTTTTGCTTTTCTTCCTCAGATTGTTATGTGGTCATGACTTCAGTTCATACTTCCACTGTGGGGAATTTTCTAAACTTAAGAATCAAGCTCTGTGTATGCATTTTTTATATAAGCCCTTTTTATGGAAACTATTCTGCCAAGCTGCCTCCTGTTTTTGACTATTGTATATAAGATTGAGGTGTTCTGTCCTGAGAATGTCAACCAGTTTTACAAAGCAACAGAGCATCCGAGTAACCCAGAGGAGCTCTGATTGGCTCCCGGGGCCTCCGTGCTTAAGAGCACATAGAAGGGGCTTATGTGTTTTTTTTTGTAAAACCATTTTGGAGAAGACAAAATGCATTCTAAGGGGTACACACAAAAGCAGGATAGAGGCAGATGAAAAGGCAATGAAGGCATCTTTGTGACCTCTCCTCTCAGAACTTGATTTTCAGAACTAAAACTTCATTTTCCATGCTTTTAAGAACGACACACCTAAAAAGGGACGCATACTACTTGCCATACTTCGGCTCCATTTAATGGTTCATTCATTTATCACTATCCCGACAACAAAAATGGCAATCCCTATTGGTTACTGAAAATAATGTAAACAAAGTGAAAGAGCAGAAGACATGTTCTTGCCTATATAGCTACAATTTAATGCTGCATTTTATACAGAAACCAAGTACAGGCCTAGTTTTGAGGCCTGACTTCATCACTTGTGGGCTTTGTGATGTGGGAGAGGCATTTATCAAATAGGAATAAACATTATTAGTCTATACCTACTACTTCTACTTCACATGACATATTATTTGCAAAAGTGAATTGTAGATTGTAATTGTGGGACAAATATGAAGGGTTATTGATATTTTACCCCCTGGCTAAGGAGAAAATGGTAGCATGAGTGTTATGTCCTTCTTTGCTCTGTTGACTGGGGCAGCACAGAGAGCTTCAGAACTTCTTTTGCTGACATTTCTAATTAACAATGCCAAATCTCAGCCTTGTATCTATCCTCCCCAATCCTTAAGAGGGAAACAAGTGTTCCTGTTATAGCTCTACCATGTGCATGACAGGAAAGAATCGCGTTGCCATCAGAACCTTAATTTATCAATCTTACTGACTTAAAATTTAAATTTGCAAGCTTAAGATGATTCATTAACAAAGTATTTTTTGAGCCTTCCCTTTTCTTCAGTGAACAAAAGGAAATGGCTCACACACTAGCACGTCTAATAAGCTCTCATTCAGCAAAGGATGGTGTGCCCTTAATTTTGTCAGCATGTGTATAAAGAACGTACTTTAAGTAGAGATTCTTCACTCGGCAAATACAGTGCATAATTTTCAAATACAGCCTTAAATCTGCCTCAAACCTGTTCAGAATCTGTTTTTCCTCTTTTCATTAAAATGTTCCAACCTGGAAATTTCATCTTTGGAAATTCAGACACTTTTCACTTCTTGTGAAGAGAAGAGCTAAATGATTTCAGAACTTTAAGTTACAAAGATGACATATTTTTGCCCTGCATAACATTGATATGGTTGAGCTGTATTTTTCTTCTAATAATTCATATAATCTTTTAATATCTATATATGCTTGGATTTATTTCTATGCATGTGTACTTTGAAAATATAAGATATATAGAGGTACATTTTGAGGAATTAAAACACAATTAAGGACCAAATAGTCTATTTAACTTTAGCCATGCATCTAAATCCTATGCTCGAAATCAAAAGATTATGTCTTCCTCTTTGATTACATTTTAACCAGGGAAACATGTCTGTTATATTTGAAGCAGAATGTTCTCAGGATTTTGTGAAAGAAAAGATGCAAGCATAAGTTCATTATAGAAAAGAAAAAAGGTAGTTCGTTCATTTGTTCATTTGTACATACATTCTTTTAGTCATACAATGTTTGAGAACCCTTTGTGTGCCAGATACTATATTGGGACTAGGAATAAGCAATGGCCAAAGCCCATGCCCTTTTAGATTGTACATTACAAAAAGGAAGAGGATAGACTATAAAGAAATAATAGATAATAGCTCAAGTGGTAAAAACCACACACACACACACACCACACACACACAAAACACACACAAACACACACACACACACGCACGAGGGTAAGAGGATAAAGAATTCCCAGATCATTTGTGATATAGAGTAGATGCAATGATCTGCTATCAGTTCCATCATCCTTATGGGACTTTCTTTTTTGTAATGAATTACTTCATTTGCTCTTCTCATGTCCCTTCTGGTGGAGAGTGGGGGTGGTCTGCCATTTTTATACCTAATGCTTTTATTTTTCAGTAAAAAACAAATTTCTCATACTTTGCCTGAAGATAGTGGCCTTGCACGTGTGTTTTGTGCTGAATAATCTCAGTAGAGTCCTGTCCACAATACTTACCTTAAAAAGATTTGCGGGGCACCACTGAAATGACTAGAAACAGCTCTCTTTAGTAAGCATGCTGGATTATCCAGTGATTTGAAGTGAGCCTGCAGGTTCAGCTTCCTTTTGCCACTCAAATCTCACATGGCCTTTATGAACTAGTGAAAGTAGCAGGTGGCGTTTCGCTTTTAGTTTTCCTTAAGTATGTCTCTTTCTGTCACTCTCCAGGCTCTGTGCCAGTGGGCTGTCAGGGTCAATACTTCATGAAATGGACCATAGATCACTTCAGCTCTTTGTAAAAGCTTCTTTGTAACCTGTTGGTTACGGTGGATGACATTTAACTTCTCTGTCTTTAAGTCCTAAAGTGACTGCTTTTACAATGCCATCTGAAAGCTTCTGTGGGTTTTTTTGTTGTTGTTGTTCTTTGCTTTTTGTTTTTATGTGTTAATTTTATTTACTTTTTAATAATCTAGCCCCATTCTGCTATTCTAACCTCTTTTCTCTGAGTTTTCTTAATTTTTCTCTGAATGATTAAAGTATTGTGCTTATTCTAAAACTTGTCAGCTTCTCTTTGTTGTGTTGCGTTGCGTTCATTGCCATTCTTCAAGTCTCAGCTCACCTTCTCCAGTCTTCAAAAACTTTTACTTGCTAAGATTTATGTTTGTAATATGGCAATGAGGTTGAGTTGTCCAGAGTAGGATGGACAGTTTTTAATTCTCTTTTTACTTTTCATTTTTTTTTTTTAACTCTATCATTTCTGGGCTTTCTAGAAATGATATGTTTACCATAGAACTGCTGAACTACTATTTCATAGTTGTTTCCTACACTGCAGATGCTGGTGACCACATGACTATTGGAAGAGAGGAGATGGTGTCTCTTCTTCAGTAGTTGGCATTAAAGAGGCTTTCTGAACCGTGCAAGTTTTCAGAAAGTCTGATGTGAGAGTTGTGGCCTGAGTGGTCAAACTCAAGATTCTTCTGGGTAGAAAACCTTAGAAAGTCTTGAGAAAAACCTCAAAGGTCATCTGGGCCATCAACCCTGGCTACACAATAGAATCAAGAGTAGAGATTTTATAAAATACAAATGCTAGGGCTTTACCCTCCAGAGATTCTGATTTAATTGTTCTATTCTGGGCCTGTGTATCAGTACTTTGTAAAAGATTCCCATATGATTCTGTGAGAACAGGTTTGAGAACCACTGAGTTCATCTCACCACCTGGTTTTACAGGGAGAAAATAAGGTCCAAAGTAAAAGTGACTTGCCCAGGCTCCCGTAGCAGTATGCCAGTAGAGCCGGGACAAGAACATATGTTTCTTTATTTACAATCAGCACTGTTTCTACTTTACCACCGTTTACTCTTATTTGATGCATCAGGTCATCAATTGTGGTCCTGGGTGGTGGGGAGAATTTCTGAGCCTGAACCACACAGGAGGATAGACTGGAGATCCTTCAGTGCTCAAACTATTCAATGTTATAAATACAAGCCTAAAGTCACTGACATTCTCAGTTAATAATATTTGATAATTGTGGGCTATAATTTTCGGTAACTTTCCTTAATGGAAAACCAACATATCTCTTTGATTTGTATTTCAAGACATTAATATTCTCAAAGATTTCTCAGTTGTGGACATTTATTTGAGATTTATAATTGGAGGTAAACTAATTGCTAAAACTTTTCTACCTGGAAGTAAATCAGCTATGAAATCTTTATTTATATTTTTGGAAAACAACTCTAGTTTTAGTCATTATACACAAGGATAAGCTAACAGATTATCTTATGTTCTAGAAAGTATTCACAATATGTTATTCAATAAACAACAACTCTAAGCATTTGGAGAAGTATTCTTTAAACAAGTGAGGTGACACAAATTATTCCTACCCTGTTTTTATGTTTGTCTATAAGAGGTGAGCTAGAATAGAATCATAGTTCTAGGACCAATTAGAGTGGAAGATAGTTTAATAGATAGCATAGGTGCTACTTCATCAAGTTACATGGTTTTAGCGCATTTTACATAGACTGAATTTTTAGGTGAGAGCCTAATGAAATCTCAAGACTATTATTAATAACAACATTTGGGGACAAGCAGTGTACTACTATGATAAGCACAGACAAAAAAGGGAAAAAAGAGGTACTGACTGGATATTTTTGGCCTTCTATTCCTAGAACGATTTTTAAATGGTTTATGGAAAATCGCATCTGTATACACCCATGATAATGTAATCTTCTTGAAGCTGAAAACTAGGTTTTACACATTCCTGATAATAGGATTGCATTAGTGTTTGGAATAACAAATCCTTCGTTTCCTTGATTGGTGAAGTAATTAATATCTCGTATGAGATGTAATTCATTGAGATTTTATCAACCATCTGCTCTATGTAAGACATAAGCTGTGATCAAAAACAGTAGATATAAAAGATATCAAGTGTACTTGATATAAAAATGAAGCTTAAAGTAAACTCTTTGTCATAATATACTCACTGGAGAATGAGAAGGGCAATAATGTTGGCGTATTTTGGGGACAAAATAATAAATGTGACCTGCTCTGGATATGGTAAAACCAGGTCTCAGTGCTTAACCTGTAAAGAAGGTATTAGTTTGTTCAGAATTTTATAGCAGATCTTTTTTTATTAAGAGAACAAAGAAAACTACAGTTGACAAATATGCTTGTGAAAAAGTAAATCTATTTTTGTTGGTTGGCGCTTTCATTCATTTGGCATTCATTGACACTGTGTAAGAAACTCTGAGAGTATTAACAAAGTGGGTCACATAGTAAGTCAGTAATCAAATCAGCGAGTTGTGATATGACCAGCAAAAATAAACACTTCAAATGTAGTTAGGGTAAGTATTGTTTGGGAAAATTTTTGTTTTAATTATGCGCATGTGTGTGTGTGTGTGTGTGTGTGTGTGTGTGTGTGTGTGCGCATGTGTGTAATTCTGTATGTTCTAGATCTGAGTGTAAAATACATTTCTTTTTCTAGGTCATGGTAAAAAATATCCAAAAATCTGTGATAGGGAACATATAAATCAATCATTGTTTTCATGAATTGGAAACTTACAAGTAAGGAGGAATAGATACAATTATAAGGTAGAAAGTGATTATACTGTGTGAGAGACAGGGTATCTACTATAAGAATGCAATGAAAACAAAATAATTTGAATGAAGAAATCAGCAAAGGATTAATGGCTGAGAAGACTTTTGTGCTGGACTTGAAGAGTTAGTTAATTCTGAATGGGGTTTGGTATATCAGAGTCAGGATGGGGATTGATGTGTGTCATTATGCTTATAGGCATGAAGACATTCCATGATATTTCAAATAAGCATTGTGTGTCCTTTGTCCACTAATGAGAGAGCTTCTGAGTTTGAGAAGAAAGTGAGCACATTGAATAAATAAGAAAGCTAATGAAATGGAGCTGGGACATAGGAAATGCCTATTGATTTATGAGAAAAGGAGCTAAGTTCAAGGAAGAAAAGTGCATGGAGTGACATGATAATAGTCTATAATTACTTTTAAGATTGCTTATATTGCAGTGATTACTTAGTTCTTGAATCCTTTGAGGAAAGGGCAAGAGGTAACTAGCCAGAACTAGAGTTACTCCTTGCAGAAAATTGGTGACTCTAGTATTTGCGTTAACTCTTTAGAAACTCTGACATTACTTTTTGGTATCCAGAGCAGATATTTACCAGAGTCACATCATTTTACATCTGGAAGAGACTCATTTGAGAACCATTAGAAAGAAGCAGTCAGTTTTCTCTGTGAACATTCAGAATGCACTTGGTGGTAGATTCGGAGTAGTGGCATCGTTCCCAGATTTTGGTTCTATTAAAAAATGGAGCAGTGTTCCTCAGAAGGTGCTGAAGACTTTGAACTGAGTCTGGACAATGCTAGTCCTGGGAGATGTGGGAGAGGAGATGTTTCTGTAAGGTAAGAGGTTGGTGTCATGGCATTGAGATTTTTTCCTACTCTACAACTCTACTCCACCTGCCCCCAAACTCACCATCTTGTTATATACTTAAATAATGTAATTTCCAAAAGTTCCCAGTACACAGGAAAAATGTACTGTTATCCTGGGACATTTGGGTGTCAATCAAATTCTAATTACATCTTTACTTTTTTTAAAGGAAAACCCAGGAAAATGCTAGAATTTGCCTATATAGAATTTTCCCATTGAGAGTTAAATCCTAGATCTTCACTATGGTGGGTCTGAGCATATGAAATGCTCCCACGTTTGGAATCACATTGTTTAAGTGTCAGTTCTCCCCAAAATTGTCACTCCTCAGGGGGATGGTTTGAAAATTAAAATTTGCTTCTGTTCTTTTATCTTTTGAGGTCACTCAGTTGGTGCTATACAAATAATAATGATATTATTGATATGCACATATTGTTATTAAATATGAGCTGATATATGGAGTAGTGGCTATTGTATTTTTAGTTCATTTCCTCAGGCAAATGCAAATATTGTACTTACACAGTTACCTCACACATACAAATGTACCTTGTACATTCACAAGCTACATTTCCAATGCAAACAGTTTCCAGTAAATATGAATCAAGTGGCACTATTAGTTTTGAATCCACTAGGCACCTTTTTAAGTTTCTGAAGAGCTAATTGAAAGGGGGATTCAGATATGGGGTAAATTGTGTATGTGTATTAAAGATTCAGTAGAGATTTAAAGCACTTCCAACCCGCAAGACACATTAAACATACCGTCTGAGACTAACTTGAAGGTGGGTATTTTCTTGAATTTGCAGTTGTCTATTTTTTTATAAAACAAAATGAAGACAGTGCATTAATTAAGAAATGAGATGAACACAGTTAAGCTGCATAACTTTTCTTAGCCTTAGGATAGTGGAGGTTGATATCATAACTTAAAAAATATTTCATTATTTAAATGTTTATTATGGAAGAATTCAAACATATACAAACATAACAAGAATACTATAATAAACCTCCATGAATACATTATCCAGCTTCAGCAATTATTTGACTTATGGCCAGTCTTGTTCCATCTTTACATCTCTACCAAGCATGGTAAAAAGTAGGTGTTTGTTTTAGACTAGATTACCTAGAAAACAGAGCGTGAGGCAAAAGCTTATGTGCTTGATTGGAAGGAGCAGGTCAAGGGAAGCAGGAGTGAGAGAAAAAGGAGAGTGAGATAGGGAAGGAGAGAGAGCACAAATTAAAGAGTAATTTACCAAGCTGGCCACAGCTACTTAACAAGTTCACCTGATTGCTTGGTTTCACAGCACACACTCAGAAAGGCCTCCTTCACTAGTGTGTCTCAGAATAGTCCATTAATAGGAGGAAAAGAGAAAGATTTATGCACTCGTTCCGAATTCTCAATATTCAAAGTATATGTTTTTCTATTCAGTGTTGACTTTTCCAGGAAACCTGCTTTATTAGCTTTATTTTCCAAAATAGTTCTCTTAAGTATGTTTTAAAAAAGAAAAATACCATGGAAAAGGAAATTGGAGGAATCAGTCATCACAGGGAACTTTCTAGTCTAATGTGACCTCGACAGAGAGAGAGTTTCATAATATTCTACATTATACCTAGTTTTGAACTTTAGTATCTGATTATTATCAATAGAATAGATTGAGGGCATGCTTATTTTCCTCTTAATAATGTATGTTGATTATTCATTTTGGATCCTTTATGTTGAGATCAAGAGACTGCCCAGTTACATGTCCATGTTTTGCCTTTGTCAACAGTTTTTACCTTTCTTATATTCATGAATCTTTTGCTTGAAATTGGAATGCTTACATTCAAGGAAAGATGGTTGGAGAGATGGTTGACAATTTCTTAGTAGCAGTTTGATGAAATCATTTCTTGCACATTGAGTAAATTAGTTAATTGTATGAAAATTCCTAGCTTTAGTTTTGTCTGCCTTATGATGAAGAGTTTTGGAAAATAAATAATTGCATCATGGATTCGAAGACATTTATCTTTTTATTCATTAATGCTAACACCAGCTTTCTTGGGTATGTCTGCCTTTCCTGTTTTTGCATCTGAACAAGATCTGTAAACAAAGGATACATAGTTCTTAGACTTGGCTGTGGTTGGAATGCAGGTATCAAGTCTGTTTAGAGCTCTCTACACAAGCCATCCATGTGCCCTTGAGAATGGCACCTCTATGTTAGATTTAGTATCATCCATCCTATACAAAGAGAGAGAACAAAATACTCCTTAAGTGTTCTTTCTGCTTTGGCCTTTGAAGGCTTTAAATGACTGACTGCCGGATTAAACATCTCCTGGAGAGAGTGTGACTTGAAAAACCAGGCTTTGTTTGTTGCAGAAAACTTAACTTGTTCCAGGGCCACTTACCTTTGGAACAGCATTCTCCTTAATCCTCTGCCCCCATATCAGCACTGATATTATTCCTAGTGTGAGAGAATAGACTATTCTAGGCCAGCTTCTTCATTTATGACTTATAAAGCATGGTGAAATTTCAAGAAATCGTGATTTTAGTTCTTAATCATGTGTATAAGTTTCACTTCTAAACTTTTATTTTTAAAGAACATTGGTAAAGTGTTGAACACGTGGAGCATGATTAAGATTCCAAAGAGCTAGTTGGCGATGCCTGAAATTGAGTGATTAGAAGTGTGCTCCTTTGATAGACTTTAAGTGAATGAACAAAATGGAGCAAGGGGTATTGATTAATAGAATGGAGTTTGCTACATGTCTAAGTTTACTGTTTAAGTTAATTAGTGTTTAATTCTGGGTAGTCCACTGTAAAATAATGTCATCCAGAGAAAACCAGCCAAGATGGAGAGAATGCTTGACATTGTATCTTAGGAAGAACTGTTGAGGAAATTGTAATGTAACTTCAAGAAGACAGTGGTCAAGGGTCCTCTCGAAAATCGCTATCATGATTTCTAAGAGCATAGTCTTCAACCTGAAACTGTACTACCTCTCATATGTATGTCCTTTTCATTGAATTGGTTTAAAAAATAATTTGCGTATTATTATATCAGCATGTTTAGACAATTTGTATGAACTTTCTATGTAAATGTATGTGTGTTTTACCTTACTAAGTGTTTATTTTCAATTTTATTCCATTTTAAAGTATATACAAGTTGGTTTCAATTTTTTTTTAATATTCAGCTTTTAATCATACTGAAAATACTTTTGGTTTAAAATGAGGGTCTAAATTAATTTTTAAAATGGCTTATATAGTTTTCAAATTCAATTTAATGAATAATCTCACATTTACACATTAATTTTTCTTTCTTTTACTATGTATTTAGTGTTTAGGTATGCATGTTTTGTTCCATTAATTGCCATGTATTTTTGTATAAACACCTCCCCACCACCAATTTCATTTTAGATTTTCTTAGGCATTTCTACAGTATCTTCAAAAAGAAAGAGGACTTGCAAGAATCCAGTTCTGTTCAACTTAATTTTAGTAAATGCCCTCTTCTGTGTCAGAGAACATGAGCAGCACACTAGCTAGTCGTGGCTAGGATAGGACCTGAGTAGAAACTTTATCAGCTGTACAACCCACTTGTTTATCTACCCTTTGGTGAAGTGGAGAGTAGACTTTAATCGGCTTTTGTTCATTGCCTGTTCTATCCTAGGCTTTCTTAAGAAACTTTTCTATATTTTGGTCATCATAACATCTTTATGAATCATGAGAACTGTCTAGTAGAGTGATTTGTCCCAGGTTTTCAACAAGCCCATGGCAGAGACAGCACTGGCACTAGGGCTTTTCACTGTGTTGCTTTTTACTTTATATTATACCAATGTATACTAAGAAAACTGTCCCGATTCACAGTCTGTCATTTGTAAGTGTGCTTGACATGGTATTGCATTTGGAGTTTTGAGAGGAAGTAAGGCATAATTCTTCTTCCCAAAGATATTACTCTGTTTAAATAAATGGAAATTCAGGTGTGTGTTCATATTTTTAGCTCTTAATCTAAAATCTTTAATATGGTTTAAGTTATTTGTTATTGAAATCTTGAATCAGAAAAGTTTTCTTTTATGGCAAATTTTTTTGCAGGGGAGGGGGTTGGGGAGTGGAACAAACCATTTTAAGTATAATATGATTGAATCTTTGAGGTCCAGTGTTGTAGCTAAATTTATTAAACTTAAATTAATTTGAATCTAAATTAATTAAACTTAAATTAAAAAATTCAAATGCTCAATAGGTACACATGACAAACATTGGCACAATATAGAACAATTCCAAAATTGCAGAAAAGTTTTATTGTACAATGTTGGTCCACTTGATTTTATAAGTGGGAGATTTAGGAAAAAGGAAGAGCATGTATTGAAGTGTACTTTATTAGTTTCTGTAAGTTTTAGTGCAAAGAACCTTTTCTTTAAAATACTTGCGATTGGTGATATGTTGAGATATCAGGATTTCGTATGATTCCATAGATAGTAATCAACAGAGCAGCAAGAGAGATAAATCACTGACTACATGTATAGCTCAATACTTATTATACCCATTTTATAACTGAGAGGATTAAGAGGTACTCCACATCCCAACACTTTAAATATCAGAGAAACAAAGGGTACAGATGTTTGAATGAAATGTCAAGAAGTCCTTCTATTTCTAGAAAAGTGTGGTTTTCTCACATTTATATGGCTGTTAGTTGGAAATGAACTGCCAATATTAAGAGGTATTAAGAAAGTTTAGGCTGAGACTGAATTCTACATACTGGTCTAATTTCAGACTCAGTTGAGTCTGAATAAGTCTTACTCCGAAAACAAAGAAACAGAACAAACTAGAACCTAGGTGGTTGCTGTGATCTCTTATCCAGTTAGGAAAATATGGAATCAGAACATGTGGAACGATATGTTCCAGGAATTTATTATTTAAATTCAAATTTATTATTTAAATTTAAATTTATTATTTAAATTATTATTATAAGGAGATCCCTGATTGAAATTTAAATAAAAAATAAAACCAAGAATATATTTCCCCCTTTAGTGACAGCTGGAAATGAAATGTAGTTGAATTCCATTTCTGGACTACTCTGTTTTCATTTTCATCTATCAGCACTCAGTATCTGGTGTTTGGTTTGTGACTAGGTGAGTGGGAGGGGGTTAACATGAGAAATTTAGCAGTGAATGAGTTGGAACCATTTGGTGTTATGTCCAAGAAAGCTCACATATCCTAGGTAAGGCAGAGTGAAGTGAATGGACCCTCCTAATGTGGTGACCCAAAAGATTGGGTTTAATCCTCTGGTGTGACGGCTTTCATAAGTCTTTTCAAGAGCCTAAGTACCATAAAATACTCTCACAAAAGCCTTCATTGCAAAGAATGTGTGTGTCGGCTCATGTCAAGAGCTCTTAGTGAAGAACAATGTGCTTAAAGCCATAATCTAATAAACAAACAGATAATCTAGTTCAGTTTTGTCTAAGTAATATAATGTCTCTATCAAACTATTTTGTGCTCCTTTAGCTCTATTCACAAGGGAAGGGTTGTGCGTGGGAATGTGTGCATATTTCTCGTAACAGGAGGGCACTTAGCTCTTGTGACTGGATGTCTTGTTTTTCTCTCCTGGGTAGCTCTAGTTGTTTATGGTGGGAATTTTCCGTCTTGGTAATTTGGTATTTTATTTGGTTTTTATTGTCAATGGTGGAAATGTGTACACCTTAATTTAAGAAATATTGTTGCATCACCTCCATCTCAGTTAACAAGGGCCAGGTCGGAAAGTTCTCATATGTTTTGAAGCCTTCCCACCAGATCTTTATACCTGTTAAGTCAAAGGGAACAGGCTATTTCTATTAAGCACGTGTACGGATCTGTGTTGGGTAGGATTTGCAAGAATTGAAAGCCTAGGTACTCTCCTTCATACCTCTAGGTGAGCACATATTTGTCTTTTAAAGAATTATGGTTTGAGAGTGAGTAGAATATAGTTTTTTTTGGGGGGGGGGAAATTCTGAGTATAAAAAGCTTTATTTTCAACAGGGCAGTGAAGTGTTCGGGAGTCAGGGTCAGACACAGGTATTGTGCACATTACAAGTTGCTTTTTGCCTGATCTTGTCTAGCAAATTATCTTTATGTCCTCTCCTTGGGAAGCACCTTCTTGCAGTTGGGATAACTATCATTTCATGGCATCGGGGGCATTTTCTGACTGTACCCATTCAAAAGAAGCCTGTGTCTCTTATTGCCAGTCATTTGCCCTTGTACTTAGAGTGGAGGAATCATAAATTATCAGTGCTGAAAGGGCCTTTACAGGCTATTTACCGGGTTTCTTGAATTTAAAAAGGTCGTACCTCCATTACGATAATTCCTGTCAAGTAGTCTTCTTGCCTCTACTTGCATACTTCCAGTTATTGGGCACTCGCACATTCTCAGACCAGGTAATTCACTTTTCACCGTTATGCCTCAGGATTTACAAATGCAGCTATACTCTCTCTATATATTTGTTAATATTTCTGTGAAACTTCATATTTTTTTCTAAACAAATAATTTTTCTTTCTATGTCAAAAACAGTGAAGGTTCCTGGCTTTATGTCTTTTAGTCTGAGTTATACTTTTGATTGAAGAACTAAATATATGTGAAATAAAATATTTCTATCATCTCAGGTACATGCTATATATAGCTCCAGCTTTTTGTGAACTCATAGGATTCATTTTTCTCAAATAGATTTTAATGCCCCCCACCCCCCACATTTTAAGGCATTTCACATAAGAGCTTCACAAAAATGCTGCACTAACATTTTTCATTCTGTTTATGAACTTCAGAGAGATGAAGTAACTTTCTCTAGGCCTTAGCTGTGGTCTGTGTGGGCAGGTTCCTAGTCTTTCTGAGTTTTCTTATCCACAAAATGGACTTAAGAGAAGCAATCCCACAGAGTACGTAACTGGCTTTACTGAAATTCTAACTCAAACTTGCTTTCTAAAATTTCTCAACTTTGTATTTGATAGGTTTTTTTTCCCTTTCTTGTGGTATCAAGATGATAGTTGCAAAAAGAAAGAACAGTGTGTATGAGACGAAATGGAACCTTAAAAATACATTTAAATTTAAAAATATGCTGAAATATGATGAAATTTCCAGAAAATTGTGGGAAACTCCAGAAATTTTACACCATGAAAGACCTTTTGCTCTTGTCTGTGCTGTGCCCCGGTGCTGGTAAGTTGTCCTTTGAAGTTTACAGTGCTGTGTGCACACTTCCCTTCTTTATGGCACCTTGCAGTTAGCACAGTAATGCCCCCCCACCCCAAAAGGATGTCCACACCCCAGTCTCTGGAACCCTTGAATATGTTGGGTTCCAAGGCAAAAGGGAATTAAGGTTGCAGATGGAATTAAGGCTGTGAATCAGCTGACTGTAAGAGAGAGAAATTATCCTGGAGTGTCTGGGTGGGCTCAGGGTTATCATGAGGGTCCTTATAAGTGGACTATGGAGACAGAAGAGGACTTTGGGTAATGCAGTGTGACAGAGAGCTTAATAGCCTTTTCTGGCTTTGAAGATTGAGGAAGGTGCCCTAAGGCCAAAAAGTGAAGGTAGTCTCTAGACTGGAAAAGCAAGAAAATGGATTTTCCTTAGAGACTCCAGCAAGGAATGCAACGCTACCCACAGCTAAATTTTAGCCTAGTAATACCCATGACAGCCTTCTTATTTATAGAACTGTAAGATAATAAATGTGTGTTGTTTTAAATAATTGTTTATGGTAATTTGTTGCAGTAACAATAGATAACTAATACACAGACTATTATGTTGAAATTATCCTTTATATATCTGTTCTCTCTTTTAGACAATGAATTTCTCAAGGGCAACAATGTTGTATTTAAAAAACATCATTTTAGCACTGTTCCACATTCATGGAACATATAATTTCTTGTTAAACACTGGAGAGAACCAGTATTTATTAAATGTGTGTGCACCATATACCCAGTACTGCCCTAGTCATTGTGTTTTGAAAATTTTACTTAATCCCTAGGAATATTGTTTAACCTTACTGAATCTGAATTTTCTATCTTTAAAATGAGTTCAAGGACTAGATCTGGTTTGGCAAAGTTTTAAGTCCAGATAGAAAATATTTTAGGTTTTGCTGGTTATAAGGTCAACTACTCTGCCAACAAAACACAAAAGCAGCCATAGACAATAGGTATATTAATGACTGTAGGTGTGTTCCAATAAAATTTTATTTACAAAAACAGGAAATGGGCTGGAATTGGCCATTTGAACATTGTTTACTAATCTGAAGACTAGCAGACCTCCTTATTCCATTCTAACTCCTTTCTAATCTAATGATTTTGTGAGTTTATAAAGTCATACCATTAGTGCAGTAGCCACGACAGTACCAGTGGGACTTGGAGGGGTAAGTCTGGTGATGGGATGGGTCTGTTTATAAGAAGAAGCATAATATTGCAGACTCAAGTGCCAGGAAGGGAACTGCCACCATGTCCTTGGCAAACAGACCTGGAACAAATGCTCTTAAGGATGAGACATAAGGAGATCCTTGAATGCCAAAGCTGAGCTCACTGAACTTGACCCTTAGAAAACTGGAACTACTGTTGGAGAAATAAAAGGGAGCAATAAATCCATTGCCCTAGGAATGAAAGACCTTCCGAGGCAGCTGGCCAAATGAAGCAGGAGGGGATGAGTTTCTCACTCAGCTAAATTATGTCTTTGGGCAGCCAGATCAGGTCTGCTAAAATAACAAGGTGCCTGAACTTCTGCCCAGAACACGTCACCAAACTTTGCATTTGGGACTGTCTTCCTTCACATGACTTCCTAATCTGAGGGAGTGAAGAAAGCAGAGTGAATGAAATACAAGTAATGAGGTTTTTCTTGGAGTGCCTCCCTAGAGACAAAACTTGATTTTTCAAGAGATTGCTTGTTGAATTCTCTTTTCTAATTGGGGGGGAAAAAAAAATACGTAAGTTTGTGAATGATAAGCATCCAATAGATTTTGGAGGCCTTTTGAAAGTTACTACTGAGGAGACTTGTCCATTGTAGATGTGGGGGTGTGGCAAAGAGGAGCCCATCCAGAACTAAGCAAGATCATTGGGATTTGAGGATGTTCTTGTTTGTATGACTGCTCGGTTGTGGTAGTTGTTGTTTTGACTTGGCGATTTCACTGAATTTTGAGGACAAAACTGCCCTCTTTGATTGATTCATCACAATAGCTTGTTTATGTCTTGCAAATTGTTCAAGAACAATTTGTCCATTAAAAAACAAAGTGACCCAGTAATACTCCCAGACCTGAGGAAACATCGAGTTAATCAGTTGCAGAAGCACTTGATTTGCCAAGTTAGTGCCACCTCAGGGCTCCGTCCATGGTTCCTTTCCAAGATTTCTAAACATTCCAGAGAGAGCGCAATATTTATTTATTTAGCTTAGACTTCATTTTGCTATTGTTTCAGTTATACTTATGCTTTTTTCTCTTTCCTTTGCCTTTACACCTAACTCTTTGGAACCACTGTATATCGAGAACTGTATTAAGAATATCGCATATACTCAGTAAACGATTGTATTTTGTATTTAAATTTCTAAATGTGAAGAAAGGGTTATTGTTAAGTCACGTAGAGAATCACCACACAATAAAAATTTATGTAGCAAATTGTGGTTTTAAAAATATTCTTAAATTTACCTACCTTAGTCTACACAACCCTGGGCAATATAAAAGACAAGTGCTGTTATTCTCATTTTAGAGAGGAAAAAAATGAGGCTCTGAAGTTTCATGGTTTGCCCAAGTTCACACAGCTAGTAATTGGTTTAGGTGTGACTGGAAGTGATGTATTTTAATACCACAGTGCTGTTTCTTTTATATATCTAAGTCACTTAACTGAGTCATTGATCAAGTCAAGAGCATGTTTTGTTTGTAGAAACCATACTCATGGGGATGATCATTCGATTGAGTGTCTTTTTCTCAATCTTTCATTTTTTTTCTCCCCTTTTCTCCTTTCTCTTTCCTCTCCTCCTCCTCCTCCTCTTCTTCTCCTCCTCCTCCTCCTTCTCTCTCTCTCTCTCCATAAACACACACCATATGCATACATATATTTTGATATTGATGGCCACTCAATTTCTCAGATTATTCTTTCAAAGAATAATTTATTGGGATAATAGTCAACTTGTAGTTGTTAAGGATTCATGCATGTACCCACTCGGCAAATATTTTCTTAACTCTTCTTCATCTCTCAACTCTATGAGGCATTGAAGAGGTGTGTTGGGATAGAGTGATTAATCAGACATGTGTGGGCCCTCTAGGAGCACAAGGAGCAGTAAGGCAAACGTCTCCTGTATTGTCAACAAGGTGCACTGTGAGCATGTTCTGAAAATGCTACAGAGGGTGAGGGGTGCGGAGGTGCCTTTGTCAGGGGGCAACCGGGGAAGCCTGTGTGGGGTTGGTAGGTGACCTGGGCCTCAAAATAACCTGGGTTCTGATATGGAGAAATGGTGGAGAGGGAAGTCCTGCTACAGCAAATTCTAAGAGTCCAGAAAGCAAGAAGGTAAGGAGTAAATTCTTGCAATCAAGGAAACTTGTCAGGCAGATTACTGGGTATGTAGCTTAGCAAAAGTGAGCCATCTAATGTGCATAACTTCCAAAGCTGCTGTTTGCTGCAGTAATTTCAAAGAATGCAGTTACCAGAGCATTCTACAAGGGTGTATGGTTAACTGAGCTTGTCAAGTTGCTCTCCATTTCCTCATAGGACTTCCAAACCATCATTCTCTAAAACTCCAGCAGAGCTGCCGTAGAATTAATTGACCATTTATGTGAAGGTTTATTTCTAGACTCTCTATTCTGTTTCATTAGTTTGTTTATCTGCCCTTATGCCAGCACTATATTGTTTTGATTTGTGATGAGATTTGAAATCAGGAAGGGAGAGTCTTCCAACTTTGTCCCTCTTTTTCAAGATTGTTTTGGCTATTTGGGGGCCAATGGAAGTTTTTAATATGGCAGCTATGTATAAGATTACTTGGAAGGGGCTAGGTTAGTAAGAATTGAAACCATTTAGGCTGTTTCTTAATTCTAAATATGAGATATCTAGGCATTAAGTATTGTGGTAGCAGTAGAGATGGAAATCAGTAAATAGATTTGAAAAATTTGCTATAATTTAATATAGCTTTCTGTGCTCTGTGTGGATGAGTGGAGCAAAAACAGAGAAAAGGGATTTTCTCCAAACCATTGTGATTGGGAGAATTGTAATGAAATAAATAAAAATAGAGGATGCAAGATCAAGTAAGCAGGTCTGTCGATTAGGTTATCTAAATTCAGTTTTGAGCACAGAGCTAGAGGTTCAGGTGGAGACACCCAGCTGTCGATCAGAGCTGCAGTCATGGAATAAATGAGTGCTATGATTATTCTGGATCTTATGTTGCTTATAAGTGGTATATTCATTTAGAATTGCTTTTTAAATGTAATGCGTTTATGGTTACCATGGTGGCAAGAGCCAAATAGAGGGAAGTGATTGGGGACAGCAGCAAAGATGGAGATCTGGTTAAAGGTAATTTTATGAAGCTTCTGTGCCTTGCCTTACCTAAGAGTAAATAGAATGCTAGATACTGTTGACATGTGTTTTGTTTTGAAGTGACTGTTATTACTAGGGTCTGAAATCCTTAGCCTTGATCTCTTGGAGCCTAATGTTCCTGTTCTCCAGCTGAGAGAGACTAATTCACCATCTTGTGTTGTAAACACTCACTCATTTTAACTGATTACACCTCCAATGATTCTCAAATCACTAAAATTACTAATTGCTATTCCTTACATATCAAAGAGTGAATCCTGAATAATTAACCCCAAATAAAATTAGATGAATTGGCCCTTTTAATTAGAGTCCCTGCTGCTGTTTGTTCTGAGCTTCCTTTTCTTACTGTTAAGAGACTTTTAGGATGATTAAAACTGTTTAAGACTTAAACAGCCAGTGACCTTTTAATACAATATAAATCCATGAAAGCAATATTTCAACTAGCAGGTGGTAAAGTAAAATTTTAGAGTAGGTACCTGTCAGCTCCAGTATTCCTTTGGGGGAAAAAAAAAATACATGCCAAAACACAACCACCTTGAAATGAAATGAATGTCTCTATTTGATTATTTTTAAAGCATTTGTGTATTCGCTAAGCCTCAGACTCGATGAAATGGCAGGGTTGAAAGAGAGTGAGTAATGGTTGGCATCATTTTATAAAAATAGCAACAAGAATTTCTCAGTGAGAAGAATTTGAAGTCATTCACCTATGAAAGAAGACCGGAAAAATCACAGAAAGCCCTGGTCTCATATGGCCATTCTCATCTTCAAGGAGTCTTTCGAGGAGGGGGAATGGCCTCGGCAGTGGGGAAAGGGGCCTTTATGGGATTTCATTGCTGCTGAACACCAAACAATTACTGGCCTATCCATGCTGCATTCAACCTGGATTTTGTTGAAGATATTTTATGTACTCCTGATCATCTATTCAAAATCTTCTAAATATTAAGAACCTCTTCTCTTCTTGATAATCATCTGAGGTTGTAGGGGCAGAATAAGTTTCCTCCTCATTCTCAAGAGGTCTCAGTTTCCCACACTAAATCTGCCATGTACTGTGGTAAATGTGTCCTCAGCTATAAATTAGGAAATTTGGGGTCACAGTGGGTTTGTTGGTGTAGTTCCACACTATTTGACTATTTCATTTGGCCACAATGGTCGAAAATTTCTCCACCTATAAAAAAAAGTTATCGGGCTAGCTTGATGACTTTTTTTCCTTCAAATTAAAAAAATAATTTTTTACTTTTCATTCTGAAATAATTTCAGATTTTACACGCACATTAAAAATAGTTTAAAGAGTTCTCATTTAGCATTTATTCATTTTCCCAAATGTTCCCTTACACAATCACAGTGCAGTTACATAAACCAAGTAATTAATGATGACAAAATACTACTCACTAATATATAGACTTTATTCAGATTTTATCAATTGTCCTATTAATATCCCTTTTCTGGTCTAGTATTCTATCCTGAATTACAAGTTGCATTTAGTTGCCATGTCTCATTGGTCGCTTTTAATCTAGGGTAGTTCTTTAGTCTTACTTTGTTTTTCATGGAGGTCCATGACTCTTAACCAGGGCTACTCATCAGAATCATCTGGAAGCTTATCAAGATGCTTGTGTGTCTGGATCCCAACCCCAGAGGTTCTGATTTAAGAATTCTAGAGTTGGGCCTGAGCATATGTAGTAGAAAAACAGTGCCTGGTGATACTCTGATGCATACTCTCGGTTAAATGCCAGATCTGCTTCAGCACTTCAAGCACTAACATTTTGAGATTTTTGTCCACACGACATCTCTCCTTCCTTTTCCTTTGTTTTCCTACTCCTCTTCCATTCCCATCTCTCCTTAATGGGAGAAGAGCTGACTCTCCAAAATTCTTGGGGGATTTAAAGGAATTTCTAAGATAATTTGTGGGATATATACATATGTGTGTGTGTGTGTGTGTGTGTGTGTGTGTGCGCGCGTGTATATATATACACACACACACATGTTTTTTATATATATATACACACACACACACACACATGTTTTATATATATATATATACACACACACACACATACATATATATATACTGTTAAAATCTGTCTACAGATCTTTTATTGCAGAAGAAATATCATGTACAGTACATATGATTACAATGTTTCTGGAGGCTGGGGTGCTCCCATATCCAGAGAGTGACTTAGTGATGAAGACTCAGTGCTTGTATTTTGAAGATATGCTCTAAGTAAGGTAATGCATAACAACAACAATGACTACCACTGCCAAATTGGATGGCTAGCTTTAAGACTAATGTTATTAACTATTCAACTATAAGCGTCATGCAGGACCTGTTACCCACCAGGACTGTGATATATTGACCTTATGCTAATAATTAGAGGCAAAGTTGTCCATGGTAAAATACATATGTTCGTTCTTTCAGAGCTCAATTTAATTATGTAATAGAGATTTGTAATAATAATAATTTGTAATAATGATAATATAACCATTTATTCAGCATCTCCTATGTGCTCTATATGCTCTGTATAGAGATTAGGGAAACAGAATTTGCCCTCAAGGAGGTTATAGTCTAGTAGGAGAAGCCTGTCAGTATAAAAGAGCAGAATATGTCCTCTAATAAAGCTAAACCATAAAGGAACAATATCTTGTTATTAAAATTGAGAATGGTTCACTCTATCCAGATTTAGCAGTGGTGAACTAAGTTAAATGAGCAACTTAAAGTCTTCTTATTGTGCATCCCCTCTCCCTCAAGCTTTATTACCATCTTTGGAGGGGGAAGGTAAGCTCTGGTCTCAATGGCCACCACAGGGTGATGTCCCATCTCTAAGGAAAAGGGATATTTTTTGGAGTAGTAGTCTCTCAGCACATTGATTTTTGTTTGCCAGCTTCTTTTTTCAGTGATAAATTAAGAATTTTTTCTGTTGTTGGTTTCCATGGACTATTGCCTCATTTTCTGTCAACAACATAGATTTTTCATTTTAATTTCATTTTTAAATAGAGAATTTCACTTTTTGGTAGTGGGGCTGGAGATACCTCAATAGCTGATAGAAGATTGATGCTTAGGCTTAACTCACTGCCATATTCATTTTTAATTCCCATTTTTGATATTCAAAATATATGGTGTGGTTTGTTGTTTGGGTAGCAATTACTATGTTTTTGTAAGACAATTGAGACTGGTGGATTAAAAAATGCTATTTGGTTCTAGTATTTTTGCAGAAACAGACTCTCCTCCTAATTTCATATTATTTAAAAATTATTCAATGCTTTTGACTACAAAATTGAATTTGTTTTTTTTTCAACAAATGGGAACCACTGTGTGATAGAGAAATAGAGTATGGTTAGATGTGATGCACTAGGTCTTTCACCTTGATGCAGACTATTTACTTGTGAGTAAACATGAGGACTATTGAACTCAGTGAAAACCCAGAGGTTCTGTATTAACTAAATGTAGAGTGAAACTGTCCTTTGGAAAATCAGGGAGACTTCATCTACTTTAGGATAATATTTCTTCTTGCCTTTAATTATAGAATCTCAAAGATCATTTCAAACTAAATTATTTAGAAAGAAAATGAAGATGTTACATTTTGGCTTGGGTAAATATAGTGGTGCATTAAAATTAAACACTGGGTTTCAGTAGTTTCTGCAATTCATTTCAAATTCTCTTTCTTTTAATTTTTTTTTTAAATCCATACCTGTAATTGTCACTTATTGTATAATGATTAAACTAAAAGGAGTAACAAAAAAACTTCTTGTCATCCCAAGAGCTATCTATAGACAACTGTTGTTAACATACAGGTTTAAAAAAAAAAAAAAAAAAAGACCATGTTATAAATGGTATTCAGTAGCTTGATAATATATTAGGAGCAGTGTTTCATATTCTTCTCTCAGTTACTCCATGACCCACTCTGTCACTAGACTTAAGTCTTTGTTCAAATACCACCTTTGTGAGGCATTTCCAAACTTTCTCTTTAAAACCGCAATATTCCATCACCACCCTTGTAGTTTCTTCCTCCTTCCTTTCCCTATATTTCTATGTAGTACTTATCATTTTTTGATATTATGTTTTATTTAATTGATTTTTAAGTATTCTTCTCTTCCTGATAGAGTATAAATTCCATGAAAGCAGCGCTTTTTGTTATGTCTGTTTGTCTCTCTGTTTGATTTTCCCTTTATTGTCTAGAGTAACACCTGACACATAGAAAGCACTCAATCAGTGAATAAACAGATGTCACATTGAGATCAACAGCATCTTTTTGATGGCTACACAGTTTTCTAGTGTGTGACTGACTGCAGTAGATTTTTTTTATCAATGCTTTATTGATGAACATTCTGATTATTTTTTATTATATTTTATAATGATGAAGATTCTCTAACATACTTCTCTATGTACTTCTTTAGTAGGATAATTTATTAACACTGGTATTGCTGAATCAAAGTGTATAAATATTTTTAAGGCTTTTGATACTATTTATACATTAATAGATACGAGTGTTGATTTTCCTGTACCATCATCTTAGTCCTTCCATTTAAATGCCATTACTAAGTACTATTAGAGTCGACAATTTGTCTTGTAGTTAAGTAGCAGAAAATAAAATGGAAGAAAATCACAAAGCTTAATTTTTTAATGTATAATTATGTATAATAAAATCCTCAATTCCAAAAATGTCTAGTGTGAGAACTGAAGAGTCAAAATTATTGGTCAAGGTCATGTATCTTCTGATTTACAGATGATGTGTCATTTAAGGGAGGATGTGTTGTTGCTAATTTTATGACAATGAGGATAGGGAATCAGGAATGCCCAGCCTTGCCCTGATAATTATCACCAGAGAGTGCTCAAAGGGGTGCACATTCAAGGAACAGGAGCAAAATGAGAATCCAGGAACTACTTTATTAATAATGTTTAATCTCTTTGCAGCACGAGGTCTGTGGTAACACTAAGATGGTGTGCAGGCTTTGGCACTAGGAATAAGCATGTATTTTCTCTAATAGGAAAAGCATGTTGAGTAAGTCAGGGCAAGTTCTTTCATATTTTTAGTTATAACCAACGGATAGTAAGTAGTTTGAGATGATTGAGAGGTGATACATTAAATGGGACTTACTCTCAGTGGTTTCTTGACCTATGTCATATCCTAGTATTTCCTGGTGGTTTTTAAAACCTTATTCAATTTAACATTTGCAGATGGCACATTTCTAGGTAATGAAAATTTCTCTTGTCTGTATGTGTTATTTTAAAGTTGTGAATGGATAAAATAATGACAGGTTAGAAACTGGTGTAATGAAAAGTAAGTTTCTCTTCCACTCTTGTTTCCCAGTTGGAAATTCACCTTTTTAGAGGCAACTTGCTGTTAAAAATTTCTTGGGAATCTATTTAAAAGATAAAATACTTCATGATGACACAGGAATACATGTATATATGGCATCGTATTGTTAATAA
>NW_011888795.1:6214714-6220504 GCF_000151845.1 Pteropus vampyrus | reverse complement strand
TGCCATTACTAAGTACTATTAGAGTCGACAATTTGTCTTGTAGTTAAGTAGCAGAAAATAAAATGGAAGAAAATCACAAAGCTTAATTTTTTAATGTATAATTATGTATAATAAAATCCTCAATTCCAAAAATGTCTAGTGTGAGAACTGAAGAGTCAAAATTATTGGTCAAGGTCATGTATCTTCTGATTTACAGATGATGTGTCATTTAAGGGAGGATGTGTTGTTGCTAATTTTATGACAATGAGGATAGGGAATCAGGAATGCCCAGCCTTGCCCTGATAATTATCACCAGAGAGTGCTCAAAGGGGTGCACATTCAAGGAACAGGAGCAAAATGAGAATCCAGGAACTACTTTATTAATAATGTTTAATCTCTTTGCAGCACGAGGTCTGTGGTAACACTAAGATGGTGTGCAGGCTTTGGCACTAGGAATAAGCATGTATTTTCTCTAATAGGAAAAGCATGTTGAGTAAGTCAGGGCAAGTTCTTTCATATTTTTAGTTATAACCAACGAATAGTAAGTAGTTTGAGATGATTGAGAGGTGATACATTAAATGGGACTTACTCTCAGTGGTTTCTTGACCTATGTCATATCCTAGTATTTCCTGGTGGTTTTTAAAACCTTATTCAATTTAACATTTGCAGATGGCACATTTCTAGGTAATGAAAATTTCTCTTGTCTGTATGTGTTATTTTAAAGTTGTGAATGGATAAAATAATGACAGGTTAGAAACTGGTGTAATCAAAAGTAAGTTTCTCTTCCACTCTTGTTTCCCAGTTGGAAATTCACCTTTTTAGAGGCAACTTGCTGTTAAAAATTTCTTGGGAATCTATTTAAAAGATAAAATACTTCATGATGACACAGGAATACATGTATATATGGCATCGTATTATTAATAATGCTATAATGTTGTTCTAAACCTTGAATATTTCATTTTAAAAATATTTCATTTCATTCAGTGTGCTTTTTGGTGTAGTTTTCTTGGCATGTGTGTTTTAATGCAAACTGAAGATGGAGTTGAGGGTGAAATTGTAAAGAAAGTCTTCAATTGCTTAGTTTTATAATAAAGAGCCTCTAATCTATAAGGAGAATGCCATAACTGTGACGTAACTCAGCCACTTTATGAAGATTGTCTCTCTTGTTGTATTTGTTTCATCTTCTCACTTGCTCTTTTTACTCAACTTTATTAAGAAAGCTTCATCTTCTTAGGTTTGGTCTCTGCTACCAAGTGGGCAGGGCAGGTTTAGACTCAGCTGCCCTCTATGCATAAGTTCAACCCACAGTTTGAACAGATCACTTACATGTAATTTAGCTTAGTGATGTTCAAACTGTGGGTTGAGACCCACTTATGGGTCACACTCACTTTAGTGTGTCACAACTGACACTTTTAAAATAAATAAATATAACGGACATTTTCAATGTGCTTTTACATGTAGTATGGTTTCATGAAACCCTTGTTTCAGATATACATGTCTTTATGTATGTCTAGATTGTAATATTGCATCATGATATTAAAAGTTATTTCTTTACTCTGTGCTGTGATTAAAAAAAGTTCAATGTCATTGTTTCAACTACTTAGATCTGCAAAGTGACACCATGAAGTAAATGTCGTTATCCTCCTTTAAATAGCTAAGGAAAGTCGAACTTGAGATGATGGCGATGCCTTTTCCGAAGTAAAGGGTAGAGCTGGGGTTTGTGTTTTAAGTTTATGGATTTGAAATTTTATACTGTTTTCTTTTGAACATATTTCTTTTCTCTGTTAGTTATTATTAATGGAAGTGAATAACTGCTTTTATTTGAAGCTTATGATTTGCTCACCATAATTAATTTTTTTACCTTTGTGTATATTGTATGTTCCAGCCCAATCTCTTGTGTACTCATCATTTAAATTCTTAATTTGAGGAGCCCCTAAGTGATTTTATTTATACCAAGCTTAAAGTTTAGATTTTCCTTAAACAACCCAAAATTCTCCACATAAGAAAATTGGAGAACCAGCAGCTGCCAGCTGGAAGAGCCCTGGAGTCAGGCTCCTCCATGTGAAGTCCACGTCAGCATCATCTGGGAGCGTGTTAGAAATGCAGACCCTCATGCCTAACCCCAGACCTCCTGAATCAGAGTTTGCATTTTATCTCCCTACCTTTGTGTTTTGATCATTGATGTTTGAAAAACATCTAAGGCATCAGGTCATTTTTTTTTTTTTTTTAAGCATCAATTGAGTGATATTTATTTATTTATTTCATTATTCAACCTATGTTTATGGAGAGTGTACCATAGTCCAAACCTGATGCTAGGTGGTGAGGATAGAATGATAAATTATAAGTGGACTCTCCTTATTAGAAGCTTTAGTTCCAACTAAGAGAGAGTGACCATAAGCACATAAATGCAATCAAGTTAGAGATGCTATGATAAAATTGTATATGAGGTGCAAAGGGGGCTGCTAACTAAATCTCCGTTTATGTGTTTAGGTTTATATGTATATTTAGATGAAGAAGAAAGATAATAATGCTTTCTCTTTCTTTCTTTCTTTCTTTCTTTCTTTCTTTCTTTCTTTCTTTCTTTCTCTTTCTTTCTTTCTTTCTTTTACTGTAGTAAATGAACTGAGACTTCACTTGATGATCTGAGTTTAATGACTTTTGTTTTTCCACGACAATCACTCATAACCAGTAATTTATCATCTTTGCTGATAAATTCTTGTAATTTTTTTTTTTTATTCTGATAGGGGCCTTTATATTACGAAGGCATAAGCAAGCTCTGCATTTAGGTGCCTTTTATATATGCTCAACACATGTTACTAGGGTAACTACAGTGGGTGATAACTCAGCTACTACCAGGTAACCACATTGCTTCTCAATGTCACTGCCTTTTTACCTCTAGACTGGAAAGGGTAGCTTGAAAAACATTCACAGCTGGGTTCTTAGGGTTTTTCTTCGCTCTCTTATCAGGTTAATGGTATGCATAGCAGGCTATTTTCTGAAGTAAATTGGCATAAAGTATTTTTTGAGAATCAGGGATATAATACTTTATTTGCTTAACTCGCTCTTTAACCACCTCATGGCGCTACCTCTGGCACAAGCAAAAACCTTTGAATATTGGCTGAATGATTTGGGATGATATGGAGCAAATTAAGTGAGATCCTTTCTAGCTTCTTGCCAGGGCAGAAGGTGGATACATTTCCAGCTCTGTATTTAACTACCTGTGTAACTTTGAGTAGACCATTTTACCTGGTAATTAAGGAATAAATATATTTTCCATCTGGTAAGCTTTGGCTGGTGAGAAAAAAGGAAAGGAAGGAATCAGGTTTGTCAGCATCTCTTTGACTACTCCATTTCTTGTTAAATCAAATGTTTCTATCTTAGATTTTATGTATCACTGCACTATACCAATTGCCTGATGGTGTGTTATTTTGGGGGGCTGCCTGCTTGAGTTATCCAATGCCCCTGTGTTTTACAGGGTCTGGGAGTTCCATTTGGATATCTCTGGCAAGCAGAAAGGACTGGGGCTGCACTAATGTGAAGGTCAACAGCTTAGCATTGGTAGTTGAAAGGTTTTGCAACTGATTCTGTTCAGCTGCTCTTACTCTAAGAGGGTCACCACCTAAGCACTTAAGCCAGATGTTCTTTGATTGTTTTAAAAAATGCAATGGAAAGCACCCCCCACCCCTCGCTGGCCCCCGCCGCCCCGACACACATCGTTCTTTCTATTTTGCTTTCTTCTTTAAACATGGAAATTTTGCCTTCTCACCTAAATTGAATTTATTCTTACTGAAACTTAGAAGCATTTTCCTTTGTTTACTTGCCTGTTAAATGGTGAGCTATAAGTCAGAATTCTCATGGTAGTTCTTAGTTTGATTTAAGATGGTTATTAAGAGGTTTACATCCCATCTATTTCAACTAGTTGGGATGCAGTTGGTGTAGTGCTTCCCTCCAAAGGATCCATTGTCTGTATTCTATCCCTTCATTGTGTGTATATCTGTTTTTGAAACATTCCACCTCATTTTAAAATGCGAGATCCACTCTGAAGAATACAATAAGAAGTCTCTGACAGTTGAGCCTGAAGAACTGAAAACTTTAGTCTAAGTTAATAACTGATCTAAATTAAGCAGATGATTATAGTGAGGTTATCACTAGGGCTTTTAAAAATCTGCCTAATCTTATCTAGAATAAAGTCTACAGTCATGTTGTCTTTTTTTTTTTCTTTTTAAACATATATTCCATTTTTCTTTTCTGATCCTTTTCTCTCTCTCAGGAGAGTCATCAGCTTTTGCCTCAGTATGTTTAATTACTATAACGGAAATATTGTCAAGAAGGTTCTAGTTGGAAGGGACCTCAAAGACAGGTAGTTGTACTTTCTAGTGTGTAGACTAATTTGCTGTGAGAATTTGGACCGTCCATCTGTTTTTTTGTGGGCCTCTGTTTCTACCTTTATAAGATTTCATTTAGTTCTGATACTGTTTAATTTTCTGACAATTCTCCATGGCGTAATAGAATCTGATAAATTAGAAGATGCTCAGAAATCTTTTAAATTGTGTGTGAAGAACACATAGGTTTAGATAAAACATTCAAACCTGAAAGATAGGCTGTGAACTAGAATTTAGTAGTCAAGTTTCCATCAACATTAACCTTACTTTGCTGATCACTTAAGACCTCATTGTGTGAATTCTTCTCGTACATTATGACTTTTAAAAGCAGAAAAGAACTTAGTGACGATTCTTTCTATTTAATAAATGTTAAATATTTTTAGTGCTGTCTTTGGCCTGATGAATTTCTCAATCTTGGCTGCACTTTAGAATCATCTGGATTTTAAAGGAATACTGGCATCTGACTCTTCCTCCCCACTCCCTTTCCCCTATCCTCAAGACCCTAATTGAATTGATGTGAGATGGCATTTTGGCATTAAAATTTTTAGATAAGCTCTTTTGGTGACTCTAGTTTGTAGCTAATGTTTGGAACTACTGGGTAGAGTTAATAAAGGTATATGAGACTTATAACCCTAATAAGGATATGGATAAAGTATGTCTTCAGATGTGTACAGTCAGAAGGGTAAGAGAAGTAGAAATGTTTCTATATGACATAAGTCATTGAACCTTATGAACTCCCTGGGGTCTAAGGTAGGAATAATAATGCGGTACTTTGCTTAATGCAGTGTTTCTCAAAGTGTGGTTCCCGAGACCAATAGCATTAGCATCTCCTGGGAATTTATTAGAAATGCAAATTATTGGGCCCTACCCTAGACCTACTGAATCGTAAATTCTGGGGGTTGGACTCAGCAGTCTATGTTTGAACAAGACCTTCCAGAGATCCCGATGAACTCTAAAGATTGAGAGCCATCAGCATAGAGAGTTGTGTAGGAATAGAAGGTAGTGTATGAAAATCTTAGCACAGTGCCCGGGGCATAGTGAGAGTCCAAAAGACAGAGTACTGTAAAGATAGTGTGTGTGACTGCTTGGTAGTCTGAATATGGCTGGGAGGTAGACTTGACAGCTGTTAGCTACTCTTCCAACTCTAAGACTGTTATTTATTAGGCAAATGGAGCCTGAGTGAATCATCTCAAAGGATATCAGACCAACGAGTCCAACTCATCATCCTTCCACAGTGCAGTTTAGACTTTTTTTTTTCTGAAGCCTTAAGTTGTGTTGCTTTGGTACTATCCAAAAGCAACTCATTGAGTGATAGAGACTTGCTACCTTACTACGTATGCTCTAAGAATGGAACTGCTGAAATGGCGAGTAAAAGCTACTTATCCATAAATAAAGAACATTTTCCCAACACATCTAAAATATGTTTAAA
>NW_011888795.1:6180676-6214664 GCF_000151845.1 Pteropus vampyrus | reverse complement strand
TGCTTGGTAGTCTGAATATGGCTGGGAGGTAGACTTGACAGCTGTTAGCTACTCTTCCAACTCTAAGACTGTTATTTATTAGGCAAATGGAGCCTAAGTGAATCATCTCAAAGGATATCAGACCAACGAGTCCAACTCATCATCCTTCCACAGTGCAGTTTAGACTTTTTTTTTTCTGAAGCCTTAAGTCGTGTTGCTTTGGTACTATCCAAAAGCAACTCATTGAGTGATAGAGACTGCTACCTTACTACGTATGCTCTAAGAATGGAACTGCTGAAATGGCGAGTAAAAGCTACTTATCCATAAATAAAGAACGTTTTCCCAACACATCTAAAATATGTTTAAAAGAAAAAGAATTTTGTTTTTAAATGGAAGTTTTTTTTTTTCTAATAGAATTTCATAATAGAAATGCAGAGTATTTTAAAAGATTCTATACCAAGAACCCAAAGATATAAGTCTACACCTCACATCTTAAGAGATTAAGCATATTCTTCCAACATGTCTAACTTCAGTTTGCTGTTCATGTTGGTCAGTGATGTTGGGGTATCTTAGTTGGGGTATCATTACTTCCTGCTTGTATTGCATACAGATTTCCAAATCGGATGTATCTTAATTTCGGTTTCCTCTAATCTATTCTACATGTACTTTTAGATTAGTCTTTAGTAAATCATATTGCAACCAAATGTTACCTTCTCAGAAATCTTTGATGGATCCCCACTGCATGCATGGTAAAATTCAAACCCTTTGCTAGATGTGCAATACACTTAAAAGCTTATTTTGTCATCGCTCTAATTTTTATAACCTACTTGTATTATTTTACATTCCTATATTTATGTTATATTGTAACTTGCTCTTTATTCTCCAGGCCCTGAATTTTTTGACCTCTATGTCTTTACTCCACTGTCTTTCTGCCTAGAGTGGACTTGCTTTGCACATCATAATATTCAGAGGCAATTTAAATGCTCAGTAAAGCCTTCCTTGTTTCTCTACCCAGACATAAGCTTTGCTTCATTTTAACTTCCAAAAGAGTTTGTTCGCACATGTTAATAAATTGCATCGTGTATTATTCTTACTAATGTATACATTTTTTTCCTCTTTTAGGTGACTGAAAATTTATTGAGGTTAAGGACCAAGTCTTAGACACTTCAGTAATTCACCAACTCAAGCAACTTCCCCATCCTGGCCAAATGTACACGACCTCTGTAGACTAGCTTTTATGTCACTTCTAAATATCGAATCTGATCCTCATTCTTCTGAAAGTTAAGACTACTAATTAAAGTGAAAAGAACTAAGATAGGGAATAATTGTCATACAAAGCAAGAAATTATGTGTCAATGCCAATTACAAAGCAGTAAAATGCCAGCAAATATTTGTTTTTAAGAGTATTATAAAATTGCATCCATATTAACTTCATGTGTGTGTTTTCTTTCCTTAGGTGATTTTCTTCCACCCCCACCCCCACCTCTAGATGATGCCGGCGCTCTTCCATCTGGCTCTGGGAACTTCCCTCCTCCACCACCCCTTGATGAAGGTGCTTTCAGGGCACAGGTAAGATCTGTGGTTGAAGTCATGTTTATAAGCTATGCTAGGAAGCTCATGAATTCAGTGATTGTTTCTGTGGCGGATAAACATTTATCCAGAGCCTACAGAGAGCTTTGCAACTCACAAAGAGCTAAGGCCCTTTAATGCAGAATGCCCGACTCAAGCTTCTCAGAGTTCTGGCAGCTTGCATGCCGAAGCCTTGGAAATCCTTTTACCTACTAATGTTATTTCGAAACTGAAAGCCATTTTTTAGGAAAGCCACTTGAGAAGTTCACATTTTCTTGTTATCCTGGGGATACACAACCATGCTTTTTCTTTGCCTTTTTTCCCTATCCACAAACGTTGCATTCTGCCTTAAGTAAGGCTGGTATTTTAAGGCTCTGGTTGATCACTCTGTCCTAATTGGTCAGCAACATCTTTCTAGCAAAAGCAGCAGCAAACATCCTTAGGGTTTTCTCTTTGAGTGAGATTGAGGATGCACATTGTAGCATGTATTGATTATATACAACTCTGTGCTCCAGAGAGTGTGGATTGCAAAATAACTCAGGGCTGGAGTGAGAAGCCGCATTAGGAGGAGTTCTCAGCCTGTGATCATGTAGGGGCGCTGGTGACCATCTGCCACCATTTAGGTAGCTAAATGTCATTCACGTCAGGAAGGAAATATTAATAAAGTCAAAGAATTATTGTTATTTTTTTAAGGGTGATGATGTTACTCTAGATAGGTGGAAGAAAAAAAAAACAGTCCTTAGAGTTTTAGAGAAACATTGAAAATATTTGTGGATGAAGTGAAATGGAGTCTGCTATTTGCTTCAAAATAATAAGAGTAGGGAGTTACTGTGTGAGAATATAGGTGAAAAAATTAGTTGATTGTTGGGTGCTTGGAGGTTTATTCTATTATTTGGTCTACTTTTAAATGTTTAAAAATCCTCTTAATGTTTTAAAAAGGAAAAGCCAAATGAAATAACCACTTAAATAGTTTAAGTTTCTTTTCTGATCTTTCTCCTAAGTTTTGGGTTGGGGGAGATTCAAGAAGAAATGATTCATTCATTCAACAAATATTCTGTGCTCCTGTGTACGCACCTTGATAGCACTAGGAATTCTACAGTGTTCTGCCTTCATAACACTTCTGTCTATGTAAACAAAATATATACATTACAAAGTACATTAGAATGGGATCAGTGCTACAGGTCGAGGAGAGGGTAAGAGATACAGCCTACTGAGGATGGGCATGGTCAGGAAGGCCTCGCTGGGAAGGTGACGCCTGACCAAAGACTTGGAGGAGGAAAGGGGAAATGAGCCATGTGGATTTTGGGGGGAATGTATTTTTATGTAGTTATAACTAGTAAGCTCTAATTTCATTTGAGGCTAGATCTTTTAAAGCTATTAAAATTTTCTGTCTCAGATACATATGTCACAAACTCCCTACATTTTATCTTGCTGTACGCTAGTAAAAACAGATCAGATGCCAGTAATGAACAAGAGTTTTACAAAGTTTATATTTATTTTATGCAACAGAGAGATCCCTTGGAAAAGAAAAATAAGATGATCGATTTCCCTTATTTTTAATAATTTTCTTTATTAAAATGAAAAAAAAGTAAAGTTTTTCTTTTATTTACTTTTATTCTTATTTTGTTGAGGATGATTCTTTGCATATTGTTGAATTTACTCAATTAAAGACTTCACTTAGTCTCTTTTCCTTGTTGGATCATTATGGAAACTATTTTGTTGCTTTTAAAATCTTTATTTTTAAAAAGTGTGTTTGACTGTTACAGAAGACTTATGTTTGAAAATTACTTGAGCAGCTTATTCTAGTTATGTGATTTTTGAGCCAGTCACACTAAGTCCCAGTTTCCTCATAATTAAAAATAAGGTAACTGTATCTATCTCTAATAATTAAATGAAATATAGATGGATTTGAAATTGCTAAAATATGATGTCTATACAGCTATTTTGATGTTATATGTATTACTATATAAAAATAAGAACAACAAGAATAATGATAAGGCTTGGTCAAAGGATATCATTAAGAAAAATTCAAACACGAGGTTTTCTAAAATTACAGACGATCTTTTTCTGTATGGACCTTGTCTTGATAACTATTCTGAAACCACGACTTTGTTTTTGAAAAGGAAGGAAATAAACAAAAAGCCTGTTGCCATGTTGGCTTATGTTCTCTGCAAAACAGAAGGAAGAAGGATAAAAAATAAAATATAGTTTGCCAAATGGAAAAGGATAATCTGGTAGGGAGAGGCATGTGATTCTTGAATATATATGGAAGACGGTTGGCGAGTTCAAAAGAAAACAGGCATGCTCTTGCCATGTGCAGTGGTGACAAATGATGTGATAGTGACCTAGCTCGCACTGGTCACATTGGCACCACCTTTAGATATGAGCTATAATATAGTCCAAAGTAATATAATCACCGGAGAAAATTTTGCACTTTTTCCTCTCAGCCATGGTGAAACCTGCTGTTGCCAAGTCCAAATTATAACTGGTAAATGTGTTTTTATGTAGAAGTCTGTTTATGTTTCCAGTCAAGTTTTCAGGTCAGAGCCAAAAGAACGTCTACTAAGTGTGACTATAAGAATTATAAGATTTTCAGAGCTGGAAGGGCCCTTAGAGATCATTTAGACCAACCCCGGCGCCAGGCATCTCATTACGACCCTTTCAAGTCCTTGCTAAAATGAATTAATTTCCTCTCTTTACAAATGGGGAAACTGAGGCCCAAGAAAGTGTAGATCGTACAGTTTCTGACTGAGCTCTCCTGGATGTGAGAAATGTTACTTGACTCTTGGATGTGTCCTTCTTCTCACTGTACCAGATGGCCTGTGCACATGGTTTTACTTTAGTCCTGTATCGGCCTGTAAGGCTCTGAGGTTCAGATGAGGGATTACTGCTGAAGTTTTGCTTGACTCACTGAACATTTGATATATACTGTAAACTTTTTTTTTTCTTTGCAAAAGGCAAAAAAAAAAAAAGAAATCAGTGTCAAGAATTCTTGTTTTGAGAATTCTCATTTTTATGCAAAAAGATGACTCTTGGAAAACAATTTGAGATATTTTCTTTTCCATCAAGATCAGTTTGACCTCAGTACCTGTGAGGTTTGGAGTGACCATTTAGCAGTCATTTCATTCATTTGCTCTTAACTCATTCATTATAAATTCAATACCTTCTCTAACTCATGCCTGCATGCTTGATATTATAGCCTTTGAATTTGGCATTGTGGGTTTAGTGCTCTGAGTCTCAATCTTGGGACTGTTAGCTTTGTTCTCAGCTGATGTTCTCATCTTCTTCCTATTTCAGCCACTATGGACAGGTATACGGCATTGTTTAGAGTAGTTTAAAAGTGGGGAGAATGTGTCATTGAAATTCAGGTTTTCAAGGGTGTTAGAGATCATAACTTCAGTTCCTTTCTGTTGTTTGAATCTACTAATTTTTTTTTTTCAATTTAATAAAATGTGAATGACAATTAAAGGTAAGGCAATACTGAAGGATAACATGACAATTAAAGGTAAGGCAATACTGAAGGATAACAAGACGGATCATCTACAAGCTCTTGGGAGCTGCATGTATACATAGCTTTTAAATTAAGACGTTTCATGGTAAATTATGCCTTGATCATTGTGCTTTGATCAGAAGCACAGTCTCAGTCCTGTGTTGTGTTAGAGGGTCAGGGATATTAGTTAACTATGGCTAGAGATATGTAGGAAAGGTTCTTGGAAATTATTTCAATTGAACTGAACTTTGGTGGCTGGGTGGAACCTTCATTTTCAGATGGGGGAATGGATTTTTTAGCAATGAAGTAAAAAGAATAAGAATACAGAGGAAGAGAAGCACAAAGTAAGTGTGATAAACCTGCATTTCTGGCTGCAGAATTTGCTCTTTATCCTGAAATTATTGATAATTTATTGTAGGTGTCCGTTACTATTTTAAATATAAAGATGACATCCCCAGATCTGTTGCTGGATATCAAATGCCCTTTAATGCACCATAGGGCAAAATATGTTGCACTTGTGGGAAACCCCATGCAGACAGCTCTGATTGTCTGCTAGACTTCCTTGAACTCCTCAGTGACTGATACCTGATGATTTTGAATTCAGGTGCCCGATATTTAACTTCCTCTTTTTACAACATCTTTGCTTGACTTTTTTTTATGACCTCCAGTTGACAACTTTTAACTCTGCCTCTCTCATTGTGACTCAGTCCTGTGGCTTGCTTTCTACATACGTGCTATCCAGTGGTTTTACACTTTCAGTTGTGTCTCCTCATCTATTCATTCAGGCAGGATGGCCACATTTGCTTCTATAACTCCAGTTCCTCCACCTCAGAACACAGACTGTTTTGTCCATCTCTGTTCACTCCAAATTTTAAATTTTTTTCTCTTATTGAACTGAAATGTGTTCCTTTATAATCGTCTCACACTGATTTTCTTTCTACTGTCTTAGAAAATGACACGCATTCAAGGGAACTGTCACACCAGGAGAGACATAGATGATGTCTGCCCCAAGAAGTTGATCAGTAAAGCTACTGAAAGAGGTGACTCTTCTGAGGAGAGAGTGAGAGCAGAGTAATGTGAGCTGAACATTGAATTTAGGGAAATGCCCAGAGTTAGTTGACAAGAAAAGAAAGAAGAGAAACTTCTGAAATCATTTGTGGTCCTACTTACAGTCAGTCTTCAAAAAGTTGTACCAACTCATTTCTGTTCTTGTGAAAATAATTTCAAAGCTCATATATGTGTAGTAAGATCAATGGTATATTATAGTCATTTATCCACTTACCCATTTTATGTATTTTACTTATCGATGATAACTTAAAAATCTACTGAAGTTTAAGTAGAACTGGCACTGGAATATGTGTCTTGTGACCTTTAGTCTATTACTATCCTGGTTACACATGTTTAATGATAGAGTTTACTTTTAGACACGGAGAACTCAGGCCCACAGCCATGGCCACGTTCGTCCATGAACTCATAGAAATCAGTGGCAGGACTTACTTTACTCGGTATGGACATACTCTATTACAGAGGTCATCCATTCTGCTCCTGGTCGTGGGGTGAGGAAGGAGGAGGTGAGATAAAACAGGAGCAGATCCAGGTAATAAAGGCTAAGAGCAGGTGTAGTGTGTAATATTGCCAGAGCAAAACCAAAATGGTCAGTAAAAGCTTGATTCCACTCTAAAGTGCTCGTCCCTTCTGTGCAGTGAGAATACAAGAATATCTTGGTCCGTGAAAACATACCAGAACAGTGATTGAGATGCTTCTTTCTTCCTGGCCCTCTGCCTCATTCCTTTAGGCCTTGGGTTAGCAAGCCATAGTTACCTTGCAGGGTTGTTTGTGACTCTGGCAACAGCAGTAGCAGCAGCAGCTTGCTTTGCGATTATCTCCTCCTTTTATGGTCCACATATGTAGGTCAGTGTTTGTTTAGCAGAGCTAGTGGGTTCTTAGGCATGTCGCTGGTTCTGGTCAATGTGACTTTCTAGCGGCGAATGTCAAAGTTTTCCTGTTTGTCTTTCACTCTGAATCATCGTCTGATTGGGTATTCAGTTGAGAAGAGAGAGGTATTTTTGGTGTCTAGACTTATAAAAACTTCTTTGAAAGTGGAGACCAAGAGCCCACAGGGACTATTACAATGTTTCATTTAGCCACTTGCACCTTTTTCATGGAATGCCATAGTTTCTCTTCCTCATTAAAATAAATAAATAAATAAATAATTTAAAGAGATAAACTTTTTCTCTGAGATTGATAGTAGAGTATGTGCACATACAAACCCACTCACCCTTATCAACTCAATTATCATTGATAACGGCTACCTTGAAATAATCTAGGACACGTGCATACTCTCTGCAGTGAAAAAAAAGTTATTCTGTTCTATGTAGGGATTACTAATAAGGTTAGCTTTGCCTTAGCTCTGGAGTTCTTTTATAGGGAGTAGTTTATGATATTTGTGTATTTTAGAAAATTTCCTTTGCCCAGAGTTAAGTGAAACTGCAGTTGGTTCTTTCTGAGTCAGTGGAACTTTTTATCCCCTTTTGTTTCTCCTGTCAAGAATCTTAGTGATCTCTTCAAGGCTGAAATATGTTTTTTATACGTCTAAAAATTAGTGTATTTTTATAGTAATGTAAATAACTCAAATAACATAGGTTAAATATTTTAAAACATCTTCTCTCTATCAAGGAAAAATTATGATATTCATATATACCCCACTCTCAATATGTGTACCATATGAAGCTTGAACATTTTTCTCCCTGCTTCCAAAGTGGTATTTAAAAGAATTTTGAGAACGTGTTATAATATTTTAAACTTTATAGCACTTTTTTTTTAAGAATAATTTCTCACATTAAATTGAACTACATTATTAATAAACTATGCCTTTTACTTGTTTATTGCACTGTTTCTTGTTTACTATTTCTTTTTCTTGAATTCATCATCTGAGTCTTTACTTTTTTTTCTTTTTCTTGCCATAGTACTTCATCGAATAATGTTTTTGTTGTTGTTGTTGTTGTTGTTGTTGTTGTTGTTGTTGTTTTTAATCATGTAGGTGATATATTTCTGGAGTTCTTATATATCTGAAAATGACTTATTTTTCCCTTCATATTTAAGTGAAAGTCTGGCCATAAGTAGAACTGTAGAATTAAATTTCTTTTACCTCAATATTTCTACAAAGATTTCTATGCTATCATTTAGTATTGTTTAGTATTTAGTGTTGCACATGAGAAATCAGATGCCAGTCTGATTCTTTTTTTTTTAATTTAGTGATTTTTCTTGTTTGACATGTAAGCTTTATTTGTGTGATTCAGCAACTTTACTACAATGTGTCTGGATGCAGGTCCCCTTACCCTTACCCCAGTATTTTTACTCAGCATTCTGTGAATCTGTTTGATCTGAAGAGTCAGGTTTTTATTTAGCTAAAAGGGATTTTGTTGTGTTTTTTGAAATAAGCATTCTAATCTTCTATTTGCCTTTACTTCCTTATGAAACTCCTATGTTATGGTTTTGGATATCTTCTCTATCTTTCATATTAATATTCTTTTTTAGTAGTTCTACCATAGGAGAAATCCTATTGCTTGCTTCTTTTCTTTAATTGCTTTTTTTTGGTAATAGTCTTCTCCTGACTTATAAATCTATATCCACCTGAATTTGGGGAGAAAATGTGGTTGGCGGCTCTGCATATACTCTTCTGGCTAGCTTGCGTGCCACAATTTACTTAGGTCAGAGGTTTACAACCTTTAAATATCAGGACAGCCATACTCTATCTGTACACAGTCTTTACTGTCTGTGTACAATTAGGGGAGGCAGGCCAGCGAAAGGGTTTCCCTTAATACTCATGCCAAGAGCAGACTGGCAAGCTTTACCCAGCCCTCAAGCTATTTATTAATCGTGAGGATCCATAGACAGGTTGCAAAGCCTCTATTTTTCATTCCATACATATATGCCAAGTGACGGCAACATCCGGCTATAACCAGTCCTTCTGTAGAGCGAGTTCTGGTAGAATATTTTAAGCCTTTTTAATTTCCTCCCTCACTATTTCCCTATCCATGCTTCTTAATTACTATGTCTCGAGGAGTGTCAGGAAATAGGGAGAAGTAACTTTTATTAGAAAGGATAAATTCATTAAGTGATTTCACTGATGTTTTGACTGGCTTTCTTTATGTACCCCAAACATCTTTTCCAAAGATGCGCCCCCACCTTCTCACCCTTTTTGTTATAGCAGCTTGAAGTCAGCTCAGGTATTGCTACCTTCTGCTATTAATCTCAAGCTCATCCTGCTGCCCTTGAGGGTGCTACCACAGAAATGCTCTCTCTGCTTGCATTATCTAAGCCAAGTAAAGCTTCAGGGTCAGCAGAGTATGATAGCTAATACTGTAAGAATTGGTTCCAGACTGCCTGGGTTTAAACCTGCGTCCCCGACTCCCCACTCACTAGCTGCAGGACTATGGCCATGTTATTAATCTTTCGGTATCTCAGTTTACTCATCTGTAAAATGGGTATAATTATTGTACCTACCTCTTTGAGGTTTCAAGGAGGTAATGCACATGGAGAATAGTGTGTGTACATGACATATTCTAAGGCTTAGTAAATATTTACAGTTGATCCTATTACTCTTGTCCTATTATGGACTTGTCTCTGTACTGAGTTTGTCTCTGTACTGAGTTCTGGCACAGTTATTGCTATCTTTTGCTTTGTACCATGTCTTCCAAAAGTTCACCAGTGATCTAATGCCTTCATTTACATACTTGGACACTTTAAATCTTTTTAATAAAGAAATACTCCTACAAACTCTCTTTGCAAAATGAATGATTGAATTAAATCATCTTTTAGATCTCTTACAGCTCTAAAATTCAATGCCTTGGCAATAAAATATCACCTCTTTATAATTTCATATTGATTTATAAATTGCAAAATAAATTATATTTGATTTTCACAAATAAGAACAGCACAAATATAATTTAATCAAAAAAGGCTCAGAGAGTCAAGGCAACTTGTTGAGATCTCAAAACAAATGTCATGGGAGCAGTGACTTATTTTAAAATGGGCAAAAACAAAAACAGTGCATTTTGAATACTTTTAAGCCTCTTGGCTTGGTATCAATTTCCTTACAAATGAGAGAAGGCAGATCTTTTAAAATTCTCCAAAAGCAGCCAAAGTCATCAATATGTGTTCATGGCAAGTGGCCAGGGGCCATCGATATAGATTTCCTTGTAATTCTTTAGTAGAAAGAAGTTCATCTTCTATCCTAGCCTGCAGCATATTCTCTGCCAATCCCCTCACAGATTGTGCCATGTAGTTCTTATCCATGGATTTGGTAAGGAAGCCCTGTTGGGCTCACAAATCCTTTAGTTCCTTTGTAATTTATGTAATCCACTCAACATGGGCAAAAAACAACTTGATCTGAAAGAGAGGGTAAAAGAGGGAGAGTAGCGGATGCCAAGACCAAAATCCTAGGGAGTTAACTCATATTTTATTTTTGAAACTATTGGTTTAGAGAGGTTTTCTGTGTATAGCTGATTTTGCTTGATGTATTCAAAAGTCAAGTATTTTTGCACACCTAATAGATATACTGTTGCGTGTGATACGTATACCAATCCTTGTGGTGTTAGGCTATCATTATCATTATTGTATCATTAGCTTTTGTGAGTTTGACCTTTCCAAGGCTCCTACGTTATAAATTCCAAAATTGACTTTGAGTTATTTTTAATAAAAAGACTTTTATATACTTATTTCACTTGAGCCTTTAAATAACTTATGAAAAGGGAAGGGTGGAGATAATTCTCTATCTTGTCGTAGTGAAGGGACTGAGGCTCAGAGAGGTTAAGTTATAGTCTAGGTTTCCATGGTATTAAGCATCTTCGGCAGGGATAAAATCCTACAGTTTTCTGAGCTATGCTAGTTCATTTTGTTCTCTTTCGCCATCACTGTTTTATTATTTTTCTTTTATATACTTTTTCAGGGAAGGACACAAAACACCAATTGTCTTTTTCCTCTCCAAGTGCTTTTGTTATTTGGACACTTGATGAGTTTTGTTGTAGAATCCTCTGTTGCAATATTGTCTTCAGCCTTTTTTTAAAAATTGTCTTTATCTTTATAGATCAGAAGATATACTTTGGCTTTAAAATATAGGAAAGCTATTTATAAACCTTTAAAATAGAAGATCTTTAAAATGGAGGTCTTTCCATAATTTTTGTTTTTATATTTATTTTTACCAATAAACTTTACTAAAGATGTCAATTTTTATTATTGTAAATAAAAAAGTAAAATTAGTGGTAACTGGTGGAAAAAAATGCTTCTGTGACAGTTTTTTTTGTTTTGTTTTTTTTTTAAAGGAGGGATGGGAGTGACACAAGAAAGGATTCACACTGTAAGAAATGTAATTTTACTGTTATTTTAGAAGTAAAGAATTTGGTTTATGAGAGCATCCACCCCACCAAAAAGAGAGAGAAAGAGAGAGAGAGAGAGAGAGAGAGAGAGAGAGAGAGAGAGAGAGAGAGAGAGAGAGACATAGCAGTTTAAAAACTCTCTACTTTCCTCATCGTTTGTCTCATTCTCTTTATTGCTTAAAGGAGAGTATGTCTGTCCTACAACCATGTATTGTTTTAAACTGTAGATGACACATCAAGATGGTGTGTGATTTGAGATAGATCAACCCTAAATGTCAAATTTTAGTTTCTTCAGTCATAGAGCTAGTATGATAATCCTATATCTCTTATCTTCTGGGTTTTCTTAACAATCAGATGAAAATAACCCCGTTTGATGATAGCACTTTATAAATCAATAAGTAAAAGATTTGCCTTAAAAATAATTTATTGTAATATTATTTCAACATCCTTGAGCTTTAATTCTATTAGAAATTATATCTCCCCCATATGTAGAACAATGCATAATTACATGGTCTTTGCTGGTATGGTGAGTTTTGAAAGGAGAATGATAAATGGTCTCCTAAACGGAGATGTATTGATTCAAGCCATAGCTTACTAAAGTGGGCGCATTTCAGAGTCAGGGTCTTGACTTGGGAAGACCTGTCTCAGAACTTCATAGAGTTCCAGGATGGCTCAGATGTAGGTATTCTATGAAGAGATGATCAAACAATTGAAGAAAAAAATATTGCAAACCACTGTGCACATTCAGGAGACTTCATCATTTTTATTATCATTTTTCATGAAACCGTTTTGTAAGTTGAAATGTGCCTAGAGGATTGTTTTAATTTTCTTTTAGCGCATTGAAAGTTGTACAGTGTCACTTTAGTAATTCTCTTCTGACCCAATGCAGATAGAAACCAGTTTTAGGCCATGGGAACTACAGAGTGTTTTCATAGAGTTACAGCTTCATACGTCTCCCCTCCCCTCTCCTTTCTCCTCCCTGCCGCACCTTGTTTCTCTCTGTAAACTGGGATTTAAGCCCCAGTCCTGAAATGAACTTAACTCATTTCAACTCTACTGAAATGGCTCTTCCACGTGTTTACCACCTCCTCTGATTCCTCAGTGACTGTTATTTTTCTGTCGTGTTCTTCTTCATCAGGCAGATAACACTCTCGATGACTTGAGCCTCCCTGCTTCCTCCTTCAGTTTTCACTAAATAGAACTTCCATGTTTCTTGTGCGATATCTGTGACTATTTCTTTTCTCTCTTCTTTACCTGACTCCACCTCTTCTTTTTTTTTCTGATTCTAAATTTAGGCGCTCACTCAGGGTTCTCTTTTTTTGACCTTCTGTCTTTTCTAAGTAGAAGTCACAACTCTAATAGAGGCAACTTCAATCTCTGTTTATTTAATGACTTGAACTAGTTATGAGTCTTGGCTCTGTGTTTTCCTTTCACAACTTATCTGTCATTTATCTACAGAATCTTTCCACGAGAAAACTTTCTGTCTCTTCACATTCAATATGTTCCCAAATCTACTCATCGTATGCCTCCGAGGCTTCCATTCTGTTAGAAGTAATACTATATCTTCTGGTCTCCCAAACTCTTAACTCTGTGGTCATTCTTGATATGTCTTTCTTTTTAATATATCTGTCACCAAGATATAACATATTTCAGTTCAAAAATGACTCTCAGGTTTTCACTAGTCCCTTCATTTTCCCGTTCATTGTCCTAGCTCATTCATTCTCCATATCACAATAGACTTATTGCTTCTGATTCTGTTTTGTTTTTTTTTTCTTTTAATTTCATTCTAGCTGTGTATTTCTAAGCAATTGGTCCTCAAAAAATGTTATTTTCTTTCTATGGCTTTTTATTGCCTCCCCTATTAAATTTCCACTCTCGGTTGATTTTCAGAGTACTCCATGACCAATGGCACTCTTTAAAGCATACCTCATCTCCCGCTGTGCTCTTTACGGTCTTTGCTGTTGTGAGATTGGTGTTCTCACTGTCAGCTTCCCACGTACAGTTAATTTTCCTTGTGTTGTTTTTGCTTCCTGGAGTATCCTCATCTTTCAACTGATCAGAAATTCTTCCTATTTTAAAAGACTTAACTCAGATCCCACTTTTTTTCCTTATAGCCTCTAGTATCACTGGCTCATCTGAACTCTCCCTCCTTGTCTCCTGACTGTTGATGGGTAGTGTGGTGTAATGGCAGGAGCCTAGAGTTTAGTGTCAGGAAGCCCTGCTCTATTGCTTACCACTTGCATCACTCATCTTCACATGCAAAATGGAAATAACTTAAGAAGTTATTCTGAGGATTAATTAAGATAAAAGAGTATAGAGTATCTTATCGTATCTGGTTCAGAATAAAGGCTACCATGAATCAGTTGAATGGATCAATCAGTTAATGATGTTTCATTTTTCTGTTACTTAATACATGTCTTTTTGTGGACTGATATAATTATATCATGTACATTAACATTGACTCCAAACTATATATCATAAAGCCAGAATCATAGTGTGACATGGGGATACCTGTGGAAATCATTTAACATCACAAATCTTAATGCTTCATATCTTAAAGAGTCCTAATCCAGGCCATCTTTTTTTTGATGAAGAAGTGGTGGGGGTTGGATTTCTTAAGTGAACTGCCCACGATTAAGTAGGAGAGTGGACCACAACTCCTACAGGAGGTTTTTGAACTCGTAGACCTGAACTCATTCTATTATCTTCTTGTTCATTCCCCTTTTACAAACTGTCTGAAGGTTGATTCACAGCTCATATTCCTCTATCACCTATAGTCTTTATCTCATTGAAGGATATTGGGTTAATATTTGTAGATTGATTTATTAATTGATTCTTTGTCTTGGCAATAGGAATTCTATAAAAAATCTATGGAGTATATTTGTACATGGGCTTATCCCCCTTTTGATGCTTTTGATGCTGTTGTAATATGCAGAGGGTTCAACGTGTACCACTTCTGTGCACTGGCTCAGGGTGGGGAAAGGAAATGGGAGAGGAAGTTATATACATCGCGAGCAAAGCAAGCTTTTCTATATTTAGTCCTTGCTACTGTTTGGAAAATACAACTTTGTTCATGGCAGTCTGGCATGTGTTTCCTTAGTGCCATTTCAAAAAAGGGAAAAATAAATATGGGAATTTTTTGTAGTGAAAATAATTACTCAGTAAAATCACATAAGTTCCTTCTTTTTCTCTTGATGAAACCTCAAACCCACTAGGCACAGATTCCTCAACCTCAACTATGCATGTCAAAAGCCCATGCAGAGTCAGCAAAACCCAGTACAGCAAGATGTGCTCTGGTGGCTGAGAAAGACAGGACAGAGAAGGCAAGGGGAGAGAATGGTGACACCTCTTGATCAGTGGATGCCTTGACCAGCTATCAGATTATTGCCCCCTGGAGGAAATTGAACTTAAACTGCATAGGTAGAGAGAGATGTATCCTTACAGCCCTTCCCTTAAATTGTTCGTTCTGCCTGAGAGTTTCTCTCTGCTGTCTTTCTATGGTAAAAATCTCACTGAGTGTTTTACAGCCATTCCCCCAATTCAAGTAAATGAATTACTTCTCTTTAGTAGTTTTGATGACAGTTTTGGGATTTTCTCAATCTGAGGCTATATTAGTTATCATTAGGGAACAATAAAGACCCTTATGAAGGAGAATAAAATTACCTGATCTCTATTTAGATGGATTTCTATAACATAGCAGGACTTAACTGTTCAAAAGTGGCAATGGTAGAATGACTTGGGGTTGACTGCAGGAGTCTAGTGAGGCAGACAAGGGCCTGAATGGGGACAATGGCCATGATCATGGTGAAGGGGAACTGGAGTCCAGAGAATTTTGGAAAGATGGGACTATGGGACATGGAGGGTCCAGGCTACTTGGCAGGATCCTGACTTTCTTCAAGGGAGAAGAATTTACCTTCTATCCTAGTGTTTGGCAAATAAGAAGATCCTCTAAAAAACCAGAACTCTGAGACAAGGGTGATGTGAACTTTTCCCTAGAGGAAGTGTTGGTACCACTGAGCAAAGACTGCCTCTCACTATTGAGAGGTTCTATACAGTCTTCCGACATAAACAGCTCTGCCTAGATAAAATTGTGGCAGTAGGGTGAGAATAATACATTGCTATAATTAATGCTAATTTGTGGATATTGCTGTATTGTTGTCATTGTTTTTAAATTGAATATGTATTAAGCTCCAACAGGGTGCTATGAATAATGCCAACTTATAGTTGATTTTTCAGAGCACTCAGAAGAATTTATAAACACCAATAAATGGAAACTCACAGCACCCCTTCGAGGTGGTAAACGTTGTCATTTCTACAAACGAGGGGAAGTGAAGTAGATTGTGTTTGCTCTGTTGGCACTGTGGGTGAGAACACAGAACTGTCGAATGACAGAAAAGTATTTTCCCTGTTCCCAGGAATTGGGTTAGCATACATTAGTAAAGAATTTTCCTTAAATGCTTTTGGAGTTGTAGGATTTTAATTAAATTGTTCTAGTTATTGTTAGCATTTGCATTAGCACCAGGCAACCAAGTTCTAGGCCTGCAGATTTCAAATTTAGTGTGGAAAAGAATTAGGAGAGGGATGAAGGGTTTATTAAATGCGAATGGTTAGGCCTTGCTCCCAAAGATTCAGATTTGGCAACTGTGGTACTTCTGTCCTCAGAAGAGGCTCAGCTTACCTTTAAAACTTCAGCCTTTTTCTTCTAATAGGATCTGTCTTCAGGCACTGAAATGTAGCCTCACTCTGAGACCAAGACTTTCTGTTTAATAGTTATAAGGTCTCCTAGAACTCACCTAGTATAATCCCATAATCCTCTCATTTACAGAACATACTGCTAACCAATATTTATAGAAGACCTATTATACACTTAGCATTCTATTGGACATGTGGTTCTCAGGACCTTATGCCACCTGGTTTTCCCTGTGGGGTTTATGTTATTACTACCCTATATCACGAGAAGGCATTAAAATTGAGAGGAGGTATGACTTGGTTGAACATCTCACTGCTTTAAATCCTTTTGATTTAAATCTAGCTAGGGACTGGATTCTACTTTAAGTTTGAACCAAAGATAGGAATAGAGCCTCTAGACCTGGCCTAAGTGGAATATATCATAAAGAAAGAAGTTTACACTGGAATAGGGGAGAAGAGGGAAGGAAAGGTAGAAGGAAAGGTAGAAATGACCAGTTCAATTTTTCATTATTCCTTCGTTATTTGACTTGTTTCTTTAATTTAGAGTAACTAATAAACTATGGCTAGGTAAATAGTAGTCATCTGATTTATCCCTTGACTCTGAATATTCTATGAAAAAGGAAACATTTCTCAGGAAAGTCTCAAATGAGGCATGAACAGAATTCTGGAGTAAGGAAAAGCTTTTGAAGTTTAAGTAAGAATAGTGAAGCTTGAGATAGCATCATTCCTTGACTTTTTTAGACTTTTTTCAGCCTTTATCTAGGAAAATAACCGTCTTTTTAAAGCAGTCTGTTAATTTGTATTCCCGAGATTGCAGGCAGAAATGTTTGTTGTCTTGTGGATTCATATCCATTCTCGATTAAAAAGAGATCAATAACTTTCTGATATGGTCCCCTATTCACTTTTTATCAATGGCAGCCTTTTTCATAAAAATAAGAATTCCTGCTGGGAGTGTTGTTAATGTAAATTCTCTGTGCACTGCTTAAAATATATGTGATTCATACCAGGTGTTTGTTCCCATATCAACACTAAGTCCTAAGATACAATTACCCCTGCCCACTCTCTCCTTCGTCATGGGGACTGTGTTTATCCTGTAGATGTCTGTACCGTGGATACCAGCCAAGCTTCTTCCATGCCAAGGGTTTACACACCTGTATAATCTGACCACAGCTGACCTTTGAGTCTGATGTTCCTTTATTTTTTTTTATCTAAAAGAACACATTCTTTGCCAAGTATTAGTGCATGTTGCAGTGCCCCCCCCCCCGCCATGTCTTTATGCTTAAGTGGTAAATATCAAATATTTTTCTCCATCCAAGATTTTCTCAGTTCTTACTGCATCCATGCAGCAATCTGATTTTCCTATTTAGCTACTCTGGCTCCCCACCCCCTGCCATGTTTGCTCTAGCATCTTGTGTTTTCACATACTTTAATATTACCTGCCTGTATTCAGTTCTATAATATGGTTATTTGTGGAGAGACTAATCTCTATAATACAACACTAAGCACTTGCAGAGCAGAAAGCCACTGATTTCCCACTCCCCCTTCTTTCTTATTAATTCTTGCTGTTTATATCAATGTGTCCTGAATATTTGATAGATATTTGTAGAAAAGTAGATGAAAACTGCTAAATGGGGAGCTAGACGGCCAAAGAGAGGATTGGAGCTTGGCTTTTAACTGTAGTTACATTCATGACCTAATTCGTGGCCTGTATAATTGGCCTGTATAATCTCAGTTTGAGACTTGAAGGCAAGACCTTTCTCCTTTTGAATTTCCAGCCCGGTGTCATGGAAAATGCAAGAGCTGGAACTTTGCAGCAAGACATTTGAGTCTCAAATTCCAATTCTTCCATGCACTACCTGAGTGACTTCTCTTTGACTCATAGTATCCTATTTTGCAAAATAAGAATAATAATACCTACTAATCTCTGTGATTGCTGGGAAAATCCAATGAGATAATATTTAAGAAAGTGCTTTTCTAAACTTAGGCACTTCTCTGTTGATAATGGGAGTGTAGAGGGAGCTATGATTTTCTTTCTTCATGTTCCCAGAGGTAATTGTGTCCAAGGCTGTGTACAGTGGACTGGGTAATTGGCTAGGAATCCAACTGTCTCATAGGATATTTCCCAGAATCGTCTTAGAATAGTAGTTTTGACCAAGAGAAAACAATGAGCAGATTTGAGATTATTATTAGGGAACTGATGCATCTTTTATTGCTAGAAAATATGATTCCTGTCATTTTCAATAATTCCTCCATCTCTCTTTCTTTCTTAGACTTTGAAATAAGAACTGATGTGTGTTTTGTCTTTTCCTCTCCTAACTGCTTGCTAGGACGTTGCCATTGTCTTTTTCTATTTCCATTAATTAGCTAGTGACTCTTAAAGAAATACAACTGAATGCAGCTTCCTTTATAAAAACATCAGCGACTTTACTTTTGAAATGGGCATTTCAAATCATATCTTGCTAATATCTGCTCTATATCTTTTGTATTTTCAGCTATCAAAGTAACACTTAAACTAAATAGAAACAGAGTAATTTGATTCAGGTAAGTGGCTATAAGTGAAAAAATGTTATCACCATCCACTTAAAACAAAACAAAACAAACCTTAAGCTCCTTATAATATTCACATTATTGCATTTATGTGAATGTGTTGGAATAAAAGACCTTTTAATCTGGAAGAAAACGTAAAGATCAAGTCTAAACCTGTCATTTTGCTGTTGAGATAGCATAAGTTTAGGAAGAGAAAGTGATTTTCCCAGGGTCACCGTCCTGAGTTATGGCAGAACCAGAACGAAATGCCTAATTTATTGCTTCTCTACTCTCTTTGCCTACACATCCGCCCCACTGTTCGCTAAAGAGAATTCTATGGTTGTACTGAGTAGGTAATGAGTATTACTTTTCTGGATAAACATTTCTAAATATTAAGGGCCATCTTCTGACATAAGCTTACTTGTAAGTTTTTTAGGAGAGAATGACAATACTGTCTTCTTTTACTTGAGAGTTTTGAGTGGTAGGACTGGTTCTCAGAAGAGTTGATTCAGATCTTGTGTCCCATCCTTATCTGTTGGATGTTTGACCATTAGTAATCACTTAAGCTTTGTGGCCCTTTGTTTCCTTTTGGTACAATCATGAGATTGGAATAGATGCTAGTTAAGATTCTTCCTATTTCCAGTGTCTGTCTACGAATCTACGAATCTACGTGTGCCCACCCATTCTGACATTTCTGTAGCACATGTTTTCACCTCAGTGTTAGCACAGAATAATAAACTGGCTGTTGGATGGACTCTACTCCTTCTCTAATTGTATCAACCTTGTCCCACTAGTGAGACTGGAAATCCTTGGACAGGGCCTGTGTTCTCCTCCATAAAGTTTCTTTGTCTGGAAAATGGGATAAGAGTAAATTTCTGCTTATTTCATGGGTTCTTAAGAAGAACAGTTGACATAATTTATGAAATATTATTTTGGAAAAGATGTTTCACATTGTAAGGTATTCAATCCTTTTACTGAATTATTATCCCAGACATCTAAATTACTTCTTTGGGGGAATTTTATTATTATTTTGAAGTGAAAATGTTGGAATAACTGCTCAAATTCCCCTTTTAGTTCTGTTTCATGAGCCTGAGTTACCTTTTCTATGCTAATCATCTATATTCACATTTTCCCAAACATTCTTTATCTGAAAGTCCTGATTGATGGTGCTTAGCTCATAGAATCAGAACCACAAAAATTTAAAGGAATTTCTCACCCCTTTTCCATTTCGATGGCATGCCCATTTCAAATCTCTGGCTGCTTCACATGGAATGCTTGACATAGGAACTGAACACTTGCCTTGTTTTTCAATTCTGGTACCATTTTGACGAGTCATGGAAAGATTCAAGGAAAAAAAAGTTTGAAGATGAGCCATTATATAAAGGTAACATCAGATTTCTAAGTATTCAAACATCCGCTTCTGGTTATTTCTATTGCATTGCTGAAGAATGTGAAAGAGTGGCTTCTGAAATTTATCATACTCCTTCAACTCATTGGCCCTTCATCATCAAAATGCAATATAAGAAAACTATCTTCTGTGAGGTTTTAAAACAAAATCAATAGCAAAAATACCTGGCATGGTCTATTTTATACTGCATGCTACAGTGGGGACCAAAAATATTTTAGTCGGTTTATTTAATTCATAGGTTTAAACTATTATTGCCCCCTCCCCATTAATGTTTTCTGAATAGAAAATCAAACTTTTTTTTAAATCTCTCCTTTTTAAAACTCTACTACTGAAGCCCCCAGCAGCTAATTTTACTTTGCATCAAAGTATTTTTAAAAGTTATATACTCAATTGACTGACTGTGTCCGCCGAAGCATTTATTTTGAGTCTGTGTTCAAGGCAATAATTGAGTAGCTAACATTTATTAAATACTTATGCTGTGAACAGTACTTGACATGTAGGAACTTGTGTAATCCTTACAACAACTGCGTGAGGAACCGAGACCCAGAGAGCTTTGGGTTAATTGCTTAAGGTCACAAAACTGGTGAGTGACAAATCCGGGTTTCAAACCCATGCAGTCTAACTCCAGAGCCTTTGCCAACACTCTTTTTGTGTTAAGGGTGCTTTGCGTGAAAAAATTTAATAGAAATGATCACAAAGAAAGAAATTCATTGATTATCTCCTTAGCTTCATCGAAGATAAAAAAAGTAATAGATAAATGATAAATACAGTTTGTTGTTTATAGATAATACAGCTTTTTTAGTATTCCTTTTGTTATCTCCAACATTTTTGTTTTGTTTTTGTTTATATTTTACTGATATTAGAAAAAAGGGAATAATGAACTTTACTAACCATAAAAGAGAATAAAAATGAAGTGAAATTCATGCTGTGGTTTTCTTTTTTTCTTTTTAATGCCGTATTCTTAATGCTTAACCATATCATTGAAAAGAAAATCAAAATTTTATGTAGAAAGAATGTACTCTTTTGGGTAGTAACATTCTCGGTTTCCATAAGATGAGATAGTTTTATATTCCTAAGCTATCGAGGAAAGCTTTTCTCCTAATGAATCACAAAAGGAAGTCCGGGCTTGAGTAGTGGCTTGCAGCCTTTGGTGTTTATTATACATGGGGTCTGGAGGAATTTCTTGAGCTTTTTGAAACATGATTTAAAAATCAATGATTTAGTCCTTCTAACATCAGGTTTTCACTCTGATGTTTGGTTTTGTTCTGTTATGTTTTGAGCAATCACATACAAATCTTAGCTCTTCAAATCCCCCTTCTGCGCTGTGTCAATGTGTTTGCTTGCCCTCGCCAAAGATTCTGGGGATTGCTGCTGATGAGGTCAGGCTCATATATATTTTGAGTGATGTGAGCTTCCTAGGCCAAAGATTGGTTCTTAATTAATTAGACCATTCCGCTGACTATTTTTCTTAATAGCCTGAACAAGAGCTCCCTTTTTAACAAGATTGGTCTGATCATTAGGTTCCTGATTTTTTCTTTCATGGTGGTTAGTCCTATTCCCCTAACTCAAAATGGAAATGAATTCTTAACAAATAAATTGTTATTATGCTAAGCAGGATCCGCTTATTTCCATTCACTAATAATGAGTACTCTCACCATTTTGCAACCACCGATGCAATAATCAATTCAGGCTAGGGTCATCTATGGAGGCTAAAACCATTGGGTGAACAGAGTTGCACAGATAATTTATTTATTTAAAAGAGAAGAGGACCTTTTTATGCTGGAGAAATTTGGTGGACTCTCCCTTAATCAAGTCATCGCACTTGATATCACCAAACTGGGCCAAACTAATATCATGAGCTTCCTGATGTGATGCAGTAGGAAGGACACAGTGTCATGCATTATGATATCCCTGCCAAAATTGTTTAATCTGAATCTAATCATCAGACAGAGCCAGATTGTTGAACTTTTTATAAGATGCTTGGCCTAAATTTTTTTTTTAAAGTCAGTTTCATGAAAGACAAAAATAGGCTGGGAACCTGTTCTAAATTAAAAGAGACTAAAAAGGCATGTCATCTCAATGTGTGATCTTTGATTGCATTCTGGATAGGAATTAACAACAGTAGATAAAAGGACATTACAGAGACGACCGGTGGAATGTGAGCATGCTTGAACATTAGATAATACTGCACTCATGTTAAATTTCTTGGATATGGTAATGGTATCTAAAAATTAGGTGTTCTTAGGAGATGTAAGCTGACGTATGTGGAGGGGAAGTTTCTGCAACTTTTAAAAAATGGTTTAAGTGCAGTAACAAACAGAATATATACTTTTTAGTGTATTGACAAAAAGTATAGTATATATTGCTATTGTTAAACACTTAACCTTTTTTTCTTTCCTTTTCACTACCTTTCTGGCTTTTTGCATCTCAGTCAGGGTTGGCAAAGACCTTTGAGTCCCCTCCTGCTGGAATCTACTTATTCTTTATATTGAAGACTAGTTATTTCTAAACTTTCTAATCTTACCACATTCTATGAATATTTTATATATAAGCTGTAGAATTTGCCCATAGACTTAAAAAATGAACAAAGTCATCTGAGTGGTTTCCCCTATCTTTTTGTTGTTGTCATTGTTATTTGAGAGAGAGAGAGAGAGAGAGAGAGAGAGAGAAGGAGGTTGCACAAGTGTGGCAAAATGCAGGCCATTGATGACACTTGTTGAAGGGTTTGTGGATAGAATTTATTTTACTACGTTTTTAGCTTTTCTGTGAGTTTAATTTCTTTTTAAATAGGATATTTGGATATAAAAATGAATGAATAATTACAAACGAATACTCTATCATAACTCACTACTGGTTCTCCTTGTCTGTCATCTATAGTTAGTGGATTAGCAATATGTAGGCTAAAACATGACCCATCTAAAGTCAGTCTCGGAAATGGCCTCCTAGGCTTTACATTTTGGTTCTGGGTTCTGTTTTAAAGTCAATTCCAATGTATTTACAATGGGAGAGTTATCACTCTGTAATTCTACTCATGGCACTATGAACGATGACTTTCCAAGTTGCAATAAGCCCTAATTGTTTCTTTGGTGAGCTTTTATCATATACATATTAGTGAATGAGTGAAAATAAGCATCTTGTAGAAAATAATAACTTATGAATGGGTTATTCATATGGGTTTTATAGCTATTAGTAAAATGACACAGTCATTGAACACCTTTTGTACCTCACCTCTCATATTCTTGTTCCACCTTTATGCATCAGCCATTGCTATAGCAACCACCTCTGCGTAGGTATGACTTCGTGGCACTTTGCCTCAGCTGCAATACCTTTTTCTCACTTTCTGTCCTGGAGCTTCTCTGCTACCACTCTACTTCTTGGGACAAGTATGACAGAGTTTTTACCCTTATAGGCAACTCGAAGGAGTACTGGAGCCTGGGGATAGATATTCTGATTTTTTCACCCCTTAGGTGAGAAGATCTGAGGCACATTTCATGGAGTTCCTCAGAGGGCTTTCAGGAGAATGGAGCCCTAATTACCTAGCGCCTTTGAATCGACTTTTCCTCCTCCCCTGCTTAACTCCTCCAGTCCTTCAGTACTGTTTCTTGAGATCTACATGTGAATCTTTGGCTCAGGCTTTGCTTTTTGCTTTTTGGACTAAGACAATGGCATCTCTCCAGTCATGGGTGAAGAATATGAGAATTATTATTACAATGACCACTTAATAGGATTGTGTGGTATCCAGCAAAAGCATTAGGCAAAGAATCAGGAGAATATTCCTTGTTGTTATTTGGCCTCTGGCATGTTATTTAACCATCAGCTAACTGGTCAATCTACAGGGTTAAGGAGTAAAGGAGAAGATACGTTGGTTAATGTGTACGATTTTGTTACTAGTTATAGAACTGTGGCCTCTGGTATCCAGTATACATTGTTGAGAGCAGCAAGATAGTTCCTGAGTCTGGAGGTGATGAGAGGGTAGATGAGCAAGCCAAGAGAAGGACTGGTTGGTCGTGGGACTTGAGCAAGACTTCAGTTAAAAATAGAGACTCTATAGTGAGAAAGAGGCCTACTCTAATCCCTAATGGGGATTGAAATTTAGAAGCAAAGCTCTCACCAGAAGGTCAAGTAGGGCAACGGGGGAGGAGGGGTGTCTTGGGGCAAAAATCTCACTGCATTAGTCTAGAACTTATTAAATTTCATCAATCTAATATAAGAAACTAAAAATGGGGAGTACTCCCAACTCAGAGGGATAACAGAATAAGGAAGCTGGATACCAATTGAAGTCTTGCATGCACAGGCTAGTTGCACACTATAATTACTTATTTTATTGTGTAGCTCAGGATAATTCTGTGACTTTTGAGTCTCTGTGGTTGGATATTCCAGTGACTTAGGGCATGGGCAGTTAATGTATTTTCTGCCAGAGTGCAGATGTTGTAGACCTTATTAAATCATGTCTCTTTACTGATACCCCCAGGGAACACTTAATGAATGATGCTTCCCTTAAGAAGAAGAATAATTAACAATAGCTATATTATTCATATTAATTTATAGTTACTGGTTGCTATAATTAATGCTATGTATGAAAATCATCATAATTATAGCACTTGAAAATTTACAAAGCATTTTCCTACTCCATTTTTTTTTTTTTTGTCTGAATCTTTTAACATCCCTCTGGCTTAGGTAGGGCAGATGATGTTCCCCTTGTTTGATAGATGAGGAGACTATGGCCCAGGAAAGAATTTAAAAAGGCTTCAATCCAACACCCTTACCGGTATATTGTGCTGTCTATTAGCATATGGAAAAACATTTATCAAATTCATATTTATTATAATGTTATATCTGCACATAAGAGAATCAGGTTCACACAGTTCTCAGTTGCCTTCTATAATAAGACCGTCCTACCTTTTCTTGTTTTACCAGGACCCAGTGCCAGAATAGCCACATGAATTTTAAATAAGATTTTTTTCTTAATAATGCCACAATATTTCATAATTATTAATATTCATTGGGTTAAAGATGAGCTCATCTCTGACAGAGGAATTAACACTTTCCAAATATTTGTTCCTAGGGCAAAGTCCACTGGCCTTATAGGGCTTGGTCGACTGGAAATTCAGACTCTGAGAAAATATAACCAACATGTCATTTCGCTTTTTTTTTTTTTTTCCTTTCACTTTTGGCTGTAGCAAGGGAGCTGAGTAAAATCTCTCCTTTTTCAGAAAGGCAACCTTCAAATCTGGGCTATACAGTGGGAGATACACAGACACGCACAGGTGTGCACAAATACACACACTGAGCCCTTTGGTTCCCTTTCTATCCGTGATATATACTCTATATACTAGACTAGAGCATCCATTTATCTTATTGTACCTTTATCTATTTTTACCCAAAAGGGGACCTATGCCAGAGCCTGTCATTATTTATTCATGTGTTTACTTAAAAACATTTATTGAACACTTTCATGGATCAGGCCCTCAGAAAGATTTTGGGGAATCAGCGAGAAGCAGAACAAAGTTTTTGCCTTCATGAAGTTTACATTCTCCCGGGGGAGATCGATGAAAGACAATATATGTCAAATATAATGTTAGATGGCGATAGATATTGTTAGAAAAATAAACAAAGCAGGTGAGAGCATAGAGTACCATAGATGGGTCATGCACATACATCCAGAATGAGAAAATGATAAGAAGGCTGCTTTAGATAATGTGATAAACGATATGGATGGTTAAAGAGGGCTCCCAACAAAGGATACCAGCTACCTCTGGGGCAGGCAGCAGTCATCGGTTTGACCCCAAGGAGTCGGGCCACAGCTTCACAGAGGTTGGTGTTATCCAGGTGCTTGGGATAGATTGAGTCCGAAGTGATTAATTCATGGTTGCTAAATTCACAAGAAAGTGACTGATATACCAGATCCACTTAGGGCTGTTTGAAGCAGAGATTTAAATAAGTTCCAGAACTCAGAGAAGCTGGTTTGATGAGCAAACTACTAGGGGAAAAGGAACTAGTGGTCTTAATAGGCAATTCCATTATGCTATTGTTGCTTGATGCAGCATATTGACTAAAAAGATAAATTTACTAAAAGGATTATAAGATTTAATGCTAGCTTTTCAGGGTATTCTATTTTTTGCTGTTGCTGAGGATATTCTGGTTTCTTGGCTAATGCTCTTTCTAAACTTTTCCAGACACTATCCTGATTCCAAATCCTAGGGCCGCTTTGTACTTCCCTGCCTTAAGCTCTAGGCAAACTGTTTTCTTGAGCCTTCTCACAATGCCTGGGAATGTGCTTGTAGCAGTGTTATTGTCTTCCATTATTGATTCTGAGTGCAGGTGGAAGTCAGCGCTTCTGATAACATGGGGCATTAACATATGAAATGCACAGAGCTCCAGCTTCAGAGTCAGTGACCACTGGCACATGCTTCCTATGCAGCTCCTTGGCCAGAACTCTAAGCAGTCTCATTCTAGTTTATTTTTCAGACTCATTGCTTGGGATATGCCTTCTTTCTCTCTAACACAGACACACATAATACCCACTTATTCCCCGCTGATTCCTCTTCCTGGAATGTTAGTCTCCCACCCTTGCCCTTTCCTGCTCCAACTAAAATGTCATCATCCAAAGCAATGGTTTTTGAACACAAAGAGCTTGTAATATCTTCCCAGTTGAATCTGCTTCCTGAATAGAGGATGGAGATATTTATTTCCTTTTACCTTTATACTCATCAAAAAATAAGTGTGTGACCTTAGGAAAATCACCGTATACCTCTCAGCTTTCTTATTTGTCATAAAAACATAATTCTACTCCAGACTATCTCACTGAGGTTTTATATGAAGGGGGAAAAAGGTGCAGAAAAGCTTGGACAAAGCCACACCATAACTTGAGGAATTTGAACTCAGACTAATGTCAATGGAAACTGAAGATTTCTTTTTTTAACATGTCTGTGTTGCTTCTGACAGGGAAACCCTGGAGGTAAGACCCTTGAGGAGAGACGCTCCAGCCTGGATGCTGAGATTGACTCACTGACTAGCATCTTAGCTGACCTCGAGTGCAGTTCCCCCTACAAGCCCCGGCCCCCACAGGTAAGAGCTATCTGGAAATGTCTCTAGATTGCCAGCTTTACAATTATCTGAAAGATTAAGCTGCTGCTTATTGCCCTTCTTTTTTTTTCTTTTTTTCTTTTTTATCTTCTCAGAGTCAATCAACAGTCTAAATTGTCTTTTTATTTAATATCAACATGTTAACAGACAGAAACTTCTTAAATTGATTTTATTAGTATTTTCTTTAAAATATGACAACACCACTGCACAAAAAGTTCATGCAAGATAATTCCCTTCTTATTCCATAGCCCTGCTCTTTTTCTGGCTTTGCGTATGTGGATGTTTTGTTGCATGTCGTTATAGTCTTAACAGATAAGATTCAGCATGGATATGCTAAAGTTAAGGTGAAGACTGTACCTTTGTAAAGAAATTCTATATGTAAGGCAGCTTTCGTTTTTTAGTGGTTGTTGTATGTAATGCTTCGAGGGACATGTTTGTGCATATTTTCTTTGGAGCTATTTCTCTGCCTCAAATTCCTAAGAGTAGGATTTCTACATTGAGGAATATGACCACTTTCTTTACTTTTCTTTCTGAAACTTCCAGTTCCTCCTTAGTCTCACCAGAATTTGGTGATAGCAATTAATCTGTGTTTTTAAAAAGCAAAAAGTGCCTTGTTATCAGTTTTTGTTTGTTTGTTTTACATTTCTTTGATTACTCTGGACCTTGGCTATTTATCTTCATCTTAGTTTATTATCTGCATTTCAGAAGCTGATTTTCCATCCCTAGTGGTCATTCCCTATTTCTTTCAGGTCTTGAGAAGGTAAAATAGCAAATCGACTGCAGGACTTCTGGTCTTCAGAAGACAGCCAGTAGAACTCTAGTTGCAAGCATTGGACCGACACCATTGTCACTGTGTTGTTTGACTCTTGTGTTTGACTAAGTGACTGCATACGGCACTCTTGAGTTTCACTCCTGTTCTTGGATAGCAGCTCCTATATTCACGATGGTTCCTTTCATGAATTTAAAACCAGTTCTGCTTCTCTGCTGTCAGTCATTTCAACAATGAACTGCACATGAGGTGACAGTGCTTTCCCCTTTAGACATATTCCCGTTACCTTTTCTAGACACATAATGGGACTGTCAGCTATATGGGAGCACATGGCAAAAAACACTCTTTGCTCTTGGTCTCACAAGACCTATCAGTAGTGGAAATGCTATTTATTTCTGTAAACATGTACTGAGCGGCAGGTATGCAGCAGATGCTGTGGGCTTTGGGGGAACTGTTAGGCAAAGAGTAGATGGTTGAAAGAGAAAGTATAGGGCCAAGTTGTCACCTTTCAGAGCCCAGGATATAAGTTAAACCATGGCACATATTATGGAAGCATAAGGAAAAGAGTGATATGTACCTTTGAAGGTGGCAGAATCTGAGAAGACTTATCAGAAGGCTTATGTGTTCAGCTGGAGATAAGGTTGGAATAGTAATATTAGATAATGACAGTGATGGAGAATAACCTGAGCCATAGACAAGGAAGTTCCACGCTGCCAGGTGGCTGTGGACAAGGCCACTGAAGGTTCGAAGTGGCTGTAGGCCTGGAAGGTTTCCTAGTGACAACCTAGGGACAAGTTTGAATGCCAGATTAAGATTTTGGCCTCTCTTTAATAGATAATGGGGAGAAGTTGAAGCTTTTCAGGCAGAGGAAAGCTAAATTTCATTCTGAAAATGGAACAAAGGAAGAAAGACCATCTCGGAAATGATGCAGGTGGAATGGCCCAGGTCTGAAGAATATTCTCCAGCAAGCTTTGCTTACTTCCTAGTTTCTGACCAATGCTTGATATTAAACATTTTTCCTCTTCCACTCAAGCAAATACCTCAAGCCCAGTTTCTCAGGATATCGAGGCCACTGACTTTGCCACTGCACTCACCTGTCTGTGCCCCACTCACTTTTTTAAAATAAGGTTTTTCTTTCATCTTTTTTTTGCCTCGCCTCAGATCTTATGCCCTAATGTATACTGGAGAGATTCTGCTTGGTGGTTTTTGCTTAATATAGCCTTCATTTTTTAAGGCTGTGTCTCTGTATGTCTTCCATAAGCTACTGCATTTTAATGGGTTTACTGAGTAGCTACATTTTTGTTTGAGCAATCTTATTGTGTACACAAACTCATAATCACTGACATTTGGACAGTACTTTACTGATTGTAAAGCGCTTTCACGTGCACTCTCACTTAAGTAAGACATAGATAGCTCAGCTCTGAGATATAGACGATGTGCTTATTTTGAGGCTGAGGAAACTAAGGTTTAACAGATTAGTGACTTGTCTTTGTTCATAGGACTATGGTGTGAGTTCAGCTGGACCCTGAATTTAGATATGTTTGATTTTAAGTTCTAGAACCAGATTGAGAAAATCAGGATTATTTTTAAATGATTTTACCAATGACAAAAACTATGAAATCAGTTATATGAGTAACAGTGTCCCTTGAGTATGCTTTCTCCTAAAGAGAAAAACATTCAGAAAGTTAAAAAAAGTTAATAATGATAAACTTTAAGTAGAATAAGTTGAGAATTAAGGTAAAATCTACTTTTTTTTTTTTTTTGTAATGAGCCCATTCCTTTCAGAAATTAAAGAGTGATCCTTTCTAACTTTTTTATTATTCTAATTTAGGAAAGCAAGAGTTAATTGAGAAATATAACTCATCCTTTTGAATTATCTTTACTGTGGTGGAACTGAATTAGAAGTGTTAGTATTTATTGGTTCACATAATTATATGTTGTGAGAATAATAATCACACACTTAAAATATTAAAAATATATGCCAAGAAAAGATGATGTCTGTAGTAGACTGTGTTGTGCTGTAATTAAAAGGTACTTGAAAAGTCCTAGAAATGTAGACTGTTAATGTTCAACTTTGATGTTTTTATTTTTGATCCAAAACAAATTGCAAAATCCATTGAGTCACCTGACTACTTAAAGTAGGCTAGTAGGTCTGTGACTTCTCATGATTCAAGCATGTGTTATGTGCTTTCCTGAACCCACCTCTGAATCACCTTTGTAAGGCTGTTTTGACTCATGGACCTAGGAGAAAATAATAATATATATGGAATGTTTATATACTTAGAGGTCCAAAGGAGCTCTGTTCACATAACAACTTTGAAAAAAATGTCTGAGCACTTGAAGATAGATTTTATGGAGCGTTTTACTCCTTTTTCCAAAGAGACTCTTTCTACTCTCAGATTTCCCAGCTTTAGTTCTGTTCACTTACTCATTCACATTTTTATTGGGAAATGTGGCTTAATTCTACATTTTCATTCATTCGCCTAACAGTTATTGAAACCCCACTAATGATCAGGCATTAGAAATATAAAGCTTTATATCAATTTGTTCTTGGTCTAGAGTAATTCCTGATCTTAGAGAACAGACAAACACAGAAGCAATTCAAAAGAAGGTCTTCAGTGTGCTACTTTAAGTTATCGTGAAATTGTTGGAAAATCAAAAATAGGAATATCAACATTATGCTTTCTACCTTTCTGGGCAAATGTCAGAGAGGACTCCACAGAGCTCGGAGGATTTGAGTTTACTTGGCTGCCTCTGTCATGGGATTTAAGGTTCTAGAATAACAGTAATGAGAAAGTCAAGAAATGTTGAATGTGAATGCCTTGTTTGAAGAACAAGTTAGTTCAAATGCAATCTAGGGTATGTGGAGTGCAAAGGGAATAGGTAGATGAAATCACATGCAGTTGATACCTAAATAGCCTTCATGATGCCCAAGAACTCTCATAGTAAGAGGTAGAATTTAGGGGAGATAGTGTTTCTGCCTACAGTGGGTTTGGGGGTAATTCCTTTAGCAAATTCTAAATAAGATATAAAAATGTACATCCGTACACTGCACAGAGCTAAGCAATTAAACTAACTTAGTATTTGGAACTAAAATTTCTAACTAGTAAAATTTGTGCATTAGGGAATAGTTTTAGAAGAATCATTGTGAAAATTAGGAGGAGGTGGTATGATCATAGAGTATCAGAGCTTAGGTGGGCCCTTGAGGTCATGAAGCCGAACTCTTACTTTACAGAAAGAAAATTTTTGCCCAGAATGGGAAAGTACTCAATGTACACTACTCAGTGTCACTCAGAGGCAGGAGGAATGATTCTTTTCCTTTTTCCTGAAACATGATGTAATCATTCTCTGTAGATGACAACAGCATCTAAGGGATAGTTAGATTCTGTTTAGTATTTAAATTAGTTTATTCCAAAATGTCTCTCTTTTTTGGTACTTTCTTTAAAATATGTCTTGGAAACATAACAAAAGAGTAGAGAAATCAAAAACGTAACTCAAAAAGTATACAGAAAATTTATGATAGTACAGTATCTGAGTTACTGTATATCTAGACCCCATCCATCTGGCATCATTTGTTACTAGAAGTACAGCTTAGACTCTTCAGAAGAGCTACACAAGGGTTCAGTTTAAAATTCTCTCGATTTCTTAGAAGACAAAAGATAAATCACGGACTTTTGATTTTTTTTCTTCTTTTGGCAGAATGAGGGCTAGTGTTCTGGTCTTCTGATTCCTAGTACAATGCTGCCTTTTCTTCTCTGCAGTGAGTTCGATAGGGTTGGAGCTGGTGCCTACATGACTTGGAAGAACTTTCAGATATCTTATATTAATATTTCATGGTAACTGGGGATTTAATAATTTTTCAATCAGGTTGCTTTTGAATTGGTCAAAAGCAATTTCACTATCCTCATTTAGACTAGAATAAAAAAAAAGAGAGAAATTTTGGGGATAAGGATTGTCTTGGGCATAGTTTGATAGCCTGGACTCCAAGTCTGCCAATAAGAAGAGCACTGTCTTCTCAATTCCATGTGCTCAGCTTTCTAAAAAGAGCTCCATTTGTGTGAACTGTACACATTACCAGTCTGAGCTTTCTTTTCTTTATTTCTAAAATGGGCATGGTGACTACAATTATTCTCCCTTGCAGAGATACTCTATTGTTCTAGAGTTAGAAGAAATCAGATATTGGCCTTAAGCAACAGGTCACTCAATTCTTCTGATTTCATTTTGGGATTGTTAGTTTACGTCTGGAACTTGCTTCAAGTCTTCAGGTCTTTGAAGGTTTGAAGCTTATCCTTTCTGAATGCTATGTTTGTCTTCCTCATTTAAAGCATTTAAAAAGTATTGTAATTTCTTAGTCTATTTGGAAACTGAGAACATAAATGTTGTTTGGTCACATGTACATGTCTTTAATTGCAATTCCAGTGCTCCCACGCTGAGTTCTTTTCATAGAGCAATAATCTATGAGGCAACTTGAGAAATTATTTCAGAGGGGTGTGTGTGTGTGTGTGTGTGTGTGTATGTGTGTGTGTGTGTGTGTGTGTGTGTTGTATGGAAGGCTTTTTATTAGGAATTCATATGGCCTGAGGGCTTACGGGCAGCGTAATCAGGGTGGAGTCTTGTGGTGCCATGGAGCTTCTATTCTTGTGTGCTGTCTGTTCTAGCTTGCAAAAGCCACGAGCAGCTGCAGGAAAGATTAATTAGCAATTAAATTTTTAATATTTCATATTATTCAGTGCAACCCAAACATGTAGGCTTCTGGGAGATGAAAGCTGCAACAAGCTGTTACTGCATGATGAGATGCAGACTATCAGTGTAGACTGGGCCCTTGCTGTTTTGGTTGACTTCTTGGGAATTGAGATAAGAACTGGGTCTTATGCTGTTAAAAAAGAGAATAGGTGTTGATAGTGTCACCTTCCTCTTCCAGTATTCTTCTGGGAAAAAATTAGGAGCATATCATGATTTGCTGGAAAAAAACCTATTTGTCTATGTGTCTCCATTATCTATTTACTAATGGCTTTCTCTGAGAGCTATGGTGAAAGTTGAAACATTGTAGAAGTCTCATATGTATGATGCCAATTGGAGTATAGTAAGCTAAAATGTGCAAAAATACCATTTTAAAATAAAAAAAGGATCGAATTCTTGCAATGCCCATGCTTAAAAGATCTGAGTTATTTTAAATCAGTCTGTACCTGCCAGAAAATGTCAACAGTTAAATCACAATGAGGGTAGGGGTGGAGTGGTTAGCTGACTCAGAGTTGCATGCCATGAGTTTGATGAAGGGCAATTAATTTTTAGATTGTATATAATTGCATCTCAATAACCTTTATACCCCCTCTTTTTTTTTTAAAGATAATGTTTGTGTTTGTGTCATACGAGATGAGCATAATAAAATTAACTTTAAATCTCTGTTTTGAGTGCCATAAAAACGTAATATTTTTAGAGAAGAAATTTAGGCCAAAAAACTACCTTGGATTGCACCTTTACAAAAGTTTTGCACAAAAATGTCCATTTTACGTGCCCTAGTCTAAGAGTGTGCTCTGAGTTCATGTGTAGGTTAGCTCCCAGCAGTGATGCAGGACAAAGCTGAGCAGGCATCTGCTGCTGACTACCATGGAGGAGCCAGCGCTGCTGGAGCCTGGGGAAGGGTAGGGATTTCTTCTATGATACCCTGGCTATGGCCCCTATGGTAGCCTTTCACTCTGATTTGTTTGCAAGACCTTAGCTCAGTGATGACTGTGTTGTATTACACAGAATCACTCAATTCAGGCATTGGTTTAAAAAGAAACGCACAGAGCTGCCTGTTGAGCTTCTTCATTTTACAACAGCAACTTAGTGGAAATAATTAGCCCTATGTCCGTGCAGAAGCACACATCACATTTGCAAAATTGAAGAGCTTTCTTGTCAGGACTGGTTTCCCTGTTTCTTTCCTCCTCTCCTACTGTTTAAATATCTATTTTGGTAGTGGCCTTGGTCTGAAACCCCATGGTGCCTTTTCTTTTTCTTTTAAATTTGAGAAGCAACTAAACTACAAAATACAAATCTAGCTGTATTTTTTACTCAAGATGATTAGACTTGATCATGGCAAACACATAGGAGTG
>NW_011888795.1:6172873-6179856 GCF_000151845.1 Pteropus vampyrus | reverse complement strand
TTAAAGCATTTAAAAAGTATTGTAATTTCTTAGTCTATTTGGAAACTGAGAACATAAATGTTGTTTGGTCACATGTACATGTCTTTAATTGCAATTCCAGTGCTCCCACGCTGAGTTCTTTTCATAGAGCAATAATCTATGAGGCAACTTGAGAAATTATTTCAGAGGGGTGTGTGTGTGTGTGTGTGTGTGTGTATGTGTGTGTGTGTGTGTGTGTGTGTGTTGTATGGAAGGCTTTTTATTAGGAATTCATATGGCCTGAGGGCTTACGGGCAGCGTAATCAGGGTGGAGTCTTGTGGTGCCATGGAGCTTCTATTCTTGTGTGCTGTCTGTTCTAGCTTGCAAAAGCCACGAGCAGCTGCAGGAAAGATTAATTAGCAATTAAATTTTTAATATTTCATATTATTCAGTGCAACCCAAACATGTAGGCTTCTGGGAGATGAAAGCTGCAACAAGCTGTTACTGCATGATGAGATGCAGACTATCAGTGTAGACTGGGCCCTTGCTGTTTTGGTTGACTTCTTGGGAATTGAGATAAGAACTGGGTCTTATGCTGTTAAAAAAGAGAATAGGTGTTGATAGTGTCACCTTCCTCTTCCAGTATTCTTCTGGGAAAAAATTAGGAGCATATCATGATTTGCTGGAAAAAAACCTATTTGTCTATGTGTCTCCATTATCTATTTACTAATGGCTTTCTCTGAGAGCTATGGTGAAAGTTGAAACATTGTAGAAGTCTCATATGTATGATGCCAATTGGAGTATAGTAAGCTAAAATGTGCAAAAATACCATTTTAAAATAAAAAAAGGATCGAATTCTTGCAATGCCCATGCTTAAAAGATCTGAGTTATTTTAAATCAGTCTGTACCTGCCAGAAAATGTCAACAGTTAAATCACAATGAGGGTAGGGGTGGAGTGGTTAGCTGACTCAGAGTTGCATGCCATGAGTTTGATGAAGGGCAATTAATTTTTAGATTGTATATAATTGCATCTCAATAACCTTTATACCCCCTCTTTTTTTTTTTTAAAGATAATGTTTGTGTTTGTGTCATACGAGATGAGCATAATAAAATTAACTTTAAATCTCTGTTTTGAGTGCCATAAAAACGTAATATTTTTAGAGAAGAAATTTAGGCCAAAAAACTACCTTGGATTGCACCTTTACAAAAGTTTTGCACAAAAATGTCCATTTTACGTGCCCTAGTCTAAGAGTGTGCTCTGAGTTCATGTGTAGGTTAGCTCCCAGCAGTGATGCAGGACAAAGCTGAGCAGGCATCTGCTGCTGACTACCATGGAGGAGCCAGCGCTGCTGGAGCCTGGGGAAGGGTAGGGATTTCTTCTATGATACCCTGGCTATGGCCCCTATGGTAGCCTTTCACTCTGATTTGTTTGCAAGACCTTAGCTCAGTGATGACTGTGTTGTATTACACAGAATCACTCAATTCAGGCATTGGTTTAAAAAGAAACGCACAGAGCTGCCTGTTGAGCTTCTTCATTTTACAACAGCAACTTAGTGGAAATAATTAGCCCTATGTCCGTGCAGAAGCACACATCACATTTGCAAAATTGAAGAGCTTTCTTGTCAGGACTGGTTTCCCTGTTTCTTTCCTCCTCTCCTACTGTTTAAATATCTATTTTGGTAGTGGCCTTGGTCTGAAACCCCATGGTGCCTTTTCTTTTTCTTTTAAATTTGAGAAGCAACTAAACTACAAAATACAAATCTAGCTGTATTTTTTACTCAAGATGATTAGACTTGATCATGGCAAACACATAGGAGTGTTGTGTTTTAAGAGAAAAGACCATACTTCAGATAAGATATTGTCCCTGGTCTGTCCATTTCGACACCTATTTCTTTCATGTGGATTATAGCCAAATTAAAGTATAGTGATGATAATGATGGTTTCTCTAGACAGAAGGTTGGAGGTCGTTAATAATCAATTCTACATACCACCATTTGTCATGGTGAGTAACTGATTTGTCCCTACACAAAATATCACAGTGGAGCATACCTGCTAAGGTTCTTTTCACACTGGAAAAATTACCAAGAAAGTCATACATTGCCTTTCAGAGAATGTGTAATTGCAAACATGAAGCTTAATTTGTTTTTTGAACCTACATATTTCCTTGTAAACTGGAATTTTATTGAAATGAAAGACGTAAATTGGGCACATACTGCCATTGAGTCAGCAGGTGTAATTTTTACTTTTAAGTGGGCCACTTGAGAATTTTGGAATGTGTCTCTCTGCTGTGGTCCCTGGGCCCTGACTCAGATATGCACTATGCTGTCATATTGGGGTTCAAGACTATAGAAGGAAATTGGATCGTGTTTTGTTGTTCTGAATCATAAATTACTCAAAAGTAAAGTAAAAATTCTAATAATTTTACCTCACAGAGTATTATATTATATATTATAGAGACATTATGTAAAGATATGTCTCTATTATGGAAACAATATGAAAGCATATTATGCCTTAAACTTGAACAGCAAAGAAACAATTGTGATAAATATCAGACAATGAAGTTTTGAAAGCAAGATTATCTTTTGTTTCCTGGCACACAAGAGGCATGCAAATTTGTATTTGTTGAATAAATAAGTAAATGTCATCAAATCCAGCAATGATGCAAGTATCCACACCTAGAATCTGCTAAAGAATCTAGTCTGGAATTGACATTAAATTAGTGAATGACAAAGCTTACCTGTTTTCTGAATTTTTCCATAGTTTACATGTATTTGCACCAATAAAAAATAAGTATAGCTGTGGTGAATGAGTTTTGAGAGGACAACTTAAAGGTATCTGTTGATTTAGATAAAATTTCTAGCTTTCTCCCTGCGTTGCCTTATATCACTTGAAAGCAGTACACTTGGTTGAGAAGATTATGTTATTTTGGGTTATAATTCAATACTATACCCATTCTCTTATTATTGGGATAATATAAAAACAAACACCAAGTTCTTTTCTGTATACTATTATTATTAGGATAATATAAAAACAAACACCGAGTTCTTTTCTGTATCCTATATAGTACTGCTATAAAGAGAGGACCATATGTTACTCAAGTGTTTTCTAATACAAAGATCAATGTGATAAATCTTTGTATTCAGTGATGGGAGACAAAAAGTTACCTGACTGATAAATTGATATATGCTTCCTTTTTTTAAGAAAAAAAAAAAATCTGCCAAATAATCATATGACTCGTTCAAGTTTCTATGATTCATGCCCTCTTTCCTTTACCACATTGTTTCTGACGCTTCCTAACCTGATATTTGTTATGTCATAGTATATGACAATTTATAATTCATTTCAAAATAAATTTCATAAATCTAATTCATGTTTTTTTAAAGTGGAAGTAAACTTTCTACGTGTATGTGTCTATGAAGATTCTTAAAATATGTAAACTTCAGACTTTTTTAAAAGAGAAAATTAATTCTAAATGGATTCTTTGCTAACATTGTTGGTAAACAATGGATCCATTAAAGTAGTATATTAAGTGGTGAAAATAAAATGTAAGATTTAAAGTGGCTAATAATGTAGAATAATTATTTCTTTCTTTTAAGAAATGTGGTATTTCAGAAAGCATGAATTGGTAGTTAGACACATAAGCCCATTTACCTGAATCATTCCTGAAGTGTGTTGAAATATTTCTAATGCCATTTGATATTGTACTACTTACATGAAAATACTGGAAAATGATACGTCTTAGGTTCTGCTAGAGGTGCTTAATTCCTTAGCAATATGGAATCTTCCTGGCTTTCTCAACCAACCAGTCTACACAATGTGATCTTTTATTTCCCAAATGGCTAATATGCTAATTTAATTCTTACCAGGGTAACCAAAGCTAGGAAACAGTTTTTATAAACAGCATCGTAGATGGCTTAATAGTCTGTAATATTAATTTTAGGGCTCCTTTTCTCATCAGACAGCCTACCATAGCTAAAAGTTATGATGTTTAACTTTGCTTATGGAGAAGTCTACTTTTCCAGTCACTTGTAAATCAGACCTTACAACAAGAAAGGGGCGGGGGGGGGGGGGGGGAAAGAGGGAGAATCAGGGTGATCTGTGTTAGAACAAGTTTCCTGGAGCTGGAAGGGTATGAATGGAAATGTGTCATTCAGACCATCACCTATCTCCCACTGTTTCTCATATCAGATGGGCAAAAGAGAAAGAAACTATAGAATTTATGGCTGAACATGTGAGAAAAAGACTGAAATGTATCTTGAACACAGGCAAAAGGTGGCTGTCTTAGAAGGGCAATGAGATTCAAGAAGATGGTCACTGTGTGTGTTTTTCCAAGAGCTCCTTGAATTCTCTCTCTCTCTCACTCTCTTATTTATCGATTGGTTTATTCATTTATTTATTCATTTTATTTTTTTATTTTATTCGTTTACTATTAGTTCAACAAAGTATCTGTTGAATTGTTGATAAATATTAAAGAAGACCTAAATAGGTGGATAAAAATATTAAAGAAGACCTAAATAGGTGGATAAAAATTATTGGTTGATAGGCATAATACAGTTCACTCTTGAATAACACAAGTTTGAACTATCCAAGTTTATTTATATGCAAATTTTTAAAAATAAATATTATAAATGTATTTTCTCTTCCTTATGATTTTCTTAGTAACATTTTATTTGTTCTAGCTTATTTTATTCTAGGTATTGTAATACCTAGAACATTACAAAATATGTGTTAATTGATTGTTTATATTGTCAATAAGGTTTCCAGTTAACAGTAGGCTATTGGGGGAGTCAAAAGTTATACATGGATTTTAGATCATGTGTGTGTGTATGTGTGTGTGTGTGTGTGTGTGTGTGTGTGCGCGCGCACGCGGGGGTAAGCTTCCCTAACCCTTGTGTTATTCAAATGTCAGTTGTATTGTTAAGATGGCATGCTGCCCAAATTGATCTACAGATTCAAAGCAGTACCTCTGAGAATTCCAGCTTTCTTCTTTGTATAAATTGACAAGTGAATCCAAAATTCATATGGAAAATCAAAGGACCCACAATAACCAAAACAATATTGAAAAGAAGAGCAAAGACCCACACTTCCCAATTTCAAACTTATTAAAAAGCTTCAGGAATCAAGCAGTGTGGTACTGGCATCAGGTATACATTAGATCAAAAGAATTGTATTGAGAGTCCAAAAATAAACCATTACATTTCTGTACAATTGATTTTAAGCAGAGATGCCAAAATATTCAATGAGGAAAGAGTGGTTTTTTCAACATATGATGCTGGGACAACTGGATATCCTCATGCAAAAGAATGGAGTTGGACCCATACTCGATATAGTATATAAAAAATTAACTTAACATGGATTGAAGACATAAATATAAGAACTAAAACTATAAAATTATTGGAAGAAAATAAAGGAGCAATCTTCATGACCCTGCGTTAGTCAGTGACATCAAAAGCACAAACATCTATATAAAAAATAGATAACATTGGACTTCTTCAAAATTAAACACTTTAGTGCTTCAAATAACATCAAGAAAATGAAAAGAAAAAAACCCCATGGATTAAGAGAATACGTTACACATCCTATGTCTGATAAAGGGTTTATATATAGAATATATTAAAACTCTTATAATACTAGGAAAACGCAAATAATCCAATTAAACAATGGATCTGAACAGATATTTCTCTAAAGATATATAAGAGGATACTGTACATGGGAAAAGGTGCTTGGCATCATTTGCCATCTAGGAAATGGTCAAATCAAAACTGCAATGAGATACCACCTTACACACACTAAGATGGTTGTGATAAAAAAGTCAGACACTAAAATTTGTTGGCAAGGGTGTAGTGAAATTGGAACTGCCATTCATTTCTGGTTAATTGTTAAATGGTGCAGCTACTTTGGAAAAACTCTAGCAGTTTCTCAAAAGATTAGACATAGAACTATTATATGACCAAGCAATGCTATTCCTATTATCCCTAAGAAAATTAAAACACACGGCCACACAAAAACCTATACGTGAATGTGTATACCAAAATTATTCATAATAGCCCCAAAGCAGAACTATCCTAAATATCTACCAATTGATGAACGAATAAACAAAATGTAATATATCCACGATGTTGAATATTATTTAGCCACAAAATGGAGTGAAATACTGATACATGCTATAACATGGATGAACCTTGAAAATATTTTGCTATGGAAGGAATCAGACTCAAAAGACTTCATACTGTATGATTCCACTCATACGAACAGGCAAAATCATAGACACAGAAAGATTAGTGGTTGCCAGTGGCTGGGTGGAAGGAAGGACAGGGACTAACTGCCAATGGGTACAGGAGTAATTTGGGGAATACCTAAAATATTCTTGAAATTAATAGTAAATCGCACAATTTCTTGAGTATACTGAGTTGCACAATTTCTTGAGTATACTGAGAACCACTGGTTGTGCAATTTTAAAGGGCGAATTTTATGGTATGTGAATTATATCTCAATTAAACTTTTTTAAAAAAACCTTGTTAAGCAATGTTTCTGAAATAGATAAAATTTATCATGGCTCCTGCCTTAAAGACATTTACAGTCTATTAGGAGGATATAAACTATTACAGCACAGAGTATACTATCTGAAAAATAAACACATAAAGGATGTTGTTTGAAGAAGAAGAGGTAGAACTTTGCCTGGATGTCATAGAAGCTGTTTGTGCCTCCTATCCCTACTTGTATAGGAATCTCTGCAGGTAGGATCAGACTTCTTTGTAGTTCCAGAGAGCAGAAGACCAGCATTTAGAAGCCGAGAAAGGCAGACAGCAATATACTATAAGGACGACACCTTTCTAACAGTAAGGGCAGTTGAAGTTCAGTGTAGGCTGCTTTGAAAGATGACAAGTTGGCCTTTATTAGAGGCATTTGAAATAATATTCTAAAATTTATCAAGTGAGTTATTCAAACTCTCTAAACCTCAGTTATTAACCTGAGTTAATAACACATCTCAGAGTTGATTGACATGAAGACCACATGAAAAAAA
>NW_011888795.1:6152029-6172823 GCF_000151845.1 Pteropus vampyrus | reverse complement strand
CAAAAGACTTCATACTGTATGATTCCACTCATACGAACAGGCAAAATCATAGACACAGAAAGATTAGTGGTTGCCAGTGGCTGGGTGGAAGGAAGGACAGGGACTAACTGCCAATGGGTACAGGAGTAATTTGGGGAATACCTAAAATATTCTTGAAATTAATAGTAAATCGCACAATTTCTTGAGTATACTGAGTTGCACAATTTCTTGAGTATACTGAGAACCACTGGTTGTGCAATTTTAAAGGGCGAATTTTATGGTATGTGAATTATATCTCAATTAAACTTTTTTAAAAAAACCTTGTTAAGCAATGTTTCTGAAATAGATAAAATTTATCATGGCTCCTGCCTTAAAGACATTTACAGTCTATTAGGAGGATATAAACTATTACAGCACAGAATATACTATCTGAAAAATAAACACATAAAGGATGTTGTTTGAAGAAGAAGAGGTAGAACTTTGCCTGGATGTCATAGAAGCTGTTTGTGCCTCCTATCCCTACTTGTATAGGAATCTCTGCAGGTAGGATCAGACTTCTATGTAGTTCCAGAGAGCAGAAGACCAGCATTTAGAAGCCGAGAAAGGCAGACAGCAATATACTATAAGGACGACACCTTTCTAACAGTAAGGGCAGTTGAAGTTCAGTGTAGGCTGCTTTGAAAGATGACAAGTTGGCCTTTATTAGAGGCATTTGAAATAATATTCTAAAATTTATCAAGTGAGTTATTCAAACTCTCTAAACCTCAGTTATTAACCTGAGTTAATAACACATCTCAGAGTTGATTGACATGAAGACCACATGAAAAAAAACGGGTGTATGTATAACATGCAAACTTGCACATAATAACACTGTTACTACTGTTGCTTTTATCACCATCATCGTTATCGAATGAATTTGGGCTATAATGCTGGGAATGGAATTCAGGCAACAGTAGGAGAATTTACTTGAATGATGTTGGGATTTCATGATACTCTCATTCTTCGCTACAGGGCTTGGAGTTTTCTGTTCCCTGATATAAAACTTAGAAGGAAAAACAAAAGACTTTGATTCTATTCCAGGCCCTCAAACTGACTATTTCTGTTCCTAAGGCAAACCTCTCAGCCTTTACATTAGGTTTGTGCTCTTTAAAATGATAGCTGGTATAGATGTTTTATTTATTAAAATCTTTATTGACAAGAACCTCCAATGACCTTAGAAGATGATCTTTATGAAAATCAATGGAATTCTGGGTGAACAGTGAGAAGGATTGCACATGAAACGGCATGAGGGTCAAACATGAAGACATTTTACTTTCCAGCCTTGCAAAGAACACACCATCTCTTAAAAACAAGCAAGTGAAATAACTTGGTTAGAACTCTGGAAACAATTATTTAAGATGCCTTAAGAGGTCCAGAATTTCAATAATTAGCCAGCATATCTAGTGGGTAGTCACTATCTCTCTAGGCCTTTTTGAGTATTTGTAATTGGATTTGAGGAATGAGATGATATCTCAAAGTGATTTTAGTTTTGAGTTGGTATGGCTTTTGCCTTGTACAAAAGAAAATTTATATTGATTTTACTTTCTGTGCTTTTATTATTTTTACTACAGAAGATTTTTCTTTAAGACTGAATTGAAGTTATTGGGACTCATACATGCAACCAGAGGGAAGTAACTACCCACTGAAGGACTAAGTCCATGCTTTTTAAGATAATTCAAACCCAAATTTATGGTGTTCAGGATGATTCGAAACAATCAATCTCATAGAGTTTAAGATTATTTTGAAGAAGTATATTGTAGCGATTAAAATTATGGATTTTAGGATCAGATTGCCTTGGGTTCAAATTTCAGCTCTACCACTTTCTGTGTGACTTCAAAATAAGTCATTTAAACTTTTTGTTACTTCCGTTTTTTAATCTCTAATTATCTGAAGATAATTATTGTGTCTACACATAGGATTATAATGAGGAATAAATGAGTTACCATGTGTAAAACACTTAAAATAGTATTTAGCATATAGTTAGCACTATTTGCATTAACAGGTCTTGTTATAGGGAGCTGTATGCTTATTCTTAAATTGTCTGAGTTATAGTGTTTATATGAAAAGATTGACATATAAATTTGATCTGTGGTGTCCCTCCAAATCTCTGAAACAGATTATCCATCTGGGCATCATTCTTATAATACCCCAAAGTATGTGGGTCTGCCTGTCCCTGACACTTTGTCTAGTCCTTTTGGTTATTGTAGTGGCTTCTAATGCATGTGCTCTAAATCTAAACTAGATGGATAACTGTCTTATTCTTTCATCAGACATGCGTGAATCATCAACGTCTATTTCTGTGAATTACAAGGTAATCCCTCTGATTACTGAATAAGCTTCACTTTAAAAACAAAAAATCATGATTTGTAGATTACAAATTTGTCACAATTTGATAAGCTTAACATTGGACTACTGGTATAATGTATTCTTGTTATATCTTACCTGCACAGAGACTAAAGCATGTACAACTATGGTTCAAGTGACTGTTTTTCAGAATGCTCTAGACAGCCTCTTATGCAGAGTGGGGCTCAAAAGTTTGTATTTCTAAGAAGTTTCCAGATGGTGCTGATGTTGGGACCACACTTTGAGAAACCTTCAAAGCTGCTTGTCAAATGTTTTGTAAGCAGTACCCTCTTCCTCCTGTTTCTCATCTCTACAGCTGTATACTGTAAACCTCAATCTTATGTCAACAACAAACACTAGTCTAATGTCTTAATTTTCTAGAGGAGGAAACCCTGACTTAGAGAAGTATCTTCCTTGGTTACAAAGCAAATTGACAGAATCTGGAAAGTTTTCGTGTAATTGAAAATGATTTGCATCTGCAATTCTTGGACTAAGAATTTAGATTTAGAAAACTGAAATCCCAATTGCATTCCTGCCATGTTTGGAAGTGTGAATTTTAGTTGTTTTATGTTTCCGAACCTCATTTTCCTCATTCATGACATGATTACCTCTTCTACTTACCATATATGGTTTTGTGAGAAGTAAATGGCATACTATGCATTAAATTGCTTTGTAAATTATGAAGCGCTATACAAATGTTTTTCAAACTCATCCCAGTTATCAGATACAGTATCAAGTTAAACATAATATATTTTATGATAAGCATATCTTTTCCCTACTTATCTAAGATAAATAATGACTTTTCTGTTTTCAGGAGGAAATAGTGCATTATACACTTGTCTCCTTTCACATAGAATTCTTTAATTTCCTTCCTGCATTGATTTCTCTCCTAATCTGCTTTTAAAAATAAGCAATTAGAACTTGTGCTTTATGCATCTGAATACATACATATATGTGAGATGTGGTCGCACATATGCATGTTTTATGAATTTTTATAGTATCCGTTTATGTAAGATACTCTACAAGTCACATTTATTAAGAATAGAATAAATGAGTTGTTATTTTACTTGAAACAATTTGTTTTTTGGCCTTTGCATTGGAAAGAGAACTGAATTGAGCCAAGAGAAATGGATTTTCCTCCCAGTTCTGCAATTAACAGGTGTGTAAAATCCGTCAGTTCCTTTCTCTAGGTCTCAGGTCCCCATTTGTAAATGAGGCTGGTCCTTACTCATTCCTTCTGCTTCCAGGGTCTATAATATTAGAGTTATAAGGCAGGTGACATCCCTAACCTTCTTGAGAAACTCTATAGAGTGTCCACATTGACCTGGGTCTATTCGAGTAAAGCATTTTTCCTTTCTTGTCTTGGACCTAATTGCTGTTTACATTTCAGCTTCATTCAGTAAAACTCCTAAATATTTTTCCTTCAGGATGTGTCTGATCTCAATCGAGGCCTCTCTGGGTTCCTTGGGGCTTGTGATTCTTTTGGTATGTATAGAAGTATAAGAAGACTGTGTCCTGTTTTTGATCTTCTGGGATAGCAATGTTGGGTGGTGGGGACAGGGACAAGGTATTTTTTTAATGTTTTTAGTGAGTTTCTCCCTTTAATGATATTCAGATTCTCTTCCTTATTGATGCATAGTAAGAAGTATTAGTTCTTTATTGCTGTGTAACAAATTGATTAAAAACCAGCAGCTTAAAAGTATATTAAAAAACACACTTTATCATATTTTTTTGTGGGCCAGGAATCTGGGCAGAGCTTAACTGGACCTCAGTTTCAGTCTCTCACAAATCTACGGTCAGAGTATCGTCTCAGACTCTATCATCTCATCTGAAGGCTTGAGTGGGGAATGATCTGCTTCCAGCTCAGGTGGCTGTTGACAGGGTTCAGTGTTTCCTGGGTTGTTAGACTAAGGGCCTTAGTGTCTGACTGTTTGCAGGGGACTGTCCTCAGTTCTTTGTCTTATGGACCTCTCCAACATGACAGTTCATCACATCAAAGTGTGGGAGCTGAGAAGGCAATAGGTAGAGTCTACTAACAAAATGTAAGTCGTTATTTGTAACCTAATTATGTAAGTGACATGCTATCACATTTACCAGATTCTGTGGTTAGAAGTAAGTGACTATGATCAGATCATACTCAGATAGAGGGGATTATGCAAAGGTGTGAATACCAGGAAGTGGGGATCATTGGGGGTTTTCTCAGAAACCTGCCTGTCACAGAAGAGGGTGAAATTAGACTTATGGTCCACAGGGATTTAATACAACTATGAATTTGCTTGTGGAATCTGGTGGATGTATGAAGTCAAGGAGTAGGGGAGGCAGATGGGATATAAAGATAAGAATACAATCTGGAAAGAATAAGAAGTAATGAAAGGCTCTAGCAGATGTAGATAGAATTCCACACTCTGAGAATTGTAGAGCTGGATGAAATTTTAGAGATTTTTTTGATCTAACCACCTCATTTTCTCAAGGAGTCCAGGGTTTATAGTGGGTCTTCCCAGGCCACAGAGATTGTAGCTGAGCCAAAAGTAAGGTCAAAATTCTCACACTCCTTTGTCTGGATTGTTAGCTTGATATAATAGAAACAGCTCTGGATTTGGAGTAAAAAGATTGGCTTCAAGACTTTTGATTTGCCTCCAGTAGCTGTGTGACCTTGATCAAGTTACTTCCTTGGGATGTGGTTACTCAGTCTGTAACACAGAGCTATCATTTGTCATGTATATATATTATGTCTGATGAACCCATCAGCTCTTGTTTGTAAAAAAAATTTATAAACTATAACAGACTTTCCAAAAAAGCATGTTTTTGTTAAAATTAATCATATGTAGTTTGAGGCCAAACAACGGCTCCCTTTTACGAGAATGAATGAGCTTCAGTTTATTAAGATACAGATAATTTTATCTATTTCTGTATTTGTGTCAGTCATCTCTTGATGACGAGCTTCATAAATCAGTTACGTATATGTGATAAACTACCCCCAAATATTGTATTACTTATTTTTCTCACAAATCTACAATTTCAGTAATGCTTTATAAAGATGGCTTATCTCTGCCCAGGTGGTTTGACTTGGGTGTAGATGATTCACTTACAAGATACATGACTAATGGCTAGCAGGTTGGTGCTGGGAGTTTGGCTAGAGCTGTGCATCAGGGATTGTGGTTTCTCACCATGTGGATCTCTCCACAGACCTCAAGTCTTCCTTATAACATGGTGGCTGAGTTCCAAGAGCCAGTATCTCCAAAGAACATGATGGAAATGCATATACTTGATCTAATTTTAGTAATTACATATAGTTTCATTTCCACTGTACACTGTTCGTTGAGATTGTCACAAAGACTTTCCTGAGTTCAAGGGCAGGGGACATACACTCCACTGTTTGTGAGATTGTGGCAAGGTTCTACAAGAGCGTGCATGTAAGAGATACTGTTGTGGTCCTCTTTGGAAAATATAATCTGGTATTGTATTTTATCATGTCATAATTTATTATATTATAATGATTTATGTTATATTATATTGGTTTTCACTGTTCAATACTTATATATGCAGACATGCTGTAAGTTCTGTAATTCTCTTAGAGTTCACTTAAGTCACGCAACAACCCTGTGAAGTAGTCATTATTCCCATTTTCGCAGGTGAGAAAACTGAGGCACAAAGATGTTAAGTAAGTTCCCAAAGGTCAAACCAGCTCTTAAATGACAGAACTCAGGTTCAACTCCAGGTAATCAAATTCTGGAGCCCATACTTTTAACCCCTCTGTCAGATTGCTTCTGTGTTTTTATCCGTATCTCAAATCATATTCGTATCTTTTCTCTTACCCATCACCTTTCCTTTCCCCATCTCCATCTGTTCATTTTAGAAACAGTAAATACATGGAGAAGCAGACTGAAGAGGGAAGAATTATGTTCAGGAGCAGTGTTACCTTTGAAAGTGGTAGGTCTGAGCTTATCCCTGAGTGCTCCAGGGCAGAGTTTACAGTGGGCATAACGATTTTGCCTTTAATTTAAAGAGGCATATGGAAATCTGGGAAAATCCAAGGAGAGCAGCTGAGTAAGAAGAGAGATCAAAAAGAGAAAATGAGACGTAAGGGCCAATATTTTAAAACTAAAGAAATTGAGGGGCTTCTATTCTTGTCTCATAAAAGTTCAGCCATCTGGTATGCTACCTGGTGATCTATTCAGTAAATTAAATCCTACTGGTTTTGATATTGGAATTTTTATCAGAGTCTATCCCACAAATTGAGAAAACCACAGTTAATTATCAACTAGTTTGTATCAATTTTTAAAATACATTTAATTCATTGAATCATATACTTTTTCATTCAACTAGCAGTTGTTTAGCCCCTCATGAATGCAGGCACTGCAGATTAAAATCATGTAGTATGATCCTACACTGGACTTCTAATGTAGAAAACAGATGAGTAAACAAATGACAGGAATATATGATAAATATAATGAGGAATGTCTGAATGAGGTGCTATGGATTCATTGAGGAAAGTGCTCCTATCCCTTCCTGGAGAGATTAGAGAAGGATTTTCAGTGGTGATATTTAAGTAAATACATTAAAGAACTGAAAATAGTTTGGCTCGGTTGCAGCTCAGTGTATGTAGGGCAAATGTTATGAGATAAACCTGGAAAGAAGACAGGTACATGTTTCTTCAAATGCATTGTCCCTTTCTGTCTGTCTGCCTTGTATATACAGTGATGACTCAGTACCAGGAATCTCAGGCAACAAATAACAAACATACAACATATTACATTTCTCTGTGATCTCTCTTTCTACTATCTGTCCTCAGTGCAAATAACTCAAAGCCGGTAACTCATCTAAAAAGTCAGGATAGGAGTTTGAAAGCCTTGTGTCCTATCAGGGTAAAATCACAGCAATTATAAATCACTAAGAATACTAGGGTCAGCCTTCTTTCCTCTAGCATCCCTTCTTTATATAGCTGCTGGGCCTGTCTATAATAGTATCATGTGCTTACATTCATTTGGAAGTGCTTTACTGCACACAAAGCACATTTACAATAGGTAGTCTCTTGTATTACTTAGCACATGCAAATTAGTTGTTAACTCATCTGATATATGACAAAATTGAGGACCAGAAATGTGAAATGAGTTGCCTTAATTTTCATAAGAGGAAAACCAGAGAACCCAGTGCTTAAATGTATATCTTCTGTCTACAATTCTCAGCATTTTTCTAGTACATCAGAAGTCCTCCATAGCTGGGAGCTCTGGTCAAATGAACTCTTAATTGAAAGTTTGGTATATAAAATGGCTAAAGCCTTGCTAAGCATCATCCTGCTCATTCCAAAGGCTACTCTGAGGCATCTCTTCTGAAAAGCAGCCCTGTTACACTGTGCTAATTCTTCATGTCCTACCTTAGAATTCTTAAGAAAGACCTAATGACCATTTTGCTGCCTAGAGTATTACTAGTGTGGGAAGGAAACCACTGTCTATCTGGAGTCAGCCACACCATTCTTCCACTGATCCTACTATAAGTTCTTGTGGTTCAAAGCCTAGCCCATGAGAGAATAATGGAGGAAATAAAAGAACCAGAAGATGATGAAAGCAATGTGGAACAGTAGACAGAGCATGGAAATTCTTTTCCTAATTCTGTCCCTAACTTGCTGTGATTTATATCAGGTGAGTCATTTCCCTTCTCTTGTGTCAGAATTTCAATTCACAAATTAAGGATTTGGACATTAGGCCCCCTTAGGTACTGATAGAAAATATTCCATGGGGCCTTCATTTTTTGAGGAAGATGTATAGATTGTCCCACCTCAGACCCCAAAAGGAGGATTGACCCCAGTGTTTCCCACTCTTTTTCATGACCTCCCGTGGTAGATGTTTACAAAGTGTTATATTTCATGGATAGAGGGAGCTTGACCTCTCAAGTTGAACAGTTATCATCATGCAGGAATTCAAGTGTTTACTCACTTTTTAATTCATAAATGGGTTCATTAGGTTCAAACATTTTATTAGACTTTCTGCCTTATTTTGCTGCCTTGAATATGGAGATAGTAAATGAAGATATTCTTGGGTTGAAGAAGAGGGAGGGAGAAAGGCAGAAGAGGATGGCTAGGAGTATAAAATTTTCCAGCCACTGTGTCTTTTGTTCTAGAAGAATCAGGATATATTTGATCCAAATCTGAAAATTAAGAAGGAGGATAAGGTGGAAACCAGGAGGGGAATGGGTGGTGTTAATGGCAGAGCCCTTTGTCAAAGGCGGTACTAGTCTGCTTCCCTCTGTTTAACACGACAGTGTGGGAAGGGTCCTTGGAGGACTTCTGGTTCTAATCCTCCAATTTTACAGAGGACTGTGAGGCTTGGGCAGGGGACTGACTTGTCTGCTCATGTTGCTGTCGTACATTCCTTTCAGAGAGAAGTTCATAGAGAATATATTGGGAACAGTGAGTGCAGGGGCCAGGTGGTCCTAAGGCGGTCCCAGTACTGGTTTGCTCCTTTCTGGGTTTACCTAAATAGTCACCAACAGTCCCTTGGCACTAGGGGTCAGACCTACTTGAGAAGAAACCAAGACTCCCATAGAAATGACAGGAAAAGGAAACGATGGACACACTATTTCAATAACAACACGCTCCAGTGTTCTTCCTGGAATATACTGCATGTGTTTAGAGGCTTTGAATTTATGAAAATAATTATGAGATTTTCCAATACAAAGCAGTTCCTCATGTAAACTGGATGTTGGTGGATATTATAAAAGAAGTCTTTACTTCTTTGTTTTGTTTCATTTTGTTTTACTCATCGATTCTTCTTTTTTATTCTTTTTTTTTTTTTTTTGCTTGAAACATATTAGGGTATAATTGCAGTACCAGAATATATCCTCCCCACCCTCAACAAATTAAAGCACCATATTATTTCTTAAAAATCCAAAAAATATGTGAATTGATGGAGCCTCATTTTGGTGCTTTTACCTCTCCAAATCTTTGTGTGTGTGTGTGCTATAGAAGCTAAGGGGATTAAAGGACTTTGGCTTGACTGATAGCTCAGAGACATGCAAACAGTGATTAAAAAAAAAAACAAAAAACTTTTATGTTGTTATGTAGTTTTGATAGCTTACAGCCTGATTACCAGAAAATTCTGCTTTATAGTAATGCTCTGGCTTTACTACTGAAGGCTGTAACATTGTGCTTTATCTCATTATCTCCTGAATGCAGTATCTGAGACAAAGAAAAGGCTGATAAACCCAGTAAGTAAAAAATCAGCTTGCCTGAGACAGAGTAGCACAGAGGCCACCACCCATTTACCTTTCTTCACAGGGGAATGGGGTTTTTCATTAAAAATAGAGTTTACGCTCTTATGACCACTTGATATCCTTTCTGGAAGCAGGTAAAAAACAATACATGTGCATAAGCTCACATGGCTATTCTTGTTTCCTGTTCAGTAATATCTGGGAAGAGAAGGCCTGAGATTGAGAGAATCGATTTAGAAACTTAATCAAAAGTTGTGTCATTATTGTGATATGAGATATCTAATTGTCCTTCTGCTTTGTCAGAACATGTGTTTGTAAAGCTCTTTGTCTATCAAGATCCTTATTTTCATTTTTAAATTAGCTTCTTCCCATTTACCTGACCCCGAGTTGTCTAATTTTTTCTTCTCCCCCTTTTCTAGCACCCCTTGACCCCACATACAAACAAGCATACACACATTCACTTAGATACCCAATACTCATACACTTGCACAAATATATATGTACACATACTTGTGCACATACACACAGTCACATACATACATACACATGTGCAGTGCACCTCCCCACACACATACATATACGCATGTGCACACACTTACACAAGTAACATATAACACATAGATACCCATACCTTCTGAGAACTACTTATACATACGATCTTTAATGTCTTCAATGTAATAGTCGTAGTTGGTATTGCTTAAGTTTCTATTATTTGTCAGGATCTCTGCTAAATGTTTTGCGTGCATTATCTTATAATGTTTATACTTACTAGATGGTACTAATCATTTCCCTATAGAACAGATGAGTAAACTGAGGCATGGGGAAGTTAAGTCCATTTCCCAAAATCACACAGCTCATGACTGTTTAAGTAGGAATTACAACTGTGGCTGTCTGATTCCAATCCTCATTCCTATGTACTATACCATGGTACTCTGAAATTGTACTCAGGGAAGATTTGATCCCCTATAAGAAAGAATCTTCCAAAATAAACCAGAATTCTTTGCACGCCGAGATTTACATTGAGTGGCTACTCTAGACAGGGAGATGACTTATCATGGTAGGAATAGACCTGGACTAGAAATCAAAATATCTGTGTCCTTATCACTTTCCCCATCTCTTTCTGGTGCTTTAGGGCAAGTAGGTAAATGGGGAAAATAATTCAATCCATAATATCACAGAGGTATAGGTAACCTCTGTTGAGATGATAACAGAAAATGCCTGGTAGAAAACATGTAGGGTTATCTGCATCTGAGGCACAGCTACTCTTGTCCCATTACCTCTTACACCATCGTCTACTCTTGACGCATTCACTGAATTGTTTGCCTAGGGAGGGAAGGCATCTCAGATCTCATCAGTGGCCTCTTGTTTATTCTTGTTAATGGCTTAGCTATTACCTCATTGCAGGGATATTCAGAATCAAGTCACAACTCTTAGCTGTTGTGTAAGTTCCACTCACTGTAGGAACTAGTATCTTAGGCTTATCAGTGTTATGTTTTCCAAAGCACTGCTGCGTATATGTTGCACTTACTATAAATGAGAACACTGAGATATACTACTGACTTAAAGTTCCAGAATTAAATATTTAGGAAATTGAGAACTTAGAAAATGGGACTAATAATTACCAGTCAAGCTCTGTTTTAATTAGTTCATCATTTCTATCTTGGACATTGTTGGACACATGGTACTTTAGGATTATGTAATAAAATATTAGTACTAAACATTTCTACTTTTGTAAGTCTCAGATAATGTAGTATTTTGACAAGACACTTTTATGGCAAGAGTAAAAAGTTACTGCTTGGTGTTAATGTGAGCAAGATACTTCAAAAGCAGTCTTAATTTATCAAAATCTTAACAGAATCCCTCTATTTGACACTCTCCCAACTTTTCTAACTGAACGAAACCTCTGTGTTATAAATAGCAATTTGTGTTTAAAAAGTGTAACTCAGAATTGCACAGAATAATAAATCAAATTAAACAACAACTAGCAACATAACAGTTCTTGAAAAATAAACCAAAACAAGCACTCATTTATTTTTGGCAGTTGAGATTTTTGAAAAGCACAAATTTGCCGGTGCATTGCACTTAACATGCTTCAGGGTACTGGTGAATTGACTGGAAAGGCTGGTTGGTAAAAGGTGATGGAACACCTAGATCATGGTGAGAAATCTTGTATGAACGGATTCTAGAATAAAGACAGTGTTAGCTATGCTGCCTAACTTATGGGGTTGTGTTTTACAGGAGATATCAGAGCGCCTTATTATCTCCCCAGACATTACTTGGTATACATGTCTCTTTTTGCAAAGTGTCCTCTTATGAGCTTCAGGGAGCTTGTTGTATCTACAGAAAGAAATTGGTCTATAGGATATGTTCAGTAAGAATTGCAGAAATTTCTACAGAGAGAAGTCATATCCAAACTCTGAATTCTTGGACAGAGTTCATATTCAGTTATTAAACTTAATAATAAACCTAGTAGCCTATAAAGTATCTGATATTTCCAATTTTCTTTATATTTTGGCCTCTCATCAAACTAATAGGTGTATATTGGACAGATGCTATCTTAGTTGCCAAGCTGTAACAAATAAATCTTCCTTTCAGAACTTACCCTTTAGCAGGGAAACTATGACATATACCCTAATAGAGAATATAGCGGAGGAGCTTGGATCCATAAGAGGAAAATGTATAGATGGTGTGTGTTGGGGAGTGGGAGGGATTGTGGAAGCTCTTGAAAAGTTACTTCTGCCCAGGAAATTGTTCTCCAGTGAAAAAAGTCATGTTTGAGCCTGACCTTTATTAACTGGTCACCTGGGGGCATTTGACAATGCTGATTAGAGTGATGCCCTAAGAACAGAGATCTCTAGCATAAACCATTTCAGGAAACCATGAGCAATTTAGCTTTGACTTGGGAGTAGAGTGTGATAAGGGAGGAATGGTAAAAGTCCAAATTAGAAAGATGTGATATCATCTTGGAGGTCCTTGCAAGTCAGGTGGAGGAGCTCATGCAAATAGTTTCAATTTTAATTGTTTAACTGAAGAAAAATTACAATGTGTCCCCGGGACCTTTTATATGTCCGAGTTTCAATTTTCCATCTGCTAAATGAGGGTTTTTACTTTCTAATCTCTGAAGTCGTGACTCTGATTTCTGATGTTTCATAATTCCTTGAATTAATATAGCTTAAGCTCCCATTGAGAATTATTTATCGATACATATTTATAGTAATGGTTTCTACAGTAGATTTAAGGCATCATGTTCTGGATGCTAAAGACTGACATTGAATGAGTTCAAGAAATGGGAAGTCCAGTGGAAATTGGGGTTGGGGAACAATCAGGTGTTGCTGATTTAAATATAATCTGAAAAAGTCTATGAGCTGTAAGTAGAGGATGCTATAAAGACCATTACCTGTTCATGAAGCATAATGAGCAAAGGCCAGAAAGTGGGAGTGAGCTTGGTGTACGTATTAGTTTACTATTATTGCTGTAACAAAATGCCACAAACTTGGTGACTTAAAACAACACATTTATTTATTGTCTTACAGTTCTGTAGGTCAGAAGTCCAGTATAGGTTTCATCAGCTAAAATCAGGGTATTAGAGCTGCATTTTCTCTTGGAGGCTCTGGAGGAGAAGCAGGTTCCTTACCTTTTCTAGCTTTTAGAGGTCCCTCATATTCCTTGGATTGTGATCTCTTCCTCTGATTTCAAAACCAGTAACATTGCTTCCCTCTGACCATTCGCCTGTAGTCCTGCCTCCCTCCCACCACAGCTGGGAAAAGTTCTCTGCTTATAAGTCATGTGATTAGCTGAGGCCCACCTAGATAATCCAGGATAATGTCTCCATTTCAACATCTTTAACCTTACCCACATCTGCAAAACCCCTTTTGCCAAGTAAATTAACATATTCACTGGTTCCATGAATTGGAGTGTGGCCACCTATGAGGGGTGGGGAGGGGGAATTATTCTGCCTGCCACAGTCTGTTTATGGGAATATAAGTTACTTCACATTGTTAATGCATAAAGAGTGAGAATGTAAGTGAGGAGAGATGAAGTAGCCAGATCATGAAGTGTTTTATGCTTTATTTGAAGAGTTCTGAAGTTATCCTGATGGTACTAGGGAGCCATAAAATTCTTTTTATTGTAGGAATATTTAATCTATAATGAAGTTCACCTATTGAAATAAGTAGCTTTATGGTACCTAACAATCTCTCACATTTATTTCTTTGGATAAATAAATCTATTTTTTAACTCAGTATACTTGGGATACTTTTCAGTGCCATGTGCATATCATTAATGTTCTCATTCCTTTTCATCATGTTCTTTTCTACACTCTCCCTCCACTTGTTTTTTCTGGAGCCTGAGGGAATGCCATTCATGGTCTTTGACTTGTTGAGTAAAAGTTCAGGAAGGCTTTCGTTGGGCCAAGTTAGAAACTGGAACTTGGTAGCAGCAAGGGGTACTTAGGAGGACAAAGAGATGCCTGTTCCTTGGAACAACAGCACATTGAACTCATGCTTCTTGGAGCTGACATAGCCTAAGTGAGGAGGTGGATGGCTTCTTCATATATTCAACCCCAGAGCAACACCCAGTTTTCTCTGTGTCCCTAAGGAACAGATCTAGGAAGTCTAATGAAAGAATTGACACTGTTTCCTTGCACCTTTAGTGTAAGAGCGGGAAGTTAACTTGTGTGCTTGTTTAAGAATGATTTGTAGTGCAGAGGAAGAACTGGTGAATACAGGGAGGCCAGTAAATTGAAAGATTCTCCTGATGGAACAGGGAAATTGAGATTTATTGTTCAGTCAGTTCCAATTACACTGCTGCGTTGCAGAGGAAAGCAGCTAAACAGGATGTTGGCTTGTAACATCACCAAGGTGGAATCAGCCTCAAAGGAGATAGTGTCAGAACAGTGTTCAATGCCTGAGCTTCCACCGTGTGAGTCACTTGTGTGAAGATGTCTTGACACAGATAGAATCAAGATGCCCGCATTATATCTGATCAGAGAAATGTTAATGCAGAATAGCAAACTGGCTTTGATCTTCATGGGATTTCAAGCTGGGGATGAGGAGGGAGGTGCACTTTTAAAGGTCATCTCTACTTCTGAGAGCACACATTCCATGCACATATCTGCGAGACTGCATATCAAGAATGGGAACATTTGAAGGAAAACTGCAAATTATTTTTCAAGTATGAATTTTATTTATTATTAATATTTTTAAAAATTGTTTTTCTGGTAGAGTTTAGCATCCCCAATACTTGTTCTTTCTAACACCCGCTGTGGTGCCATGAGAAGAGGAATCTTCTGTCTCCTACTTTAGATGTTAATGATGTGCCACAATTTTTCATAAAAGGCACATGATTTCAAATGCCACTTCTTTCCTAATTCACAAGTAGAGTTGACAACAATTAAATTGTCTATCTCCTCTATACAAACTCAGAAAGAATATCTTTTGAATGAGTGGTAATTATATTCGTACCAAACCATAGAACATTAGTGATTTGAGGTGAATTGCTCTTCATTTAGATGAACTAGGAGAGCCCATAGGGATGAAGCTGCTTGTCTGAGGTCATGCAGTAGGTCAGTGGCACTGCCAGGACCGGAGCTGTCGTCACTCGACTCCCGGTTACTGTCTTTCTAGTCCAGCACAGCTGCCTCCCAAGTTTAATAGTCTATGACTCACAGTCCAAATCTATGGTGACATATAATATTTTACTTTGATTCTAAATCAACAAACCACTTTTAGAAGTGCTTACGCTGCTGCATTACTTTTTACACTATCGGGTTCTTCAAGTTGAGTCTTATTTCTGGAACTCTGATAAGAGTAACCAGAGGAGCCATTTATTCATTATTATGACAAATATTTATTGAACACTTGTTGGGTGGCAAGCTCTCTTCTAGAGTGAGGATATAGCTATGAATAAAACAAAGTGTATTTCCTCAAACAGTTCATATTTCTCTGGGGAGAGGCATAATAAGCAGGTAAACAACTAAATATTTAAGTCTGATGGAGTTAAATGCTATAGAAAAAAATAAGGCATGATAAAGAGGAGAGGGAGTGCTTTGGGTGGAGTGGAGTAATAGTTGCTACTTTACATAAGGCATTTGGAGAAGGCCTTCTAAGGAGGTGATATCTGAGCAGAAATCTCAAGCTGGGGAGGGTAGCTAGAGCTGAGTGATCTTAAGGGGAATGAAAAGATGAAGTCAGGGATCCTGATAATCACACAGGGCCTTGTAGGCTGTTATGCGGACTTCGACTTTCTTTCTGAGTGAGATGAGCAGCATTTGGAGTCATGTTATCAGACTCTTGTTAGGGATCACTCTGGCAGTTTTGTGGGGAATAGAATGTTGGCTGTAGTGATAGTACAAACTAGAAGTGATGTTTGATAGGTGTGGGGCTTTTGTTAAAAAGTAGTAGGTTTCCAGATATAATGGTAGCATCAGCAAGTTTTTGGACAAGTTAGATGTAGAAAAAGCATAAAAGAAAAGTCTGCTCAGTTTTTAGCCTGAGTAATGAAAAGGATGGACAAGAGAGTTTCGTTTTGTTTTGTTTTGAGGAGAAAGGAGAAAGTATGATCAGGAATTTCATTTGGATTATGTTAAATTTGAACTGTCTTTTAGACTTTTAAGTAGTGGTCAAGTAAGCAGGTGTATATTTGAGTGGAGTGTTCGAGGGTGAAGTCTTGACTTAATATAGAGTTAGGAGTCAGCGGGTATAAATCTAAAACCTTGAGACTGACTGACATCATCAAAGGCAATGGGTTAAGTCCTGGGGTCAGTATTTTGATGTCTCTGAGAAACATAGAGGAACCATTTAAAGATGTCATGAACAAAGATTCTAAGGTAGGAGAAGAATCAAAGGACAGCACTGTACAAAACTAAAGTGAAAAAAGTGTTTCAAGAGTGAGTGAATGAGCAAGTTATCTGCACTGTTAGGTCAAATGCCATGAGGATTGAAAAATGGACCCCTGGATTTAGATCTGATGAGAGTTGCCTTGACAAAAGCAGCTCTCACCACTCTTCTGAGCGGCTAGCTCACACTCGCTTTGCTTTGCTTTTGTCCAGGTAGAGCCCACACTAACTAATGGTTGAATGCAAGCGCCCTGGAGTTTTACTGCCTCTAGTCCAATCCTAGTTTCTGATTTACTAGTTGTTTAAGCTTGGACAACTTATTTAACCTTCCCCTGTGCTTTTTTATAAAGGAAGGGAATACTGTACACATTATAGGGTTATTGAGAGGATTGAATGAGGTAAACACTTAGCACAGAATCTTTCACATAGTAAATGACTAATAAATATTAACTCTAATGATTTAGACTATAACAATAAGTAAATTAACAAAAATAAGCCTGCCTTATATTTTCCTCTTATCCTGAAAATTATATAACATCTTTCTAGAGTAGAGCCTAAACTGGTTGTCATATTTTATATCCTCCAGTTCGTTTGTTTGTATATTTGTCTTTGCTTTTTCATGCCTTTTCTCATCATGACATGACTTGGCCACACTGTAATCTAGTTACTTCTCTCCTTTATATTGTGAGCTCCCTAAGAGCGATATCCTGCTCATATCTCATAACTTAACACAGGGCTCGGAACTTTTGGCACCTCAGGCCTGAAATTAAAATGAATGTCCTAGTAATTGATCAAGATGTCATTTGCAGGGTCATTCTAATACTCAATGTAGTAATGCTAGGATAGATTGTTAATTACTGAAATTTCTTATAAATGAATTTTAATTTCTAAAATAATTCTTCATTGTCTCTTAATTTATCATTCTCTTCCTCTACAGATTATTTTACAAATAAACTCTTGTCATTTTCTCAGCCCTGGAAAGGATCTTGAGCTATCGTTCAGGACAGTTGACCTTTAGAGTTGATCTTGCTCTGTGGCGGGTACTTCTGTGAAGACTGCACTTTCTTTCTCTTTTTAATACCTAGAACTTAAATTAAATTAGCACTTTCTTTCTCTTTTTAATACCTAGAACTTAAATTAGACCCTCATTTTAAATTTTTCCCACTCAAGCAATGATACCTTTAACAGTTTCAGAAATACATTCATGAATTAGAAAAATAAAACAAAATAGGGGTTTGATATTTGTTTTCTTTCTCTGAAATATATGAGTAAAGGTAACTCTGAAATAAGGCAAGACTGTATTTATTGGGTTCTTAAAGCAGATTTTCAAATCTAAATCAACATTGGTCGAGGAGGAGAGCATTAACCACCAGCTAAGCAATGAGTGGTGTGTATTTTCCGAGCTTTTCTATGGACAGAATGAGAGACCATGAACGTATATTGCTCCAGTTTCTGTGTCTTCATTTGCCAGTTCAAAAAAAAAAAAAAAAATGGCAGCAGGTGTTTCTTGCCTTTCTCACACAGATGTGGTCTATGTGGTAAAGATAACACCTTCAACTCCTCAGTTTGCTTCGTGAGGAGTAATACGTTTGTAGAGAAGAAGCATATCCATATTTCCCACTGGCCAGTCTTTTCTCAAAACACTGTGGAGCCTGTGCCATAACCATACACATTGGCAGTCTTAGTTTCCAGAGTCAGCATAAGAAACAAGAGAAATCTGAGGGAAGCCATGGTTTATAGAATTCAGATCTTATTGTGGCTAATGCTATAATTTATTCAAGATAATATCAAGCCCTTAGAATGTGTTTGTGAATGTCTGGTGTTTCCTTTTCTGTTCTTGTAATTACACAACTAGCAACACATCTGAGAACATGGGAGTTGAGAGGTCCCAGTTACAGTACCTCATGTTATAAATCCAATAGATGCAGAGAAGTGCAATGATCTATGTACTATCCCACAAATCAATAGAGAATGGATATTATCAATAGTCTTGAGCAGAGAACAGAAAGTGTGTGTGTACACATGCTTGTTCACTGCCACATACACACTGAGACAAAAAATTATCTCCACTCCTGCCTAGTAAGTCCCTTGTTTGTCTCTTAGTTCTTTTGTGTTTCTGTAGGAACACAAGCCTTTCCATTAAACTAGAATTAGTTTTGAGTAAACCATTATATACTAAAAACACAAGATAAAAACCCATATTTTCAAACTTCATCCTCCTACCTCACTGTACTGTCATTTATTTAGTTCATGCTCTCTTGTTACATACCTCTCCCACGGGCTCTACAATTTTCCCAACTCTTGGTCTTTATTAGTGTTTTCTATCTATTGTGCATTTTATTTGTATCTACCTGCCACTCTCATCCTTCACTCTTTACCTTGGACTTATGTCCCACTGCATTTGACTTGATGCACACATTTCTTCGGTCATGCATCACATTCTGTACTGTATTACAGTTATGGTCAGCTATATGCATTCTACTTCTCTGATTAGACTGGAAACTTGTGAATTGTGGGAAGGATGTTTGTGTGCGCTTCAGTTTCTGGGTTTTCCATTGTATCTAATGTATCGGTACTTTGTATGAGTTTAGGCACTCAGTAAATGTTAGCTGAACAAATGAAGACAGATGGGGAAAAAATCAAATCCTCAACATTCTTTAAAATAATTCAGTGCATAGAGTTACCACGACTGCCAGGCCACAGTTACTTTGCCATTTTTAACCTCCCACTTGCTGTTCTAAATAAAAGCAAAATAAAACCTCAAGTTTCCCGAAGGCCAAAAATGAATGTAATGATTTAAAGGACAATGAGGTTACACTGATTGTGTTTCATTAACTTTCTGTCTACTGAGAGACAAGTGTATATGACTGCTTTTCTCTGAGCAGCAGTGCTTTCGCTCTATTCTGAATTCATGGATTAAAAAAAGAGAAGTTGTTGATAAAACAAAGATCTCTACTTGTCTCAAGTGGGAGACAGGAAGGTATTGTAGAGATTAGAAGACAAAAGATCTGTATTCTAGTGTATGCTTTGCCTCTGCTCTTGTCTAGCTATGTGACCCTCACATGTCCCTGCCTTTTTCTGGACCTTAGTTTTCCCAGATGTGACAGGAGGAAGCTGAAGTAGTTAATTGTCATTGTCTCTTTTAGTCATGGCACACTAGCCTGGAATTCTAGGTTGGGATTGTGGACTAATTCTTTCCCGTGACTTATAGCCCAACCTTCAGCTCTTAATTGGCCCACCATCATGATCATAGTACACATTTTGAATATATGAATTTCATAAAGCTGTTCAATGATGGTGAAAATTGAATCCTAAATATTCTATCAGATGTATATGCAATATAACCTATTCAGGATCTCGATAGAGTATAAAATACGTGAAGTATGTGCCAAGTAAGAAAAACTTAGAACATTATGAACAAGGAGTAATATTTTTTGATTTTTATGAGTTAGTGGTGATGGTGTGTCCACAAGAGCTCCGGTTATATGCAGCCTGGAGCTGAAGTATATAGTATTGTTTGTAGTAAGGATAACCAATGAGAATGTGTTGTTTTCATTCTTGTGTTTCTCTGTTCACAGAGTGAACTGTTTCAGTCAAAACTCAGTGTTCTTTTTTTTTCTTATTTTATTTTTTATTTAAATTTTTTAAAAGTTAGACATTTTGCACTACACACAACCATTGCAATAATATTTACTATATACCCTATACTGTACTCTTAAATCCCTGTGACTGTTTTGTTACTACTAATTTGTACTTTATCATCCCTTCACCTTTTTCACCCAGCCCTCCAATCCTCCCTCTGATCTGGCAATCACCAATTTGTTCTCTGTACCTGTGTTCATTTAGTTTATTTGTTTATTTTGTTCCTTCAGTTCTACATATAAGTGAAAATCATATGGTATTTGTCTTTCTCTGTCTGACTCATCTCACTCAGCATAATTCCCTTTAGGTCTATCCATCTCATTGCAAATGGTAAGATTTTATTTATTTTTTAATGGCTGAGTAATTTTCCATTGTATATATGTACCATAACTTCTTTATCCAAGTGTCTATTGATGGGCACTTAGGTTGCTTCCGTATCTTGGCTCTTCTGAATAGTGCTGCCATAAACCTAGGGGTGAACAGATATTTATGAATTAGTGTTTCGGTTTTCTTTGGATAAATACCCAGAAGTGCAATAGCTGGGTCAAAAGATAGTTCTACATTTAATTTTTTGAGGAACCTCCTCACTGTTTTCCATAGTGGCTGTACCAATTTGCAATCCCACCAACAATGTACAAGCGTTTCCTTTTCTCCACATCTTTGCCAACATTTGTTATTTTTTGATTTACTGATGATAGGCAATCTATCATCAATAGATTCTGCGGTAATATCTCATTGTGGTTTTAATTT
>NW_011888795.1:6098705-6151979 GCF_000151845.1 Pteropus vampyrus | reverse complement strand
TGTTTTCCATAGTGGCTGTACCAATTTGCAATCCCACCAACAATGTACAAGCGTTTCCTTTTCTCCACATCTTTGCCAACATTTGTTATTTTTTGATTTACTGATGATAGGCAATCTATCATCAATAGATTCTGCGGTAATATCTCATTGTGGTTTTAATTTGCATTTCTCTGGTGATTAGGGACTTTGTGCATCTTTTCATATATCTGTTGACCATTTGTATGTCTTCTTTGGAAAAATGCCTATTCAGGTCTTCCGCCCATTTTTTAATTGGATTGTTTTTTGTTTTTCTTTGTTATTGAGTTGTATGAGTTCTTTCTAAATTTTGGATATTAATCCTTTGTCAGATGTATCATAGGCAAATATCTTCTCCCATTCAGGTTGTCTTTTTGTTTTGTTCATGATTTCTTTTGCTGTGCAAAAACTTTTTAGTTTAATGTAGTCCTATTTATTTATTTTTTCTTTGTTTCCCTTGTCTGAGGAAATGTATAAGGAAGAAATTACTAATAGCAATATCAGAGAGTTTGCTGCCTATGTTTTCTTCTAGAAGTTTTATAGTTTCGGGTTTTACGTTTGTCTTTAATCCAAATCAAAGTTTTCTATTAACCCCACTGTCCAAGTCATTCTGATTCCTCATCCATGCCAGTTATATTTATATTTATGCACATTTTATTATTCTCTTACCATGCCAGTGCCACAAAGAGAAATATTTTTACTTTGAAAAAGGTATCCAGAATTTTTAAATTTATTATCAGAGAAAATAAAAACACTTACCTCACATAAACTCACTTCACCAAATGTGAATACAACACTGTTCCCCAAACCACCTTCTCCTTTGAATGCCAACTGCCCGCACAACATCTCTCCTGACCTCCTACTTTCAGCACCTCAGACCCTTCTGCCTGTCAGGCTGGGACATGAAACAGGGACCTTCATCTGGCAAAACAGAGGAAGCTCCTGGGCTCACTCTGGTATTTGAGACTTTGACTCTCGTTCTATACAATTCAGCAGCTCTGGGAGTGCTGGGAGAATATTTAACTACTCTGGATCCTAATATCCTCATTGATAAGAGAGGGATAAGTCATATTCCTTTTTTGATATAGCTAGAATTACGAGAGAATGTACAGAGAGAATCGAACCCAGAGACCGACACCTAGTAGATGCAGGTTTAATTCTTCTTCTGTAGATAGCTGGGGTCTCTGCTGCTTCATCTGGATTTTATCTGAATTGTGCTTCCCCTAAGGGGTCTTCCTCTGCCCCGATTAGGAGGGGAGAATGGCCTGCAGTCATCCCATAGGATCCCATGCAGTTTAATGAGGCTTCAGATCACTATCCAGCAATCTTTGCAGCCCTGTTACATAGGTCTTCTTATGTGCTTCTCAGGCTTCTCTTGTTTCCTAGTCTCCTACATAATCTAGTGTGCTATTTGCAGATCTAGATTCCAGTACTAACTCTCAGATTAAGCACTTTGACCAGTGTCATCCTATCTCTCTCCAGAGCTGCATAGATTGTTCCGTTCCGTTCCTTTACGTTTTAGTTTACCAGATATTGAAGGGTTGAGGACCATCCTCTTTTTTCTCTTCCTTTCCTGGGATTCAAGGTTTATCTCTTCTCACCGTTACCCCTGAAACAGTCACCAGGTAACATTTCTCAGCCGGCTCATCTTGAGGCCCTTCAAGGTCTGGTCTTCTTTTTCGATAATGATAGTTCGACACTTTCAACTGATTGATATCTTAGAGTTTACAAAGTATCTTCATTTATTAATTCATTAGTATTGAAGTCTCACAGTAACTCCTGAAGGTGGGGATTCTTATCTATATTTTAGAGATGAGGAAACAGGCTGAGAGATGAAATAATTTGCGCAGGAGTCCCATAGTACCAGATTTCAGGCAGCATCCTTCTCCCCCAACATCAGTGTCCTGGCCTTTGTTCTGAATGTGAATGTGACTCTTAACCCAAGTTGGTCCCTAAGAAAATCTGCCTTTTCTCAAATGAGAATAAAATGAAACTTACAAGCATTTTCCTAAGTCTATAGGATCCACATTTCCTGAATCCTTTTCTAATATATTCCTAACCTTAAATTTCTTATTAAGCTCAAAGAACATTTTACTCCAATGTCGAAATTCACTTTGCCATTGGTTTCTTCATTGTGGTCAGCAAGAGATGCTCACTTGGTGCCTGAATGCACATTGTCTCGGGTTTTGCAGTCACTGTAAAAGAAAGCACACTTGTTTTAATAAGCACCCTTGATTTTTCTCTCCTCTCTCTAATGGAATGCCATCCCATACTTTACTAATCCACCGAACCTGTCAGTACATGCTCTGTCATTACTCAAAAATGTAAGTGAACAACATGGTGTAGAAAGAGCACTGGGCTAAAAACCTCTTCCACTAATTATTTGACTTTGGTAAATCACTTCTCTGAACATCTAGTTCGTCTTTTAAAAAGCACTGAACTAGACCATTTCTAGGGTTCTTTTCAACTCTAATGTCGTGAAATCTCTAGCATGCTGGTCTCCTTCTAATTTAATCAAATATGATCCTTCATTTATTTAATTTTAGTTTTTCATTTTGCAAGGAAATACTAGTTGCATACAAGTTGGGAGACTTTACTTATTCCATAGCAATTTGAGTACTGACTATGTGAAATATATTTAAAATATAATAAAAGTTTGGAGGAGGGAAGCATCCTGAAGTAGAAACTGCATGAGTCAAAATGTGGCAGTTTGAAAGTGTGTGGCACACGTGTGCACGTTCATGCATACACACACACACACACACACACACACACACAACACACACACACACTCCTTTTCAGAGTATCCTCACTGTTGCTCTTTTTATTTCAGCAAGCAGATAAACTGCTAAGATTAAGTAGATTTGTACATATGAGAAGGAACTCCCTCAAAAAGAAAAATCAAGTATACAAGCATCATTGATCAATCTGAGTGTTATTTTTGGTGGTAATGGTTTATCTCCCTTGTTGGCTGTGACTGCGTGCAGGACAGACTTTTTAATACTTTCTTTCTTAAATTTCTAACATGCAAGCACAGTTTCACTGTAGCTGGTGCTCAGTAGTAAATGCTTGTTGCATTGAATTGCTGCCTGCTTCAATTCCTAGGAAGGAAGGTAGTTTTTAATAACTAGGAGATTTTTTTTTTAAATGAGCTAGCAATAACAAAATAAAACTGCAGCGAAAGAATTGACAGCCTGGATCTGTAATCTGCCTGACCTGACAATTAAAAGAACTTATTACTGTGTCAGCCTGCCAGATGGGGCTTCTTCTTGAAATGTAACATGCAGCAGCACTTCTGAACACGATTCAAGTGCAGGCTTCCTTTTCTCCCCACTTCGTGTTTGTTGAGTTTGGGAAAGAAGCAGTTTTGTTTGAACTAAACCCACTCATCTCAAGTGTGTTTAATGACAGCAGTATGTGACAGATAAAATAAAATCCTACGGCCTCATTTGATGTTTGTTTTAATTTCAGACCTTAGTGAAAGGAGGCAGAAAGGATAAAACAGTGTGGTTCAAACAGAAGAGTTTAAAACAAATTGTCTATTATCACAGTCGTCATTTCTCTCCAGGGACATTTTGGAGGTCAAATAATGCAAACAATGATAGTAATAGTAGCTGAGATTTGTAGAGTGGCTTTATGTTTGTATTTCATTCCACCCTCACATGAAGTCTGTGAGTTTGCCTGGCTAGAAGTTATTATCCCACTATTACACAAAAAGTTGAATGAGTTGACCACAGTCCTACTTCTAAAGTGGTAGAGCTGGACCTCATACTTGGTCTTACTGATTTTGACTCTTGTGATTTTCCTGCCTTTCTGTGCTGGCCCACCAATCAAATATGTGCACTTCAGTAAAATTGGAGACATCCTGTTTCCTAACTTTACTGAAACACATATGTACATGGAGTATGTGAATTAATTCTCATCACAACATGTCCCAGCAATTAGAAGTGTGTAGGGTAGAACCTAACAGCCCTCTGTCACTACCTACTCTGTTCAATTCTCTTCTTCCCCTGACCCCAACATACTTTTTTTATAAAGCAATCACCATTGTCTATTGTGTATCTTTCCAATTTTTTACCAATACATAAATATATAATGCCTATAGCTATGGCTATACAGGTAGTATTTATTTTACACATAAATGGTAGGATATTATTGTTATCTCCAATTTGTTCTTTGCTTCTAGACCTTTTCATGTCAGTAAACAGGGATTTGCTGAATCTTTTCTTTTGACAAATATTTTTTCAGTTACAGTTGGCATACAACATATTAGTTTCAGGTGTGCAGCATAGTGATTAGACATTTATATGACTTACAGAGTGATCACCCCAATAAGTCTAGTACCCATCTGACACCATACAGAGTTATTACAATATTATTGATTACATGCTATATTTTTTAATGATTGACTAGGGCTCCATAGTATGAGTGCACCATCATGTAACCTCTTCTACACTGATGAGTATTAAAAATGAGCTTCAGCTTTTCTTTATTATAATGTTAAGATGAGTTTTCTTGCATATATATCTTTGTGTTTATGTGAATCCAGAATTAAATGTCCAGAACTGGAATTGGTTATCTTTTTTTTTCCTTTTTGAAGTTCGTCAAAGTCAGTTTCAACCACCATCCTAAATGTTAGAATCTTCATGTTAGCACATGTTACTAACCTGAGCTTCCACTTAGTTGTTTGGGGATGTGTTGTTCAGACCAATCCAGACACTTTTCCAAACAGACACTGTAGCCAGGAGAGTAAATGTTGAGAAAGTTATTTTCCATGGCTCTGTGGTTTGGATACAGGCACTCACCATGGAAGAAGAGTAGGGCATTCTTGTGACATTTTTGTTTACTTAAACAGCCACACTCTTCACTTAGCTAGAAAAAGGTACTTCATGCAATAAAAATATCTATCATAATTAAAAATGCAAATGACACAACACAGCAAAAAAATTCTTTGTTAAGATACAAATGTCTTAACATAGTCAGGCATATTTTTTTAAAAAAATATCATTAAACTTTCTGTAGTGATTATATCATGTGTAGGCCCAGATAGTCAATTCTACCTCCCAAGCAATCCTGCCTCTTTCCACATTTCCCAGATGCTTAGTATTCATACAAAGGTAATTAATAGGGGCTAAAATCTGAAACCTATGGATGTGGAGAAGAATAGAGCTCATCTGAATGGCTCTTATGGCATTTAGATTGCAGAAAAGCATTCTCGTGGATATTTCCCAAATCACGGATAATGTGTTGCAAGCAGAGAGACACAAAATAAACTCTCTCTCCCATCCTACTATTTTCTGTTTTATTATGGTAAAAGGTTTATTTTTTTTAAAACCATGATATAGCAGTGTGGGTCGAAATTATATTTGTCTAAGTTCTTTTAGGATAAAGAAATTGTTCGTCAGGTCTGTTGTAGTTAGGTCCTTTCAGGTTGCAGGAAGCTAAGATGTGCTTAAAGTTACCTCAGATGACTTAGATGGTGAGAATTTATGGTAAGAACACAAAGAGAAGGAAAGACATCCAAGAAACCATGTCAGCAGCCAGACAAGCCAGCCTCATGGAAAGTTGGAATATCATTGAGGACACAACAGTTGCTGATTTTGTCATCCCCTTAAAAGTAAACCCCTAGTGTTTCCTTATCCAGTGGATCTCCATTCCTATGACTTAGCTTCTCTCCGTTTGTCTTTGTTTCCTATTGCTGCTTCTGTTGGTGATTCTATTTAGATATTTTCTGGACACCATGACATTCACTATAAAAATGTCCTCTCCTGCCTCAGAGATTCTTCATGCTACTTAGTATACCTCTTGCTTTTATTCTAGTCTATTTCTGCTACCAGCCATTCTTTCTCTCTATGCCTTACACCTAAATGGTCAAAGCAATAGGATCCATTATTTTAGCTGGTTCTACAGTACAAAATAGAAGGAAATTCTTTCTCCAAAACATCTCATGGATCTGATTTTGGTTCAAACGCTGATCCAATTAGTTGTGGCCAGAATTTAGGACTACCTGTTATAAAACTGTTATAGTGTATTTTTAAAACAAACAAACAAACAAACAAACAAACAAAGAACTTTTGTTAGACGGAATTGTGGATATGGTAGAGACTCGACATTTTATGTACTCCTCTGTCATCGTGAGTTGTTAACTCAGCCAAATGGAAGGTTCTGAAGGTTTACATGCTCAAGAAACATTTAGAAGATTTAGATTCTGGTCCTGACATTACTCTAACCAGCAGTGGAACTTTGAGTTTAATCATTGCTAAGCTTTAGTTTTTCTACCTTTTAAAGAAGTTTGCTGTAAAAAATGAAAAGGATAGCTTAAGAGAAGGGGAAGACTACAGCTAAGAGCCTGCTATCCTCCACCCCCAAGTAAAAGTGAGCCCTTTATTCAAGTGCTGAAGAAAAGGCACTTCTGGAGTGGGAGCCATTGATGATGCTGAGTGTGAAGAAGGAGTAAGTGAGGGCACAAGGTTCTGGACGAGGCAGCAGGGACTGGAATCAGGAACATGATTAGAAAGACTTGCTTAGCATATACATTGGATATCTCTTCCTCTGTTCCTGCTGAGAGAGGAGTGTATCTATAGAAACAGGGATAGGTTGATGAGAAGAGAGTATCTAGAGGAGAAAATTTATGCTACATAGCCTTACTCTTCTAAAAAGTAGGATGGGGAATGGATGTGTGGTGAGGGGGCTGTGGAAATCTGTGAAGCCAGGGACATTTAGGTGGACCGTCTTGGATATGCTATAAACATAAACAGATCCATGAAAAGGTCATGGTGTAGCATTGAAACCCACTTGCAATCTCATGATCGGGTCTGGACTGTTTCTTGGTTTTCTCAAGAATCTGTATAAACCCATAGCTACCCGCTCCGCCCGCCCCCCACCAAAAAAAAAAAAAAAAAAAAAGATGCTGAGAGTGACTACTAGTTAAAGATTAGCAAAAAATCCTGTTGAAAAACAAGGAACAAGACTAACTCAATATCAGTTGTTGTGACTTCAGGACAGTGGTCCCCAACCCTGGGGCTCATGGACTGATACCAGTCTGTGGCTGTTAGGAACTGGGTCACACAGCAGGTGAGCGGCGAGCAAGCGAGGCGGAGTTTCATCTGTATTTGCAGCTACTCCCCAGCGCTAGCATCACCGCCTCAGCTCCACCTCAGATCATCAGGCAATAGATTCTCTTAGGAGCACTGGTCTCTGGTGCCAAAAAAGTTGGGGACTGCTGCTTTAGGGGACACAATAAATAGTACCCCTCTTCTCTACTCATATCAAAAGTTATTGAGAAACAGAGGAGTCAGACAGATGGAGACCAATATGGAAGCCTTCTAAGAAAAGCATCTTGGATAACTGGCATTAACTTCAGATCAAGGGAAATTATTGATGTTTTATCTTTGAATATATAAATTTGCTCTCCTGATAATGGTCCTCACTGGTCACCTGCAGGTTTCTCCTGAAATGCCACCCCATTCCTCCCCACCAAACAAAAGTCTGGAAAAGCAGAGGAAAGCATGATCTTGCAGGTAGCAGATTCTGAGTGGAGCTCTGAAAGGGGCTGAACCATACCTGCTCTGTTTCTTTGGTCAAAGTCACCAATTGGTTAAATCATTGCTTCTCCTCAGGAGAATGAGTAAGTCATAGATGTGTCAGGAATGTTTCTCCATGGAAGATTTCTCTGCCTGGGAGACTCAAGAAGTAGGGAATGAACTTTTTTCTCTTTCATTTAATGATGGCATTATTCAAGGTGTCAATATAGGGCTCTAGCCTCCAGCCTGGGATTACCAAACAGGGTTTCAGGAACGAGATAGAGTGATTAGATGTAAAGGCAAAGAGATTCCAGATGGCTAAGGCAAATATGATTAAAAAGGACACATATTCTGGAGGTAATGTGCTGATGATATGTGGAGGCGAGTGGAGACGAATGGTCAGTGGGGTAGGAAAGAGGGAAGAGTTGTGAAGTCAGAATGAACTGAGTATCTGAGATGGGTTTTCTCCCCGTATGCTTGCAAGTTAACAAATTCTACAATTTAGAAATCTGCTTTTCTCATTTTTCTACTGCCTCTGCCTTGGACACTAGGTCCATGTTCAACTAGTACTTAGTTTTCACTGTAGTTTCAAAAACTATTTATCTGTATCTCGGTTGGGTAGTTCTCTCACCAATTTTGTTAGTTGAAAGGCAGTGTAGGCCATGTGATTATTCCTGATGTTCAAATTTATACAAAAGCTCATGTGGGCTTTCCTCCCATGACAGTATCACATCACAGCCTTATTCTCTTATCTGCAATAAGATATGCCTACTTTGAAAGATTTTAAAATGAGTTTGTAAAATAATAATTTTGGCTGATCCACATATTAAAAGTAATGCTCAGGTTTTTCAGGTATAAAGTGCTTATTAAAACACAGCCTGATGCACAATAGGTCCATGTGGTTTGTAAGACACTTGCACCTAATCTCATTGACTTCTGCACCTTGAGGCAGATATATCTATGATTTCTGATCTTATTTGAGTATAAAGAGCCCGAAAGTCTTGCCGGAATCACACAACTGGCAAATAAAAGACCTAGGTCATGAACTCAGACTGTTTACTTTATACTTCATTCATCACACTTTTATTCAGTCCTACAATGTTTTATGAACTCTGGGTACTAGGAATGAAGGGTAATAACTGAGGCAGATGAGATTCTTTCTCTGACTGATTTCAAATGCTGAAGAGAGGTTAGAGGAATGTAAAGAAATAAACAATAAGCCAGTAAACTAATCCAGGTAGTTAATCAGGATTAAAGTGCAGATGAGAATAATATCTGGAATGATGTTTGCTGAGAAGTCAGACAATGCTTTCCTGAGGAGTGGACTTTTGAAATGACATCTCAATATCAAGTTGAGAGTTTGCATTTGCAGAACAATGTCTGTGCCTGGAGGCAGGAAGGAGCTTAGACATTTTAAGGAACTGGAATGAGCCAGAGTGGGCCAGGTGAACAGATGCCTAAAGTCTTAAGACAGGAAGGAGATAAATAGCTTTGACTTTAGCCTTCAGACAACAGATGCTGAGTTTTGTCTCTGGAGAGCAAAGGATTTGGGAATTGTTTACTACACTTTAGAAGCTTGTGTTTTTGTTTACAATAGGGAAGTTCTTCTATTCTGGAGAAAGATGTGAGCACATGGATTGTTTTATCCTCTTTTCTAGATGAGCATGCTGAAGACCAAGGATATGAAATGATTTTCCCTAGTTATTTTTCTAATGCCGTACAGTGCTAGCGACAATTTAGTTGAGTCATATACTTATTCTTAGGGGTCAGTTTTGGAGGGATTTTGAAAGCTTAAAATCTTCCAAGTGGAAATTTCTAATACTGTAAATCCTTAAGTGGTAACGTTTCATAGTCTGTGGAATTACTCCATAAGAGAAATCATTAGTGATTCTTTTCCACTTCTGTGGTTCTTTGGTGTTGCCCATCTTGGTATCAGCTGTTTAGAAATATCAATTCTGTCTTGAAATAGCCCATCAAATAATGACTCATGTCAAGCCAAGAGTTTATTTATTCCTCTTTTCATGATTATCAACACCTGTTTAATCCGATCATATTAAAAAAACTGATGATCTATTTATTTCCAAATGTAGCTTGTAGCAACAGTTTTTGGTGCTTGAATAGTCCATATTCGTAATGCTAAATCTGACTTCAGTGATTACATGAATCTTTTTAAATCAGACACCATTAATGGTATTGATTTGGGAGGAGACATTCTTTTGGGCTCTATTGCATAATTTTAGATAATTCACTTATTTTACTAAGCCTAATACCTTATTAATAAAATGTGGATGTTGAGATAAATCAATTTTCTAGCTACATGATTTGTGATATTATCAATTTACCTACTGAGGAGCATGATCTAAATTGGACATTTATAGAAGTGGTTCAGTAAGCATCTTATAAACACCAGCCTCCACAGTAGGGATACAAACATATAAGACCTCTGTGAACAACTGAGAGATTAAACTATAGAGAAAAACATAGATTGGTAGCTCAGATTTTTTTGAGATATAATTCACTTACCATATAATTTATTGACTCACATTATTTTTAAAGGAAATTATTAATATTTTTAATACTCAACAAATATTTTATGAGCATCTGCCATGTGGCAGAGACTTTCTAGGTGCTGGAATGATAGAGATTGACAATAGTTCCACAAAATTTAGCCTCTCAAAAATGTCCATCAGCATACTCTTTTTTGATATGGTGTTAGAGACCAGTTTTCAGGGTCAACAAAGAGTACTCTGGGAATATATCACTGGGACAAAGAAAACCCAATCTTGAGAGACCTGACCAGTGGTCAGTCATATCTATTAAGAGGTCTGAGAAACTTGTGGGAGTTTACTAGGTTGATGACATGGGGAAAATAAGAGAGGAGAGAGTTTTTCGGGAATAAGAAAGAAAATATGCCAGGCATAAAGGTGAGACATAAGTAAACCTCGTGTAAGGTTAGAACATGGGGAGCGGTGTGGGAAAGACAGTTTCTCCAGGGTTTGAAGGACAGAGTCTGTCAATGTATGATTTCAGAGAGATGTGCATGTCTTACTATGAGATCACAAAGAAAGATGAGGCCAGCTAGAAGATGTGATATTTGAGTTGGGTCACAAAGGCTATTTAGGAGGTTTTGTTTGTTTGTTTGTTTGTTTGTTTGTTTGTTTTAAGCCAACTACAGTTAGTCCAGGTAGAAGGAATGCAATTGCAGAAATAAATGTGCATAAAAGATGGTGTGTTCAACTGGGTAGGGAATTTGAAGTACTTGGCAGATGAGGTAAGTGAAAAAAATAAAAGAATATAGCAGAAAGTATACATGGGTGAGGGTTGAAAGAGCAGCTTATAAATGAATTCTGTGCAATGTGATAAATTTATCCATTGTACTCTTCATCCTGCAGGCAGCTAGGGGTGATTGGGGCAGCAGTTTGGGAGAAGACTGGAACATTGAAGGTTTTAGAAAAATTAGAAGTATGCTTTAGAAGGAGAACTCTGGATAATCTTGAACTGGAAGAGCCCTGGCTGGTGAATCAAACTTAGGAATATGTTGTCTGTACTGTTTATCTAGCCAACATTTTATATGAAATTCTACCTGTCTTTACCCTTTGTAGCAATGGTCAATAGTTTTCAGTATAAAAAAAAAATTATTATAATTAAATAAAATATTTTGAATGATAACCAACATTTATTGAGTACTACATCACTTTCATATATTAATTTGCTGGATCCTGACAGAAACCCAGGTAACCTGTCATTTTTTCTCCATTTTACAAATAAAGAGATCATGGCTCAGAGAGGTATAATTTGGAGCTGGTCAGAGCTAGCATTTGAGTCAAGACATTCTAGCCCCTAAGCCTAAATACATGAATTGCCACTGACTGCACAATCAAAAATACTAACAGTTATTGTGTTGGCAAAGAGGGATTTGGGGCAAGCAGTTTTTTGTTTGTTGTTTGTTTTACAATTTAATGATTCAATGATTTTGGAACCATTTCCCCAATCTAGTTTTAGAACACTTCTTCCACTCCCAAAAGAAATGTCCTACCCATTCTTACCTCCAACCTTACCTTCAACCTTAGGGAATCTTGAATGTACTTTAGTGGTAGTCAGTCTTTAAATATTAGTTTGAACTTCTGATTTCTAACGTCTGCACGCAATTATTGTTCTCTTCATAATTTGGGGCAGAGAAAAGTGTGAGGCCCTGTGTCAGTCATTGGTCATATGTATAGGAGTAAGACTGCCTCAGGCCCCACCCTTGAGCTTTTCTTAGTCTTTTGGAGAAACTGATACATAAATAGATATTATTGAATGACACTAGGGAATGGAATTCATCTAGATATCCTGATGTATTTGTTTCATTAAACTTCTTTCTGCTGGGAGCCACTGATTCGTTTTTAAAAGTCTAGTATATATGAAGTATTTGGAATGCTTGGCATTTTGAGAATAAAATCCACATCAATTTTAAATAAAATAAAACTGCCCATTCAGAATAGAGTAGTGATTGCCAAGCATAAAATAGCCCAGCTGTAAATTAACTTAAAGGACAATTGGCCTCAGGCAGAGAGTCCCGTATAAGACACTGCTGCACAAGTACTGTAACCTCTTTGGTGGCACATGTATCTAGAATGGCTTAAAATAAAAATTGCAAATATACCAGATTTGATCAATCTTAGTATTTCTTTCTTTTATTCTCTCAGTCGAAAGTTAAAAATAAAATCTGCCTGCCTCATTTTCCTGTGTGCTACTTAGTAGGATTAACTGGAGTTCTCAGCAGGAAAGCAATAGATATAGTAGACGGCATTGTATGTATAGTGGGTGAGAGCCCGGTAGAGATAATTATACAGTCACTCCTACTATATTACCCTTCAAAGAAACTGAGCCTAATATTCTCCTCCTAAGCAATTTAAACAACTTCTAAAAAAAAGTATAAGATATTATTTCTAGAATGAAAAAGCTTCTGTATGTAATCAGGTAAGAGAATTATAGCAAATTATAATACTCATTTGATAAGTATATAAAGAGCTACACTCAAAGCTTTGCATTGTACCTCCTAAGTAATTGTTCAGTTATGCTAACTGTCCTTAAAAAAGGAGAAAAGATAAAGCACTGCTTAAAAATAAAATTGATTGTTATACTTGTTCAGCAAGGTCTTCCCCTCTGGGTATAGATCAAATCTAATTTCATGCTTCGTGGGGATCAAGCACACATTTGGTCTTCAGATATTCAATAATCGTGATTTTCCTTTCCAAGGATAATGTTCATGTAAAAACAGAGATATAAATAAAACTAAATGTTATAAAAATGTGCGTTTTAAGACCTACCACATGTATATATGAATAGGTATAAATGTTACAGATCTACGTTCACTGCACACACATTTCACTATTTTCATGAGACGGGCCCATATGCAGATCTTTCCAGTAATCCTTTTAAGATATCCAAAAGGGGGCCCAGACATCTGCTAAATTGTTCATTTTTATCAAAAAGGAGTTTCAGTGTATGAGGGTCAATTTACCTTTGGTTTGCTTTTAGCAAAATAAATAGCCCATTGTGTAAACTTTAAGAGACAAGTGTTTGAGTACTTTCCTTAGAGTTTATATTCTTGTGCTCCCACTGTCAAAAAAACTAAAAAGCTGATTTAATTGCTAGTATGAGAAGCTATACTGCATAGTTGCTAATAGCAATTTACTCTAAAGATGTCAACTCCCTTAGAAAACCCTGGACCCTTCATTTACTAGCTGTGTGACTTTCGACAAACAGTGTAATCTCTTCATGCCTCAGTTTCTGATTTCAAAATGGTTATAAAAATACTATACACATCCTCATGCAGTTGTTATGAGGAGTGAATCGGTACTATAGATAGATCAGTAAGGCACTCTCTCACATACTTACATTTTTAAGACCCATATTTATTCACATCCTGACATTTCTGACTAATTACTCTTAGTGAGACGGTGATTATAACATCATTGTCATTGTTGCAAATGCACATCTAAAGTTGCTTAGAAGAAAATCCTAGAGACAATAGTGAAGTCCTCTTTCATTATTGTTCTTGATGGCCCAGAAGACATTATTATGAGGAAAATTTAGCACTCCCATGATTATCGGTTGAAAACTCATTTAATTCATTGAATTCTAAATATGAAAAAGCTTTAGGAATGCTTCAATTTTGTTTCACTTATTTTGTGTGTGTTGTAGTGAGGTGACGTGATTAGAAAAAAATATGCCTAAACAATTTAAAGACATTTCTTTCAATAAGTGTATAATAAAAATTCTAAATAATAACCAAACACTGTCATACTTTAAATGGCAGTATTTTGTGTTTCTGGTGGTGCAGTAACTAATGATGCATTTTATAATCAGTGACATCTTTTTTTCATGGGATATTGTATTAAACACTCAGTGAATGTTAACAATGCTAATTAGTATTTGGGTTGAAGTTAATGTGAGCAGGTACATTGTCAAAGGTACACTGAATCCAAGTAGAGTGCATTGAAATAATACCTTGGATTTACCAAAAGTCTAGAGAAATTGACTTGCAGGTATATTAGTATAACTTGCCTAAGTTCATTTAGTGAGTATTGCGCTAACTTGGGCTGACATTCATGTGTCCTAAATATGTATAATACACTGCTCTTTTCTTTTGATTATGAGAGTTAAATTGAATAATGGAAGTGAAAGAACTTTGTAAACCAAAGTAAGAGGTATCAGTCAAGATAATCCAGGTAATGCTATGGTAAAAAATAGTCTCCAAATCTCAATGCTTAAAGCAAGGGCTTACTTTTCGCTTATGCTATTTGTTCATTGTGGGTCCAATAGCCTTCTTTGCAGGCTATTTCACACATAACTTGTCCCCATCCCAGAGTAAAAGAGCTCTGAGGGTCTAGACCTGGCAGTTGCATGCCACAGGTAACACATATGGACTTCTCACAACTCCTTAGCCAGAACTCTTCATATTGCTCCACCTAGCTGTAAGGGTGCCAGAAAGCAGAGAGATGAAAATATTTGAAGAGTAGCATTGATGACTGCCATAAAATTTGTAATAATAATGGATGGTAATCTATAAGTCTTCCTATTTACCAGGCACCATTTTAAGTGCTTTATATGCGTGGAATCCTTTAGTTTCATGAACTAGGTATGCTCAGGATCTTCAGTGTACAGGTGGGAAACCAAGGCACAAAGTGATAGACTAAAGTGCACAAAGAAGGGCAGAAGAGGCAGAGCAGGGATTTTGCATCTATTGCATTGATATGTATATCAAACTGTACTGGTTTTGAATGCATTTTTGTAACCGAAAGTGGAAGATGCAAATATACTAGAGAATTCTTGTTTCGAAAAAACAAAAGAATGGACTAGGTGATCCCTAAGGCTCCCTAAAATTTCACCAAGATCAACCTAAAATGACCTGCAGAAAAAGTGACTCTCCTGTTTATTTTGCAGCCCTGTTTTCAGAAGTTAAGGCCCCCTCCCCTGGCCAGCACATGCCCCCCTAGTAGCTCAGGAATATTGTCCTAGTAAATGGGATGCCAAGGTTTTCATAAATGTTCCCCTTTTGATTTTTTGAACTTTCTATTTTGGGAAATTTCAAACATGTAAAAGGAGAAAAGTATAGAGAACCAAATTATCAGTTATCACTACACAATTATCCATGCATACCCAATCCTGCTTGATTTCTCTCTGCAGGTTAATCTGGCTGCCTATCAAGCAGTGCTTTAAACACAGACCGTGTTTCTTGAGTTAGCGTGGCTCAGAGAACAGGACTCACAACACAGAAAGCCGGTGACCAGCTGGTCGTGTTATGTTGGGGAGGGTAAGAGAGGGCACTTGGAGGACAGGAGTGAAGAGATCAACTTGAAGAGAGGGCATGACGAATCAATACTTTAGACAAGTTTTCAAGCAGAGGATAAATGATGTGACAGTATTTAATCATTCATGGGACACTCTTGTAAGGTAAAGGTGGATAGGAGAGCTCTGTTGTTAATGTATATCAAAATTATTGCCTTTCTCCCTAGCTAAAACTGTAATCTTGCCTGCTACCAAGGTAGTTAATAAACAGAGAGCTAGACATCTGAGGTCTGTTATGTGACAGCGACAGGAGAGCTGTGTGTTCTGAGCTCTGCCATCAGCAGAGAAGTGGCTGTACTGGAAAGCGTGCCTCCTTCCTTACTTGGGGTGTCCACATAAGCAACATCCAGAGGGCCCTGGGTCATTGAACCTCCCTGTCTCTTTTTAACAGACGCGTATGCTAACCGTCTGGGTGCCTCACAAAGCTATTACAGCATTTAATTAACAAATGTTCCTCAAATGCTTCGAGCTCCCCGTTCAGATAGATGTGACTGAAATGTAAAGTACCTTTCACTGCCTTATTTATTGCTCCAGCGAACATGCTATAGGTTGGCAACGTTTATCTTCATTTTAATTTTATCTCCAACAAATATAGGCATTAATTTAAATCACATACAGAACATAACAGTTTTTATAGAGGCAAACTTATTCCAGTGTGCTGCATTTTAATATCACACTTTACCATCTTTTCTCACTTGATTCAAGAATAGTATCTCTTCCTGCCTCAGCATTTAATCTTAGGACAACAGAAACTTTTTTTGTGCGCGCATGTTCTTCTCTCAAACTTCGTCTTTCTCGCTGCTTTGCTGTTTGTTGCCTAGAAGTTGTTTTGCAAGTGTGAGCACAGGCATATATTAATATAGTTCTCTTTCTCTTTTGCTAACTTAATTTCTCATGGTGGGGGGCACAGAATGATGGGTTTCACAGCTGAAGGTAATTCTTGGTATTCACCTTTAGATCCCCTTTCTAATAGTCATAGAAACAACGAGAGGCGTCCCCTTTCCTGAAATTCATACATTAAAGAATCTTTCAAAGGACTTGTTTTTCTTTTCTGGTCGTTTTTTCATTCATTCAAAAGGAAAATTCCCCTTTTTCTTCGTAACTGTTACTTTTGTGGCAGCTGAGTCTTTCCCCTGAGGGGAAACATGCTAAATGGGCCTGCTGTATTTATGGCTATGAAACATTCCAGTTAGCTGTTACACCCTAAGCAAGGATGATTTCCCGATCCTTAATTTGTGGCCTGAAAAGCTGTGTCCCTCCTCAATTAAGACTTGCTGAATTGCCTGTGACAGGGCAGCATATTCCCAGAAGTCAGGATGGTGGAGGCCGTAATAACTCGAGCATAACCCTAAGACAATGTGGTTGTGTCAGCCATTTCAAGCTCTTTCAGAAGCTTTCAGGGTGCTTTCCCTCTAAAGGGGTAAATTAAAAAGAAAAAGAAAGCAGAAAACTTATTTTTCTAATTTTCTAGACCTTTGAATATCTAGGTCTAGGGATATCTGTCAAAACTTTTTTTTTTTTTTTTAACATTTAGTCAGGGTTTAAAATGTCCAATTACTTTTAAAGTCTCTGTATTATTCTCGTGGCAGCCTATGAGACAGATAGCATGATTATTCTCATTTTACAGGTGAGGAAACAAGGCATAGAGAAGTTAAATGTTTTTTCCAAAATCATACAGCTAGTACGTGGCAAGGCTGGAACTTCAAATCTGGTCCACTGTAACTATTTTGCTTTTGGTATAGCTCTTCAGCCTGGATTCTTGACCTCTGGCTTGATGCTGACTCTTCCCAAACCCTTAATCTTTGTGTTACTAGGTGTATTTTTTCCGTGGCAAGAACACGGTTACCCTGGAAACCCACTAGCTAGAATGGCAATCCAATTATAGCATCACCGCTCTGGTTTTATTAAATTAGCGTTGCTGATGGCATGGACTTCTTGACTGAAGGATGTTGAGAAATGGGTTCTCACCAGTTGTTCTTACCTCTTAGAACCATTTGGGATTATTCTGTCCTACTCCACCAAACCAAACCAAACAAAACAAAGATGCTTCTCTGGGTGATTGTTTTGGGGGATAAACTGGGATTGTTTTTTTGGACCACAGGAGTTCAGAAGTGGCTGGAGATGCATGAAGTACATGGAAAGAAACCTTTCTGGATGCTGCCCGCCCTCTGAGTAACCATCGTTACCCCACAATGGTCTCTTCATTTAGGGCCCTGATTTGAATGGCTGAGGCTCATGGTCTTCCTTTTGAGTCGTTCTTAATACTTTAAATTCACAGAATTTAAATAGAGTTGAATGAATATAGTCAGTGTTCAGTCCAGTGACACCAGCTTGAGGGAAATGACATTCTTTATGCCAGCTAGTTGGTTATCAGCTCTCTCTCCTAGATGGTAACTATTAGGCTGGTAGAATGTTATATTAGTTCCTTCCACATATCATGCATTGTGCCGTGAGTATTACCTATTTTACCTCTATTACTTTCATCAGCTCTATTGTTGGCTCCTTTTTATGGAGGAGGTAAAGGTAAAGCTAGAAGAGATACCTTGCTTATTTACAGGGTTATTCAGTGATGAGAATTATTTCTGGGATATTAGGATATAAGACTTCCTTCATTATACTTCTCTACATATTTTTGAAGTTTCCATAATGTGTCTGCTTTTCTTTTGTTTTATGTGTACATTGTAATTTATGTAAATATTTTATAAATGTATATATGCTATGTGTTTATTTTTATAAATTTGAATAATCTATGTATGTATGATATATACACACATGCAGTATTTTAGAAAATAAAATACCTTTTAGCAGTAAACATTGACAAGGGCAAATTTTAAAACTATGATTAATTTTTTTTCTTCCCTTCTTCCCCTTCCTTTCTTTCTCGCTCCCTCTCCGTCTCCCTCTCCCTCTCTCTCTCTCTCATCATCACTGCCCAGTATCTTGCAGAATAGAAACTGAAACAATCTTCATCTTCTATCTAGAAAATCTGGAAAAATAGAATGAGTTTTTGAAGAGAATACAACTTGACCTTGCATCTAAAAATCATTCTACTTGAAGCTTTCTCAAAACAAAAATATAACTATGATTTTTACCACGAATTTCAATATTTAATGAATAGAGGGACCCCCCTTCCCAACCATCCCAGTGAGAGAGAGATAGAGCACTGAAACACAAGTCTGGTGTTTATAGTAACCCACTTCCAAGTTGAATGAACTTTATATTTCCCAGTGACCATTATGATTTTCTTTCTTTTAAAGTTGTTTGTAAGATCCTGGTTGATTAGCTTTGTAGCAACCAGGAGTTTGAGTCCTAATAACTAAAGTTTATATAGTTTATTTTCTTTTTTCAGATGTTTGCTATGGGTATGAATTTATCCCCTTTTCTGGGATCGCCCTGCTCTATTTATATTTTTTTCTTTCTTATTTTCCTCATCAGTCCACGTTATGCTGTTAATTTTAGCTATTATGATATTAACTTAATTCAGAATGAAGCAAGAAAGTGTTTGTATGTCTCTTTGAATTTTTTCAAGGGAAATATTATTTCTCACAGTCTCACAGGAGACTGACTTTAGCAGTCCATCCCCTCACTTTATTTCTGTTTTCAGTTTGATCTGTCCAACTATGGAGACCACATTTAGTACTTGCTAGTTGAGACTTGTGTTCTACAATTCTGAGTGGGTTCCTCCTCTGGCTCTCCCTCTCCTTGGTGCACTGAGTCACAATGCGACCACCAGCTGCTTGTGCTGCTGTTGCACACAGCACCTTTGATAGTTCGATAGCCAGGGTTCAGCCTGGGAAGTACTTTCAGGAAATGGTAGACACCTATTCTCCACCACGATTATCTTTGAATGGCTTAGTGTAAACTGGTATTAATGTTATAAATGATCATCCCTAAGTCTGTCTCAGCTCCAGCGCAGATGGAGTTTGGATTTTAGAAAATCATTCAGTGAAATGTACTTCTTGTGCCTGGTAGTCAATGATCACTTACCAAAAGAATGGGGGTGGTGAGAGAATAAAAATAAACTCATGATAATTCACATATACTTAACCTTTACTGAGTAATACCAAAAAGGGAATGAAGTAGGCTCTGCTGACCAGCATTTGCAAATGGATTCCAGGAATGTGGTTGGAGTTGCCAAAGCAATCTCTGCATCCTGCCAAAACCATCCCATGGGTTTTACTAAGGGTAGGGAAAGCAAGGGATATGGAGGTGTGTATGTGAATGTGTTTTAAAGCTTTCTTGTCCATCAGCGTGTAGTGGAAAGAACACCAGCCAAAAGCTGGGAAACCTGCATTCTACACCTGGTTTCATCTAATCTCTGTGATATTGGAAGTTGCCAACCTTCCTTGGAAATTCATGTGTGAAATGAGGATGTCAGACTAAGGTCTTTCATCATTTACATCCTATGCTTCTGATTATTCCAACACAGAAAGGTCATACATGTCCATCATGTCCATCATGTGTTAAAACTAAAGAAAACTAAACTAAAAAACAACAAAAGCAATCCCATTAAAAAATAATATTGTACATTTAGTTAGTTAAGTCTTAACTTTATTAACAATTCTGAATTTAGCTATACTTTTAAAGACTCTATTGAGTTAAGAGCTCAGGTTCAAACTATGGCTTCTGCAAATTATAATACTACATGCAATACAATGAACAAGATATCAAGAGCTGCTTTACTAAAAGGTAACACCATTTTGCTATATTTCCCATGATAGTAATACTGTTGAAATTGTTTTTCTTAATAGATTTCTCCCTTCCCATATTTAAAAAAAAATTGACCCAAAGCATTTAGTATTTAGTTATAATTATGGGCAGATATAATTTGTAAAGGAATGATGTATCAGTAATGCCTAGGACATCTGCCTCTTCTTCAATCATATGTTTTTCCCCATGGTTATTACTACCTGATTTTAATTACTTTACTTTTTATATAAAGTATTAAGACATTTTTGGCAGATTTCTATGGTGTGCAATCCGCGCCCACCCCGCCCCCAACCCACTCACACACCTTTTGGTATAGCTGAAAACTTCCAAGGGGTCTAGGAATTCCCTTTCTTGTTGAAAGGCCTATGTGGAGATATGTGTCTACTGTTCTTATAGTAGGGAGGCATATTTCTTCAGGAATATGAAGAAATATGGAACCTTACAATTTAGTTTAGGGTGGAATTCACTAAGCAGCAAGAATGGTCTACATATAATCTTGCAGCAATATTGACAGTCTTTATGAATGGTTTGTTTTTTTACCAAAAGTCAAAAATCAGCCAGTGTGACTGATGATGTCTACAGAAGGTTTATTAGTCAATGTTTTACCAGAACCAGTAGGAGATAAATATTAAGAGATTTATTACAAGGAATTGGCTTATGTGGTTGTGTGGGCTGGTTAAGCAATCCAGCATCCACAGGATAGGCTGTTAGGAAAGGCAGCTGGAACTTTGTTACAGGAGCTGGCACTACTGTCTTACCGGTAGAATTTCTCCTCTTTTAAAGAACCTCAGCTCTGCTGTCAAGTCCTTTCAACCTTTAATTGGGCCTACCCAGATTACCTAAGATAATCTCCCTTACTTAAAGTCAATTGATTATGAACTTTAGTCACACACATCCACAAAATACCTTCACAGCCATACCTAGATTAGTGTTTAATTGAACAACAGGACGAAAACCTAGCAAAAGTGACAGAGAAAACTGACCATCACAGAAGGCTAGCCATTTTCTACAAAAAAAAAAAAAAAAAAAAATCAGTCTATGGTAAAGAAGCCTTTGCCACTTGTTGGTGAGAAACAGGAAAAGAAGAAAAGGTGCAGGAGAAACCGTGAGAATGCCAGTGTCGTCATTGGGGATAATGGCTGGAAGTGATGATAGCCATAAGGGATAGTAAATATAGACAAACCAGTGTTCTTCCTCAGACATATTAAGACCTAAAAAGGTTTTGCTCACTGGCTCTGGGAATAGAGCTATTGTTTGTCAAAGAGCATAAGCGATGGTGGTTTCTTTTGCATTCTTAACTTGAATTGCAATTTAGTAATTTCAAGGTTGAAAGCATTTGACTAAAATACTTTTTCCTCTACATTGCTATCCTCCTCTAATCTCTTGGTCGTGGCTGTCACTTATGACCACTTGCCAAATGGCTCACTGTCTCCCCTGTGTATCCAAGGTTTCAGCCTTGTTGGAAGATTTCAGGGTTCAACTCCCTGGCTTTTCAGTCCCTGGACTGCTTATCTTCTGTGACTCTTATCTCAGCCGCAGTCACCACTCCCAGGGTTACACCCTGAATCTTGTCATTGCTTTGTTCATTCAACATAAAATTAAAAAAACAAAACAAAATAAAAACTTTCTCTGAACACAACCCCATATCCTTTAGCTCTTGTGCCTTCCATTACCTTTATTTCCTCATCAGTCCATGTCTGTATTTCTTTTCTTATCCAACTTAGATTCTATGCTTCAGTGCTTCAGCTTACTTTTCCCACAGCTGACTTTCTTTCAGTAGACTTGTCCGGAATTTCACTTTGTCATCCTGCCCTGTTTATACCTGTGGCACACTCAGGCCATCTTGCCAACTTTTCCTGGTTTTTATATACCGTGGTCTCTTGGTTTTCTTCCTACTACGCTGAACAATTTCTCTTTTAGGGAATCTCATTATCTTCTCTTCTTTTGCCTCCCCTTAGATACTGGTTTCCTTTGATGGCGATGGTCTGTTCTTCTACTTCCTATGTTTCGGTGTGAGGACTCTTCTATGGCCTCAACTGCTTATATCGTAATGTTATATAAATCTGTTTCAGCAAGCTTTCTTTCACTTCAGATCCAGATCATTCTGTTTATTGGCCAGATGCACTTGTATATATCACAGAAAGCTGAGCATCAACACATCCAAAATAAATTCATCAACCTCTCCCCAGAATTTCTTCTGCTCCTGTGTTGTTAGGTTGAATGGTATCATCGTATAACCAGTTTTCTAAACCAGTGTATTTCTAAGTCTAGGTGTTATTTCTGCATTTCTTTCTTTCCCTTTTTATCATTTACCTCGTAAATATTTCACAAACCTTTTGTCTCTCCCCATATCCACTATGTGTAAAAGATTTCAGATCACCATCATCTCACATGTGTCACATTGGTATTACATTGGCAATCCCCTCCTTACTGGTTTCCTGGCAGCTAATTCCCTTCTCCCCAGCGCCCCCCCCTCCAGCTATGCACCCCATTGTTTCTAAAATGCAAATTCCACTGTACTGCTCCCCTGTCTAACACTTTATTTCCTTAGACCAGTAGTATAACTGAGTGATTAAGAAAACAGACTTTGAAATAAAATAGAAAGAGGTTTGAATCTCACTTACATACTATGCGATTTTTTTTTTTTTTTTTTGGTTATTCCCATAAATAAAATAGGAATAGTAGCACTTTCTCTTTTAGATGTTTTATGCCTTTTTGGTGTCCCTTACAACTCTATGCTCTAGCCACACTGGACTTCTCTAAGATCCCCAAACACATTGAGTTGTCACTGGACAGTCGCATGCTATTCTCTCTGCCCGGAACACTGTCCATGCACCCAGCCCTCTATTGCCATGTCTTAACCTAGATGCCATTGCCTTGAGAAATGTTCAGCAACATTCAATTTAGGTGTCCTTGCTACGTACTTCTATATCTTTCTTCTTGAACTTCCTAATCTCAACACTTTCCACCCTGTCCTGTAGATGCTCATTTACTCAATGCCTGCTTGATCACCATTCTTCATCCATTGTTAAGTTCCATGAGGAAATTGACTATTGACCTTGACCATCTTGTTAAGCTTCCTGTCCCTGCTGCCCAGTGCTTACTTAGCACAGTGTCTAGCAAAGACCGGACACTCAGTAAATATTTGATAAATGTTTATAAATGAGACCGTCTCACTAGTTCACATACATTTCCAACAAAGCAATCACTTATTTCCTTTCTTAGGAGAAATGCGTATCACAAGATATAATTCTCCTCCTTCTGTAATGGCTCCCTAGGAACCTGATGGCTTTTAGAGAGCTGTTTACACAATCAAATCAAGTGGTATTTTACTAGGAGGGAAAGCCCCAGGACAAGTCCCTTCTCTGGACCACAAAGTTCTTCTATGTTTTCTATCTTTCCTCTTGAAATCTTGATTTCAGCAAAGCAACATTTTTATCTTCCCCCTTCCATAATCCTCATAAATATAATAAAGAAATACCTATACACTAAATCTCCAGTAGATTATACCATTAGACCTCAGATGTGGGGGCAAACAATAAGCCTATTTTTAGCATTACATGGAAATTTCTAGGTATACAACTAATAAGCATTCATGGAGAGCTGCTTTACTTTTCTGTGGAGCTTTTGGGGGATTTTTTTTTTTTTTTTAACAGTTCTGCATGCTGAAAGAAAGTTCACGAATTTTAAAAGGAAACGTGGCCCTTTTCATTAGCTCCTTTTACCTCATGCTGAGTCATGGATGAGAGAATTTGTAGGCGGCTGAGCTGCAGGAAAAGTAATACTGTCATTTACACTTGCAGGCTGTTATGCTTTCCAGAAAACTTTTTCCGTAGGTTGCGAAAGTGATTAATCTGCTGTTAAAAACTGACAAAGAAGGTTCTTTGATAAGAGCAAGAATTAAATGAGGGATTTTTTTTTTTCTTTAAAAAGCCTTCTTTTTCCAGTTTAGACTATAAAAAAATAGGTTTAGATGTTTTTTTACTTTTGGTCTCTTGGGGTTGTGTGTGTGTGTGAATTTGTTCATGACTTAAAACAATCACAAGACATTTTCTATTTAAATTATTCCTGTTTATTGGCATGGTTCAATTCCTCAGGTTTTATATCTAAATTACTCATTTCCACATCCTGTTCCCTCACTTTTTTGTTTCATATTTCTATATTTGGGTCTTACTTTTTAATATTATCTTACTTCTCAACCCCAGATCTCTTCAACAAACTTCTTTTTTTAAGATTAAAACTGGTGAAGATGGTCTAGTTGCTTCTGTGATAATAAATTCCTCCCTCTCTGAAAAAAATCCCATGCATGTTAACATTTCTACAACAATTTGAAAACTTCGAGATGAAACATCATTGCCTTAAGAGTCTGGAAATATGTTTTTATTTTTAATTTAAAAATGACTTTGAGATGTCAAGCTTTTCCACTGAGTTCTGGCAAATAAACATGTCATTTGAACTTTTCTCTAGGGACCCCACATTTCAGCTGGCAACCTAAAGGAACAAATAAATAAATAAATCGCATGGCATAACTTAACTTTTTTTATAATTCCACAGAGAACCAGTGACTCATTTAGAGAATTCAGAGCCCTCAAAAAGGTAGAATAACATGTTAGAAGTTTATTAAACTTGTTGCTTTTAACAATCTAATGCTTGGTTTTTATAACAAGTTCATGTGAGTTGTTAAAATGCACTGGCTTGACCCTCTTCCATTTCCATTTTCTTACTCTTAAGCCTCATCATTTTATATCAGGGCATGTCAGGTTCCGTTACTTTTTTTTTTTTTCCTTCCTCTCATTTTTGAGAACTGACAGAGCCATTCCCTTGGTAACCGAGTGGATCCATGGGAGTAGAGTAGAGAGAGGATTCTCACAACTCTGGCAGCACTGCCCCCCAGTGAGGAAGGGAGGAGACAAGAGAAATGCTTTCTTCTCTAACTGAGAGGACCAGACTAGGGGACTTGGTGTGCTTTAGTCCTGAGGGTTAGATATATGCACTTCTTTTGCCCATGAGCTACAAATAGGGGCAAAAATAGAAAGCATGTAAATGTACTTGTTTTATATCTGAATTACCAAGGTTATTTCTGTCCTATTAAATGTGTGAAGTATATGTAAACAAACACATAAGCATATATCTATGTTTATATACTTATATAAATCTATATAAAATCAGCATTGTTGTATAGTTTCTTCAAGATTCTGTCACATACTGCTTCTTATAAAAAAAAGATTACGGTTTTTTAGATGGGGTCTTTTTGGGACAGGATGAGATGTGGAAATCCTTTACATTCCACTCTTAAGTAGAACAAGGTCATTGCTACCTACAGAAGTGGCTGTACGCCTGTTTGTCATAGCAACATAGAATAACATTTAAACCAGAAGAAAAAGCACTCTTTTGTTGTTGTTGTTTTTACTGTTGTTGAAATTAGCTGTCTTAATTTGACAGCAGTATTTCGAAGTTAGAAATGCTTTGATTTGACATTTTTAAAGGGAAAAGGTTTTATAGATATTATGGAAAAGTCTTTTTTTTTTTTTAAACTAAATGCCAGTGACAAAATTTAGACCAGAGAGTAGTCATGAAGCAACAGTAATGAGATATGATTGTGTTTAGTGGGAGGAAAAAAGCCCTGCAGGGAACAGTACAAGTGCAGTAAATTATGAATCGCTACTAAATGTCTCATTAGTCCACCATTGACTGTGTTTAATTGACATTAGAAAGGAATCTGGAAAACTTTATGTCTCTCTCTCTCTCTCTCTCTCTCTCTCTCTCTCTATATATATATATATATATATATATATATATATATGAAAACTTGGTGTTAAACTAATAAGTCATTAAAGAGTCTGTTTTAAAAATTAGAAATTAGAAATAGTTCATTGTGCGTGAGGATCCACAAAGCAGCACCCATTTCACTGACACATGATTATAGAAAAACTATTTACGTCTCTTAAGAGAAATAGACCCATAGAATGCTGGGTGATGTAATATGTGACAGTTGCAGATGAGTTTCTCCCCTCATCCTAGATATTTTCCACAAAATGTAACGGACATTAAATGTTGTTCTAAAGAAAGTTGACTTTACTGAGCACTGGAACACGAGAGAGCATTTATAATGATTATTTTCATGTTACTCTATACGGTCTGCAGAGCCTAAGCACCAGATGTTAAATTCTATCAACATAATGTATCTTTAATTAAATATTATATTTGCAATACAATTAATAACATGCCTGTCTCCATAACTTTGTTAAGAAATTATCATAATTTTGGCATAATAGGCTAATAAAAAGGCAGCGTGTTTTGGAACTGCCTTTCCTAAAATAATTGTGTTTGTGTCTGTTAAATTTAAATTTAGATTAAGAGATTGATGGCCAGAATTATCTGATACAGTGTACTCAGGACTTTAAATTAGCAAGGAATCTTGTAGGATCTAGAGTTATTGTGCTTCCTTTATAATAAAATAGGTTTCATGCCTCTCAGTGGCTTACTATTTAATAGGTTTAGGAATAATTTACCTATTTGCTTTGTGCTCCCTCCCTCTTATAATTCTCTCTAAAAACCCCAAGCAATACAAAAACTGTTAGTTTCAAATATTGGACTGTGATGATTCCTAATGAATGGGAGGTCATGCTTCTGGTTCTGTGGCCATCATTGATGATGTTTCAATGATGATGTTTTAATTTTCACAATGTGTTAACATGATAATTAATTTCCTTTGGTTGTCCTGTGAGGAAAGAATTTTAAATGGTACCACGCCTGGGAAAAAAAATTGATATTTAAAAATAATACTATCTTTTAAACTGAGACCATGTGTGGATACAGAATAGTGTACATAGCCATGATAATAGGGCTTTGATAAAATTGCAGTTTGTAAGCTGCCTTTTCAAGACTGTTTGAAATGTCACCCTCAGCTAAACAAGAGTAATTTGCATCAGAGGTGTGTGTCCTTACTCTTAATGAAAGTCTCTTTCTTCAGAGAGTAATTGTTCTCCTTGCAATGTATTTTTTTCCTCAGCACTGAGTCCCTCTCCTGCCCTTCTTTTGCCCTAATATTTGTCCCTTAATTCTATCAGTCTAGTTACCAACTAAAACGAAAGGCAGATGTTACCTTTCACAATCTGTCTTGATCTAATTTTGCAGCCTTGTTTTGGCTATTAGCTTTTAGTGTAGAGGTGGCTAACAAACAACTTTGGAACCACAAAGTCTTGATTCAGATACCAACATTAGATTATTCTGTGACCTTGGACAAGTTACTTAAGCTCACTGAGTTTAAGTTAACCTTAGTTTTCTCATCTATAAAATGGGGACAATGACAGGCCCTTCCTCAGTTATACGTAACACCCATAGATGAAGACTGTTATTATTAAACAGCTATTAGTAAATTCCTACCAAACTTAATTGTTCTCCCTATGTGTCCTATCCTTTGTCAGGGCTTCTGCTCACATCATTTGCTTGAAACAGAATCCACCCATCTTCTCTTGTAATACAGTCATGTGCTTGCACACCACAGGAAGCCATCTTTGTGTTGTAATTGTAACTACCCCAGAATATAGCTCAGAGAGACTCTCTGCCTGCCAGTTTGGGAATATTGCGTCTGAAACCTTAATATACTTCTCTGTATTAAGAATCTTCCTTAGCATTCTCAGCTATCATATTATAGGCATTTACTCATCTTATTTTGTCTTTTTTATTGGTATGTCAGCTCTTTGAGGCCAGAGGACTTATTTGATAAATTTCTCTCTATTCCAAAGACTCCAGTACTTTGTGTTCTGTTGTGCTTATTTAATTAATGGGGAGTGTTTATATATACAAACACATACTATATAAATAAATATATACATATATAATTTAGACGGTTTTGAATATACGTGATGCAGTCTTTTATTTTTACATTAAACCTATCACTTCTGGGCATTGGCAAAGGTCAGAAAATTAGGAGGAACAAAAATAAATACATTTGGTCCATTTAAGCAATATCTGAGTTCCTCCTGTGTTTCCTTCCCTCATTTAACTCTCAAAGTTTTGCGAGAGAATGACAAATTCCTTATTTAAAGGAAAATAAAAGCGTATCTGTTACTTCTAGCACATGAACAACATTCCTTATCAATGGATAATTAGATAAATTGAATATTTGTATATATGATTTATACACGTGTATATACTATATTTATGAACTCTGTGCAAGAAACTCTCAGTGCCTACATGATTTTTTTTTTTTTGTCAAGTTCGTGTGGGTCATAAACCAACAGTTATATTCTGAAAACTCTTAATGCTGTGATATCTTTAAAAATATACTCTATGATAGTTTTAACACTCTATATTCCATGATAAAATTTATTTTGCATTATTTCTATACCATTGAAAATGTGTGAGGTTCAAAATAGTTTTTTACACTAAATCTCCTTACTTGCCCATATTTTAAAAACAAATCTCAACATGATGAATCATGATCGTTCCACTGATTCTATTGGGAGATATTTTTTATTGGTCTTCTTAAAGACCGTAGACTTTATTAAAAAAAAAAAAAGTTCTGAATTAAAGATATGAAATGTATAGCTTATATAGCTCCCTTTGAAAATAGAAAACTTTTGCTGTTCGCAGCGTTTTTTACTTGATTTTGTTTTTGCTTCACTTTTTGTTGTTAAAGTTTGGGTTGTTTTTACAGCATCGTTGTCATATCTGTCTTTTGCTTCTGTTGTACTGCACAGCACTCTTGTACATAGAATTAAATAACCTTTCTGGTTCTTAAGTGCAGAATGAAGCTTTATTTATTCTAGGGTTGTAATTGCAGAATCACAGATCTATGTTAGTGATTGAAACCAACTAAAAGTATGGTTTATTTCATAATGATATTTTAGATTACGTTCTCTCTTTATAGATGCTTCTTGTTTACACAGAGAACACCTAAGAATAATTTACATTTTCTTTGATGTTTTAAAGCAAATATTTTTCCAGTTTTCTAAATAGGCCAATTTTTACAAAAGGAGTATTTCACTTTACCCTTCATTAGAGGACAAACCACAGTTCAAGCAAGGAGATAAATGTTGACACCTGGCCTTTGACTGGAGCATACTCGGGAGTGGTGAAGACTGCGACAGCTTTCACCAAAGCTGCATGTAGCAAGCAGTACAGATCCCTAGGATTACATTCTATCTAAATGGCTCATGATTTCTAAATCATTCAATTTGTGAGATTTGGCACCACTGAAAAACAGTCAGTTTAGTGCTGTGTTTAACAAAGCCAAATAAGTAGTTCTTTTCTTACCCTCAATCTCAGTTTTAGTTAAAGAATTTAGACGAAGTCTACTAAGTAAGGGAAATAAATACAGTATAATTTGGGGGTTTTGTTGTTGTTGTGTATTTTCCTCTTTTCTCTGAAGACTCACAGGAATCTCCATGTTCAGATGGTAACTTTCTGAATCAGAGGCAAGGTTATATCTTTGAATTTTGGCCAGAAGTCAAATCGGTTAGGTCACTTGGACACATATGTTGTGCTTCCCCACAAAATTGTTTAGCTCCGCTGTTAAGACATATGCATGACTACTGTGCTACTTAGATTTCCCAAAAAGAATAAATCACTCTGTCTTTTAAAGGAGCTATAGTTTACTAAATGTGAATAATGTCAGATTTGAGGCCTTCAATTTTAACATAGCCTAATTCCACAATTTCGTTTGTCTTTGTTTTACTACCCCAGTTTAATATCTATCTTAACAATGATTGTTTCTAGAATATTTTCTTGGCATCCATCAAATCAGCCTCACCAGTGGATCTCATTTGTTCTATATGTATTCATATTCGAAAATATCATTATGCAAAGTAAAACATGTTAGGTAAAAATACTCTAGGACAGCATTTGCTCCTGGTTAATGCTCTAGGAGCTTTTTTCCTTCACACTCTGTCCCTCGATAGGGCCTCATTATTTCTTAACTTGATTATTGCAATAGGTTCTTGTCTGGCTCCCCTCCTGCCCTTCATAAACATATGGCTTCCCGATTAATATTTTTTCAATGCAGTCCTGGTTCTCTCATTCTACATTTGGCTTTCTATCAACCTACCTGTTATAGAGATAGAAGGAATGTGATAATAATGGTAATAATACTAATAGCAGTAATAATAAATGAATGCTCTTAGATGCTCCATGTCAAATATCAAATGTCTTGAGACAACAAGGCTTTTGGAATTCGATATCAGAGTTTAACATTGAGGCATTTGGCATGAGTCTGAATTGCATGTTTATAGTGTCTCTCACTGAAAGAAGATCATCTGATATACATGAGGCGTGAGTAGGTGAGGAGTTGACATTTTGTTAGAAGTGCATGCCTGGTATTTTGATATACCATTGCACCTCCTCAAATCTTATCAAGAACAAACTGCTTTGTAAAGAGAGTATAGTATAATTCAAGATGGTGGGAAACTGTTAATGTTTTGCATCCTGGTCTTATGATTAAATATGTGTGATAAATAATGGTTATTGTGTTTGAGTGTTCATATCTGTTAAAGCAGATTGACTACTTAGTTATCACACTGTAAACAGCTTTTTTGGAGAATTTTTAAATGTGCAATCTATGATATGTTAAAAGAAAAGATAAGATATAAAACTACATATAAAAGGGTTCACATTTAAACACCAACACCCATACCGATCATGTACATACACACACACACACACACACATACACAAATGTAAATGCATAGGAAAAAAACTTGGACATTAACCAAAATTTAACAATTATTTTTACAAAGATTTTTTTTAAGTTATGGGTTTTCTTTCCATTTTCTTTGTTAATCTTGTTCATATTTCTCATATTTTCTAAGAGTATTACTATTTTAATGAAAAAAAACTACATCTTATATAGGGGCTCACCTAGCACTTTCATATACAACTCAAAGAAACAGTGAATGGTACAATTTTATTCAATATAATTTTAAAATATTGAGTGGCACAGGAATAAATATAGTCAATGTTGAATTATATTTTTATAATATAAAAATAGTTCTGTTGCCTGCCCTCTATGGATCCATGGTATTGAGTGAAGAAATCTAGCAATAAAATGAATAGCTCTATAGGTTATACCTCGGATACTTGGGATAATTTGGGGTAATTTCTCTCTTTTTTGTCCTTCTGTGATTTCCCTCTTTTCTCACCAAATAATGACATAGTTGATACTGTTTATTACATGTGCACGTGCACCCTCTCCCCTCCCATATACAAAGGAACATTAAGAAAATGGGGAACGATTTCATACTCGAATATATCCATTCATTAATGCACTCATTCCTCAATGATATTTTGATATTTTGTGTCTTAATCTTTCTCCTACCATGTTCTAAGTGTTATGAAAGGAGGGATAGATGAATATTAAAATATCATCCCTACTCTAGAGTTATATAGTTTAGAACACAGTTTTCAAACTTGAGAGTTTATAAGAATTACTTAGATGAAGGCATTTAGCCGAGATATATGGAGTATCAGGGAAGAGCAGGCTAGGGGAATATATTCAAAATCAGCTGCCTGTATTATGTATGAAGAAACATTTTTATCCAGTACCTTTCTGAAGGATAAGGAGCTAAGTAACAAAGATAGGAACTTGCCTAATTTTATCCAGTAGTTACAGAGTAGAATAAAAGACTCTGGTCCTTGACCTCTTAAGCCAGTGTTCTTTGGCTGGCTGGAGCTCAGCTCAACATTTGAAAAATGAATAGGTTGCAGTAGAGCATTGTATTCCAAGTAGAATTTGTCAGACTTCTGGGAATCTGAGAAGTTTCCACTGGTTTTCTGCCTGTTTCCCCCAAGTATAGTTGAATTCATTGAGGCCAGGAACGGTAACTTGTTACCCAGCAGCTGGCAAAATTCCTGGTATTTAGAAGGTGGTCAGTTAATGGTTGATGACTATGAATGACACCATTTTTCAAAAAGAAATTCTAAAGTCATATATTTAGAGGCAACTAATATCATATTGCTTTGCTTCTAGATGGTTTGGGAAAATGCAGTGTGTTCTCTGAAAGGAAAAGATATTTGGAGATATTGTTTTTCTCTGTAAATAAAGCTATTTTAATTTAAATATAAATATGCATGCTCATTTTATAAAAGAAAATGAAGGAAGAAAAAGAATACCTATATTCCTAATAGTAACCACTCAGTTTTTATTGTTGTTGTTGTTATTGTTGTTGTTTTTAGGCAAGGCAACTCTTGGTTGACCTCGCAGATTGCAAGGACCTTGTCATTTTACAATCTCTTATTTTTATTATTTTTTACGACGCCTATAGTACCTGGTCTTCCTAGGTGGTTTCCCATCCATGTACTAACCGGGCCTGACCCTGCTTAGCTTCCAAGATCAGTTGGGATTGGACTTGTTTAGGGTAGCATGGCTGTAGACTAACCACTCAGTTTTTCAATCTTATTCAGATACTAGACTTTAATCATACTATATGTATATAAGTTTGTATCCTGTTATGTTCATGTAACATTACAACGTAAAGTGATTAAGTATTTTGTAACATATATAGATCTTGAGATTTATCAAAATCAATATTCAAAGTAGTATAAAACTGAGAAGGGTCACAGTTTATACGCCATTCCAAAGGATATCAGGTATCAGAATTTATTTGAGAGCAAAGGTGTTACTTAGATACTTCAAGCTATTAGAGATCTTATAACTTTTCCAGTCAAATCCCCTTATCTTACATAGAGGAAATTGAGACCCAAAGAACAACGTAAGTGAATTTGTTTTGACCCAGTACTTTCAGGCCTTGTTGTCTCAATTTTAAATTGTTTTCCAAAGAATATTTATCTTTGAATCTTTTATTGTTTGCTGTTGTGTAAGTCTAAAAAGAAAAAAAAAAAAGGATAAAATAACTCTTCATTTTACCTTCAGCAGGAAGTCCCGCTAAAGAAATGAATCTCAAATGATTGAACTCTGTCAGCCATTTGTACTTCTCAGCTGTTGAGGGATTTTTGTAGCGGTGCTGATACCCTGCTCTTTGCGTACCCGCCATTTCCTTGCTCTCCCATCTATAGAGCTTGGTCATCCTGTATATTAGCGAAAACAATGGTGGGCTCTCTCATAAGCCATCCTCAAACTTCCAGCTCACGGTGGCTATCTAGAAAAGAGAAAACAAATTCTATACTACTTTAAGTTCTAGCTCATTTATTGCACTGCATGATCTAAAATATCAAATGGACCATATCAACAAAACTTTCAAAGACATGAATGGACAAAATAGCAAGGGATGGTTTGGGAGACTTTTCACCGTAGGGCTATTATTGCTCTTGTCATTCCTGTTTTTAAGATATCCACATATTGCAAAACACTGATCAATTTCCCGTCACCCTTCAGGTTATAAACTCAATCCTATTATCTACATAGTTGCCCAAAGAAAGTAAGAAGGGAGCTACCATAACTGTGTACTCTGTGAATGAGTGACAGAGACAGGGGTGAGAGAAACCTTTGCTTCCAGATCAGCTCCATCACCTCACCCTTTTCAGGCTACATCAACTACCAGAAATGAATTTACCCCATGTGGTCATTGCAGGATTTATCTGGGCATTTGCTGAACCTGCTCACAATTTATTTTTATTTCTTCCGATCGACGTGGATTTGGCACAGGAGAGTGAATTCTTTCTGGAACAACAGATGTGCCTGGTACACTCATTTGCTATAACCATTTGTGCTGTGGTTGAAAAAAAAATTTTTTTAAGAGTGTAAAATTTTTGAAGGGGGAGGGTTAAAAAAACAGAACCATTTTAGCGATTATGCAAAGTTAGAATGTGAGTAATTTTGCTGCAGTTAGTCATTATGTGCTTTCATGGCTTGTTTTACAAGGATAAAGGGATATGTACAGGTTTGGTGAATAGAGCTCTTATTTGTCTCTAATAGTCACTTTTTATGAAAACATTTTCTACCCTTCCTCCTACTCTGAGGCAAAAGTGTACTCTCCTTAGAAATTATACCCTCTGAGATTTAGTCCCTTTATTCGTCTACAATAAGTGGACAAACAGCTCTATTTCTGAGAACAAACATATCAGGATAACAGAAATTTTATTTTCCCGTGTAGTATATAATGTGGATGATGTACATTTAAATTTAATAATACACTAATCACCTAAAAATGAGCATGTTTTCTACAAAAAGAAAAAAAAAACTGAGCAAACATCTAAAGACTTTACTATGAGCTTATTGCACTGTAAATATGGTGTTCTTTCAATATTTTATTTGAAATATTTGATAGATCTTAGTGAATTTTGCCCACAGAATTCTCTAAGGACTGCAACACACCACCTATTCCTTTTTTGCTTTGCTTTTGGTCACCCAAATTCCTTTGGAAATATGTGAACGAAGGCCTGTTTGTTTCCACTGAAGCAAATATAGCCACTTGCTCACACTGGTGGCTTCCCTTACTGAATTCCACTACTATTTTGGAAACTCCTGTGTGAAAACACAGCAACCTAACTTGCCCCCATTGAGCCTTGTTGGTGATTTCCATGCAGTGCTGCCTAGTGTCTATACACTAAGGTTCGCTTTTGTCGAAAAACAAAACTGGGTCTGTTCCTTTTTTGAAGGCTTATTACTAAGTCTGGTCATTCTGGCATGATGACAAGAACACTGGTTTTAGAGTCTAGAAAAGTGAGTTCTAATTTCGACCCTGTCAAGACTTTATTACGTTAGGAGACGCTTTCCTGAGCCTTATTTCGTTGAGGAGAAGGTAGGAATTTGACCTTCAAATTCCTTCAAGTTCTAATATTCCATGATTCCATGTAGAATAGTATATATTTTAATGATGCACAAATAAATCAACTTTATTTCTTCTTTTTCAAAATTTCCTTTGTGCCTACCTCTGTTTGCCCCAAATAACTCTTTTCAGACTTTTAAATATGATCAAATTTTAACTTCTATCATGAGCAAACTTCAGCAATGAGAAGCCCCTACAGGATTTAAGAGTTTCCTGAGAGAAAGGATCCTACCCTTTTAGTACTGGCTTTTGAGTAACAGTAACAGAATAATTGGTTCTACAATAGCAGTTGATTATAACCCAAAACTATTGAACCACGCTCACCACATTTCCTGTTACCTACAGCTAAGAAATCTAAAATGTATAAACTAACCCAGAATATTTTGTTAAATTAGATCAAATTACAAAACCCTCTATCACACTTAAATACTTCTTAGATGAATAAAGATTTGGCTTTTCAGAACTGGTAGGGGGAGGAGAAGAGTGTAGGGCAGTTATAATTTAGCCAGTTATTGCTATTATTGTCTTATTAAACATCTATTATAGAATGTGTCAGTAATACATTATTGAAATAATTTTCATCATTGAACAAATACTTATGAAGTATCTGTTTGCTAGACGCTAAGGGTATCATGTTGAATGAGAAAGACAAAGTCATTGTCCATATGAAACTAGTGGGGAAGAGAACATTAAAGAAAGAATTGCAAAGCAATGGACAAGGGTTATTGTAGGTTAAGTACAGTCTATTAGAGGGACACCAGTGATGACGTGTTACCTAGGCTTAGAGAAGCAGGACTGGCTTCCCAGAAGTGCCATTCGTTTGAAACTTGAAGGATGAATACTAGTTAGGAGATGAGATGGAGGAGAAGGTGGGAGCAAGAAAATGTTCAATTGGGTGACCACAGAATGGCTGGTACATTGAGTCCGAGGGAAAGAAAGTAGGAGTGGAGACTAGAAAGCTAAGCGGCAGCTCTATCAGGAAGGAATTTGGACTTCATCCTAAGAGCAATGAAAACCATTGGAAGATTTTAATAAAGAAAGGCAATAATTTTTAGAAATAGTCTGATTGTAGCAAAAAGTACTAAAGGACAATGAGAAGTCAGTTAAAAAATACATATATAGTGTGTATATAGAGCACCACTGATAGTGGACTGAACTAGGATAACAATAAGTTTATAGTGAGAACTAGAAAAATCAAGAGATAGAATCAACATCGTTTACAATACAAAGAGAAGAAAAAATAGTATGGCCATATTTATAACACTCAATCACAGTACTGTAAGGCTTTGGGATACCTACTAAACTTAAAATATTATGGGTTTACAAACTTTTTGTTTATACACACACACACACACACACACATACACGCACACCCTCATTTTACTTTTCTTTGTTGACAATTATTTGGAATACATGTTTCCCTGCTTACCAGCTGCATAACAGTTCATCAGACCAATGTCCCATGATTTCCTTAGCCACCCTCTAATTTAAAAAGTTAACATACGTTATGAGCATTTTAATGGCTCTTCATTGCCAGTTTACCCACCAAAATTATTATTCCAAATTCTAATGGAAGTGGTCACATAAAAATACATACATACTACCATGGTCTCAAAAATATTGTATTTTTTTTTTCATTTCTTGGATAATTAGTTCAACACTCATTCACTAATCCCCCGGTCTGAGTAGATAAAATTGCATAGGCCCTTGAAGGGATGATTCAGGGTATGATGTTGCTTGCTATGGAAATAGGCTCTTCTCTCACTGCATTCCTAGATCCTGGAACATACTCAGATTGAATTAACCCTCATCACAATGGCATTTTATCCAGTGCTAGCCACATAAGTGCTAGGGACTAAGTGTACTGTACTGTATGGGTATTTGTATAAACAGAAGCCTCAAAGACCTCTCAAGTTCAAAACTGGTGACATACCATCTCATTAAACAGTTATTGGGGTACGCTTTTTAAAATAACAGCTTTCTTGTTTTTAGCATGATGACATGCTAGTTTTATGAACATGCAAGTACAGGGCCTCAGCTGGATCTTTGCTTCACTGTTTAATAGTTAGGAATTAAGAAATGAGAACTTTCAAAGTAGCATCTTCGTGCTCCAACTGACTTGATTTTACTTCTGGGGGAAAAAAAATAAACTCCACATACTGGTATTGGTGTCTTTGGTAGTCCAGGGAGCTACTTGTCTTCAAAATATCTCATACCCGTTCAGAAGTGTTATGAGAATTAATTAAATGGAAAAGCTTCTCAGACAAAAACTGCTCTCGAATGTCAGCCCAGGCCATGCTGTTTTTGCTATTTCTGCCTCTGAAGCTATTAAGAATAGCCCCCCTCTAGCTGTAGTACATGTAGTACATGTTTGCAGAACACTGTACTGTGGAATGAAGTGCTGATACAGTACACGGAAATGAGATATTTATGCCTGCATCTGACAAGAACTCTTTGGAAGCTTGTAAGATTCTGTGCCTGAGTGCGTGCATGCGTGCGTGTGTGTGTGTGTGGTTTAGGTGTCCAGCACTGACTGAACATTAGTGTATTAGTAATGTTCCTATATTGGCAGCAGTGTTTTGAGCTTAGTGGCACAAATTAAAATCCCATGATTTTAATTTCAAAAGTAATCTTTGAGATCATTTTAACCATTCACCAGCTTTCTGCTACCATTATGAAGTAACTTTTTACTTTAATATGGAAAATACAGGATAATGTGAAGGGGAAACAAAAGATTCTGTTAATTGTATCAGCTGATATATTTTTTAAGCTTTAAAATTTTTAAAATAATTTTTAACGTTTTACCACGCTCCTTGCTTTTTGTCTATGTACACACACACAAATTGGGATACTACAATATTAATTTTTTCAGTGTGTGCTGGTTTAAAAATTATATATTTTATTCTTCCTTTTATTAAAAGGTAATATATGGTTGTGTTAGAAACTTTGGGAATAGGAAAAGTATACAGAACATCCAAAAATCACCCCCTTAAAATAACCACTGTTATCAGTTTGAGAATAAATCTTTCTAGCTATATATGTATGTATGTGCATATGAGAGATATAGAGAGATGCATATATTAACAGATATAAAACAGTGTTTCCTAACCTGATTTTAAAATGTATAAAGTTCTAGGTTTTTTTAAATTGTCATTTCTTTCCTTCTTTCTTTCCTCCTCCTCTCCTCCCCTCACCTCCTCCTTTCCTTCTCCTCCCTTCCTTTCCTTCCTTCCTTCCTTCTTTCTTTCCTTACTGTGGTAAAATATACATAACAAAATTCACCATCTTAACCATTTTTAAGAATACAGTTCAGTGGTATTAAGTTCATTCACATCCTTGTGCAACCATCACCACCATCCATCTTCAAAACATTTTTTTATCTTCCCAAACTGAAACACCATCAAGTAATTATTCCCCATTATGATTTCTTTTCCTGTCTTTTTAAGTTGTTTGTCAGATCTTGGTTGATTAGAGCTTTGTAGCAGCCAGGAGTTTGGATCCTAATAACTAAAGCTTATATACTTTATTTTCTCTCTTCAGATGTCTGCTATTGGGGTAACCCTCTCCCATTCCTTTTAGACCCCAGTCCGAGGTGCAATTCCTTATCCTATCATAACAATACCTAAAAAGGTGGCTCTGAACTCTGGTTTGAGCAAAGAATAATTTGCCCTTTCTCTTTTTAATTCTCCTTTTAATTCCTCAGACTTTATTCTGAGTGCACAGGTCCAAGATAATTTGTATTTTAAAAGTCCTAAATGAAAGATAGTTTGTATTTAAAAAGCCCTCAATGATTCTGTTGTATAGCAAGATTTGAGAAGTACTTCTCTAAATGTATAGTAATGTGTTCATATATCGTGCTTTTAATCTGTTAGGTTGTTTTCTAGTTCATGGGGTCATCTATCAAGCGGATAGTGTGAGAGGCCCAAATGAGCAAAGAATGGAGCTATTTGTAGTAAACCCTGAATTATGGAAGAAAATTAGTGAGGGGACTCAGGAAAGCAAAACTAAGTTATTCTTTGGTTAAGGGCTTGGAGAAAATTATGAAGTAACCTTCTGTTGAGGAAAAAACAAGTTGCAGATGAGGAATGCATGCCATTTCAAACTCTGAAATAGTCTATTTATTCACTTATTCAGCCATTATTAGATACCTGCTTGGTGGGAATCATTAGTGATCAAGCTCTTATTGGCCATTAAAACTTATTGTAGATATTCAGGATTTACTCTTGAATCACTGAAATTGAGGGTCATTATGTCTTCTTTTACAGAAGAATAGTATTAGAAGAACAAGAAACATGGGTGGGCTCCCCTCAACCCTGTGTGTCATCCAATGAAGCTCATCTTTTCTCTGGGTTATAGAAAGACTTTGATTTGAAGAAAAAGATAGACTACTCATTTTAAAAGAAGAAAAATGACAGTATTTTTGTTATTCTTTGTTCAGCTGAGGAGTCAATCTAGAGAAGTAATGTGACTTTTCCAGTGTCACTGATCTCTAAATAGTGCCAAATCTGATTTTTGTTTTCCTCCTGTGTTCTAGTGAACGACCCTTCAATTTCATTTACCATCTTCCCCCATGATAGTTATTTTTGCTGGTGTCCTTAACTTAGAATGGAAGTTGTAAAACGTACCTCATGCACTACATTTAGAAAAATTCTTCATTCTGCTTCCCAGTGTTTGCAAAAAAATAAGCATAACTTTAAAGTCAGAAGAGGAACATTGGATTCATATTTCAATGGGTGCCATCCACTGGCACACTAGACCAGCTGACTTTAAACAGAGTATGAACTCTTCAGTTTTACACAGTCCCCATCACTTGATTTTTTTTTCTCAGATAGGGACATTAAGAATTATTTGCTGTCTATTTTCCCATCGACTCTATTGTCTTTCTTCTAGAAGAGAAATATTTTTCTGTACCCACGTCTTGGTCACAAGTCTCTTAAAAATAGGAAAGCCATAGATAAACTGAAAAGATCTCTTGTTTTTGTTTTTTAACATGTGATCTATTTCACATTTTGTTTCCCTGAAAGAGATAGAATGGTTTTTAAAATCCCAAACAATGGAATCAGGGCACCTGAATTTGAATCCTGGATCTGTCACCTGCTAGCAATGCAGACTTGGGCAGTTGCTCAATTTTTCTATGCTTCAGTATCTTCATCTAGAAAATAGAGATAATTATATTTCCTATCTCAAAGGTGCTTGTGAGGATTAAGTCTAAACTGTGTTCAATTTAAAATGTTTACACAAAAGTAAATGGTACATAAAGTTTGTTATCGTACTTTTTTTTTTTTTTTTTTACCAGTAGGTATTTTAGTTTGTGGATATACAGACAGTAGATAAGTAAAAGTGAAAAACAGTCATCAGATCTCGTTCAAATTACTTTAAACAACTGTCATGAAAATAAAATTGAAGTTGAAATACTTATAATCCTATGTTCTAACAAACCATACATCTCTCTTTCCATATTTAGTCTATTCCTCATCCACATTAAAATATCATTTTATGTAGCTTCAATTTTACTGCACATGTGATTGATTTCACATACTATATTTTTCATTTAACATTTTAAGCAATTTTTTTCAGTGTCATTACATAGCTGGAATCAAAATTTAATGAAAGGTCTCTGAGTTTTATGTTGCTATTTATATAGAAGGCTTTAGTTTTTGTAAACTTACTCCTTCTGTTACCTTAGAAAACTTCCTTTCCAAGTAGAAGTCATTTTTGCTCAACACACCAAATATTGTCAAAAAAAAAATGAATAAAGTAAGAATCCTCTGAGTGCAGGACCCTGATTTTCTTTGTCTTATGATGGCTTTTATATGTGCTTGACACATAGCAGAATTTGAATTTTTTTTTTTATTGAGTAAATAATTTATATTAACTAAATTTCTAGGGGTTGGGACACTGTGATTACTTGGTAGTTAATTCAAAATGATTTTTGTTTGTTTGATTCAGTACACATTGTTAAAATTTTTTAAAATGCATTAGTGTTTTTTTTTTCATGGTAAGTTTACTTAAAATTGTCCCTCGACTATTCATAGAATACTTGAGCCAGCATCAAGTAGAAGTTAGTGCTGGCCATTCTTTGTTCAGCACTTTGTATACAATGTGATTATTAAAATGAAAATAAGTGTCTGAAATGCTTTACTGAAATATAGTATTACTAATAAATTCAAAAAGTAAAATGATTAAGCTGGAGGAAGGGAGAGACTAATGAGATTACTGTAATTAAACATGCGTTAAATATATCATAGAGTTTCTTAACTATCAAGTAATAAGAGAAATGAGGCAGCTCATATTTCATATGTTATTTGAGAAGAGATGCATTTTTCTTGGGAGACCATTATTCATTTATTTATTTATCCATTCATTCGAATATTTGTTAAATGCCTACTATGTGCTATGATATGATAGGGAAGCAACGGTGAATAAAAGGGACACTGTCTAAACCTATGAAGACAGACATATACAAGTGTGATATATGTAGAAGGGGAGAAGTAAAAAGCATTCACTATTCCAAAGGATTCAGGCAAAAGTTGACTGAGGAACCTGACACTCAGGTTGTGTGGGCTATGGGATTCTTAGGAATTAGCTAGACATAGAATTCAGAGAGAGGTAGAGAAGCACCTGGATTTAATCCCTGAGATGAGAAAGAGCCTGGTATATTAGACATGAAAGAAAGTCAGTGTCAGAGAGTGACATGATATATAACTCTCTCAAGAAGAGACGGAAGAGATAGATTGAATCCAAATCATTCCACTGAGCTTGTGAATACTTTTAAGCAGGAAAGTAATGTGATTAGAATTTTAATTGAGAGAAATCACCGTGACTACAGAATGAAGGTTTCACTGAGGAGAACAAAAGTAGACCTTGAGACATCAGTTTCGATAATGTTAGAGCATCCCTGGTTAGAGGTGGTACTGTTTTGAAATAAGGTTGCAGCAGTGTGGACATAATTGAGAAGAAGAATTCTCTGTTTAGGGAATAACATCAATGGGATTGAATGGGATGTGAGGGAGAGGCTGAAGAATGACTCCTAGCATTCTCATTTGAGCAATACCTAGAGGAGAAACCCAAACTTAAAGCATGAAAAGTTGATCCAAGTAAGATGATGACCAGTTTTTAACATGTTCAGCCTGAAGAGCATATAAGACATTCAAGTAGACACATGAAATAGGCAGTTGAATATATGGGCTTAGCATTCAGAGTACAGATGAAATTCTAGAGATAGAAATTCAAGAGTCTTCATAACAGAAGGTTTTTCAAGTTGTGTGGGGATGGTCTTGAAGAGGGTGAATAGACAGAGAGAAGAGAGGAGGTCCTGTGTCAGATAAAGAGGATCATTATTCAGATACAGTATGTTGGCTAATGTCATCAGTAACAATTAAAAAAAGTATATTGAAAAAGTAATTCTAAAAGAAAGCTAGAGAGAGCCTAAATCCCCACTGGCTTGGTTGAGCAGGCGTATTAGTTCTTGGCTGCCTATCCCTGGATTTTCTCTTACAAAATATAAATATCTTTCTGCTTAAGACCGTGATAATTTGATTTTGTATAGCTTACAGTTTGACTTCTTCCCTACTTATAAAGCATTTAAGTCAATTATTAAAACACCATAGGATTATTTTAATGGAGCTATATACAAAGCCTATTGGGAGTATAAGTGAAGAACCAAAGAAAGAACTTCAAAATTTTTCCAAGGGAGTTAAGAAAGATATTACAGAAGAGGTACCACTTGATCTGAGACTTGAAGAATAAACAGGCAACTGCCAAGCAGAAGATAACTGGCTATATTTGAGCAGCAGGGGAAGAAACATGTTAGACGTTGTATAGAATGGATCACAGGCTGTAGAAGGAGGACCTGGCTAACACATATGAGTACAGACATAAGTATATGGTCTATTCCACTCTCTAAATGAGTTAATATCGCTGGAATGCATGCTGTGAATGATGGAGGGAAAATGGAGGTGGCTGGACAGGGAGGCAAGGACTAGATCATAAAGTCTTTGTAAAGTATATGGAAAAATAAAAAAACAGAGAGTTCAACAGAAGGCAGAGTCATTGCCAGATTTGGATCAGCAGAGAGCCGCAATCGGATGTTCATGTCAGAGAGATCACTGTGCTGGTATTGAGGAAGAGAGATGAGAGACAAGTAAGATTAGGTAACGCTGATAAATAGCTCAGAGAAGTAATGGTGAGGACCAGAACCAGGGGAGAGAAAGAAAGATTGGAATAAAGTACAAGGAAGTGAGAAATAATAAGGGGTTATGTATAAGACATAGTAGTAACTTAGATTAAGGGTGTGTGTGTGTTTGTATTTGTACATGTAGATGTGTTCAGGGGATGAGTGGGCAGGAGTAAGAGAAAGAGGAATGTAAGCTGTTCTCCGACTTTGGCTAAAAGGGAGTTGAGGAACTGCTCCAATAAGTGAGCATAGAGGTGCTCTTACAGCCCCCTTGTCTGTTCTTAGCTCGTGACCACAGCCAATTCTGCCTGAAGACATCCATTCAACAGTTATTGGTAATGTATTAGCCCCTCTACCAGGCAACAAACTCTTGGGGGCCAGAGAGACACGTACTATTCATCCTAGGATACTATCTTCTTCCCAGTAACCTCACAGAGCTTTACATGTTGAAGATGCTTAGAAAATAATTAATAGAATATTAACCACGTAAAAATACTGTTACATAGTTTGAAGTCTCAGAAAACACACACAAATACATGCACATATGAGTAATTTTTAAATGTGCTTGATTTTCAAAATGAAAATGTTAAATCATGATAAAACTTCAAGAATTTCTGCAAAAAAAAGGGGAAAGAAATGAAATTCCAAAAATACATACTTGGAAGCTCCAACTAATCCAGTAAGTGCAAAAAATTCACTATGTATTTAATTGACTATGTGGGCCAGGAAAGTGTTGCCATAGCTTGCTTTAACCATGAATAATATAAATAAATATGCTTTAAAATGATTCCTATTCTTTACCCCTTCCACCTCCAGTGAGGTAAAGAATGTAAAATTACAAAGAAAAAAATTTAGCTAAATGTACTATTTTTGCACACATAGTTATGATATAGAAAATACTCATAAACATGCCAGCACATACACAGCAGCATTCATAATAAAGTTGTGAGAAACCTTCCCATCCCCAGAAGAGAGTTCTACTAGTGCAATATTTCCTGGAAGAAAGCAATGGCTCCTGAAAGTGTGCCCTGATGCCTTCTTTCAAAGACTGTTTAAATAGCACGCGTGCGTGCGCACACGCGTGTGTGTGCACATGTATGTGTGTGATTGCAAGTGCGAATTAGTATGTATGTGTTCAGCAAGAAAGAAAAAGAAAGAGATTTTTGGGAAAAAAAGTTGCTTCTAAAGAGTTGGGTCTACATTAATTCTTCTTTGTTCACTTTATGAAGGTGATTGGTTTTCATTTTCAAAATACATGACTTTTGAGGCATCTGTGTTGGGGGCAGACTTTTTTACAGCTGCAGCAGAGTATGCCTGTCATTAGCCCAGTTGCTCAGTCACTGTCTCCATTTATAGTTGGATTTTTTAAGAGTTCCAAATAGGAACTCTGGGTTTCTGCTGATCTTGACTCATCAAAGAAAAGAAAAGCTTTATTCTTTCTCTTTCATTCAATTCCATCTATGATGCTGACATTCTTTAAGACAGACTTGGTTGACTAGAAAAATCTGACCATAATCTTTTTTCTAGATTCCAACTGGTTCTTCCATGCTCTCTACTATTGAATGTCAGCATCTTAACTGAGTAATTATTTTAGAATTTCTTCAACATATATATTTTAATAAGTTTCCCAGTGAGGAAACTGTGTCTTTCTATCAGGCACTATGGAGATTACCTTCATGAAAAAGGGAAAGTTTACTCCACCAAAACAAGAATATTCAGGTTGCTTAAACTGCGTAAGTAAGTGGCAAGTTTGTTACCTAAAAAGCTGGTGTTAAAAATGGAAGAACAAAAAGATAACCCTATTGAACGGCCTCCTGTCACTTAACAGAGAACTAAAACTGGAATTGTAAAACCATTAAGAAACTACAATTGAGACAAACGATATGCGGAAAAGATAGCTGTAATAGTCAGGATCCTATAAAAAAATGATGGCACACTGAAACTGGCTTCTCTCAAGTAGTTAATTTATAAAGACATTTTGTACATAGTCCCATTTGAGTATAGAGAAGCCATAGGACAGAGCAATAGTCTGGGGCTAGCAGAGTCAGCGTTTTCATCTCCTCCAGGCTCAAGGGAACCGGGGAGAGAGTGTCGTGGAGGAGAGATCCTAGAGAAGACCAGTGACTCTCGCTGGCAGCTGGAAACTTTGCAATCTGGTCTTTGGAATTTATGTGGCCCAAGAGTCTTAACAATGTCGAGAGGGGCACTATTGTCATCTTGTGTTCGATAATAATATGGTTTGCACCCCCCCCATCCATTCAATGATAAAGAACATCTGCTAGTCACTGTAACCATAAAAAATGTCCCCACTTATTTCTAAACTTTCCCTGGTCAGTAGGTGGTTTCCTCTCTAGTTGGCAACCACTAGAAGTGAAATATTAACCAAATGTCCCTGGGAATGTTTTTATCTCTGCATCAACCTAGAGCACCAGAAAGCTATTCTCCAAAAGCTAAAAATCTGAATCAATAGACTTTTATATGAGGGGCAAGTTATAGCTGCACCACTTACAGCCCTGCATCCATATTCCAGGCAGGAAGAGGAAAAGAGAGAAGTGGGAAGGATTGATGCTTATGTCAGGAGAGCCCTGGTTTTCCCAAAATGCTTAATGTATATCTCATTGGCAAGAACCATGTCACATGGCAACTCTACCGGACAAGTAGTCTGGAGAAGTATTTTAATTGGGCATATTGCTGTGATGAAGGGGAGTGGATGTGATGAAGAAGCAGTTAAGCAGCATCTGTCCCACATGCATATTATCTCTTATGGCTTGGTATGGGTAAATGACACTAGAGTAATAATATAAAGTCTTGCATCCTCTCTTCCTGTACATACTAAAATTTACCTGGAAATTAATAAAAAACAAAATTAAGGTGTGGTTGATTATTTGTTATACCAACATAGTTAATCATGGTATCTCAAAATTAAAACATTGTATTACTACATATTTGCAGATTCCTAACAGACTAATACCTGAGGACAAATCGTTGGATCTCTAAGCCTTCTCTAAGCCTTTTCCAATATCCCATCATAATTATAGCCACCATTGTTCAACAGGGAGATATTTACCTTTGTGTTATTAGGACATTCTTAGGACATTCAGTATTTCTCTGTTGAATGAATGAATGCAACAGACAATAGGAAGATATACAAGGAAGATATAAATAACTGTATTTGACTTATCTTTGCTAAATCACTCTTAGATAAGAATCTCTGATCTAAAATTTAGTATCTCTTTGGTTGTGCCAGACTGTTTGTTTCTCTAAACACCCTTTTTTGCTTTTTTATTCCCTCTGCATAATTCTCCAGCTTTCTTTTTCTACTACCTCCTTTTAGCATTATGGTAGTTAAATCTTTGGTTAGTTTGATTTTTAAGATCATAGTGTTCAAGTTATCCATTTTCTTTTGTTGTTAGTGCTTTTGGATATCTATCTATCTGTCTGTCTGTCTATCTATCTATCTTTCATCATTGCCAAGTCCAATGCCATGAAGCTTTTTCCATATATTTTCTTCTAATAGTATTATAGTTTGTGCTGTTATGTTCAGGACTAAAATTTTGGGTTAATTTTGGATATGACGTAAAGTAAGGGTCCAAGTTTATTCTTTTGCATGTAGATATCCAATTTGCCCAGCATCATTTGTTGAAATAACTTTACGTTTTCTTGGCACCTTCATCAAAAATCAATTTATCATATATTCAAGGGTTTATTTTTGGATTCTATATTCTATTCTATTGGTCTATATGCTTATATTTATGCCATACCACACTATTTTCATTATTATATTTGTGTAATAAGTTTTGAAATGAGGCAATTTGAAATCTCCATTTTTTTTTTCAAGATCATTTTGTTTATTCAGAGTCCCTTGAGGTTGCATATGAATTTCAGTATGGGTTTTTTCTGTTTCTGCAAAAGAAGCACCATTGGGATTTTGATAAGGATAGCATTAAATCTGTAGACCGCTCTGGGTATGTTAACATCTTAACTGTATTAAAGTCTTTCAACTATGAATATAGATGTCTTTCTATTTATTTGTGTCTTTAATTTATTTCATCAACGTTTTGTTCTTTTCACCGTACATGTCTTTCACTTCTTTGGTTAAATTTATTCTTAAGTATATATTTGTCTTAATGTTTTTGTAAATATAATCGTTTCCTTGATTTCCTTTTCAGATTGTTCTTTGACAGTACACAATAATGCAACTAATTTTTGTGTTAGTCTGTGAACTCTTAGAAGGCAGGAACTATGTTTTTGTGTGTGTGTATTTTGTGGAGTTAATGTAAAAATAATAATTAGCAATTTCTAATATTTGTTCTTGTTATTTTTCATTGGCAATAATCTCTGTCCTTTTTTTTTCCCTTCTCTCTCCCACATTAGGGCTCTACTAGTGCAACAGCTTCTCCTCAAGTTTCCACCCCTGTCACAGGACATAAGAGAATGGTCATACCAAACCAACCCCCTCTAACAGCAACCAAAAAGTCTACATTGAAGCCACAGCCTGCACCTCAGGCTGGACCCATCCCTGTGGCTCCAATTGGAACACTCAAACCCCAGCCTCAGCCAGTCCCAGCTTCCTACACTACAGCATCTACCCCTTCAAGGCCTACGTTCAATGTACAAGTGAAGTCAGCCCAGCCCAGCTCTCATTATATGGCAGCCCCTTCACCAGGACAATATTATGGCCCGGGGCCGGGGCCCCAGAGCTATAACACTCAACCAGGCCCTACTTCTGGGCAGTGTCCACCCCTTTCAGCACGGGGCGGCATGGATTATGCATATATTCCACCACCAGGACTTCAGCCTGAGCCTAGTTATGGGTATGGCCCCAACCAAGGACGCTATTATGAAGCCTATTGCCCAGTGGGGCCTGCCTATGGGGGGAAACCCGACTCCGATCCTGCCTATGGTCAGCAAGGTCTCCCCAATACCTGGAAGCGAGAACAGGGGTACACTCCCTCTGGAACAGGGAACCAGAACCCTGCTGGGATGTATCCAGTAGCTGGTCCCAAGAAGACCTATATCACAGATCCTGTTCCAGCCCCCTGTGCACCTCCACTGCAACCGAAGGTAGGAAACTCATTAACAAAGTAATGGGAATAAAGAGCTGTCTATCTTAGCCTGCCCTCCTCAGAAAGCAAACCCTAAGGCAAAAATGTATGTGCTATTTTTATTTCATTAGAAAGTATAATCCCAGGGAATCATGAGTGAAGTAGGACAAGAGAGAGTTCCTGTTGGAGATATGGAGTTATATTACCAGTGTGGCTGCTGCTTAGTACCAAGTGCATCTAATCGTTCAATCTTGAAAGATCATCTTGCAAAAGACCATGTGAATGTGGAGCTTAGGACAATCTGTTTGTGTGAGAAAGAAAGGGAAAATAATTTATGTTCCAGCTCTTGTCTCATTGGTGCAAGCTTCTCTCTGTGGGTTAGACACTTCCTTACACTTAGATGTTGTGTCTACTTGGGCACCAAATAGATCTGCAGTATCTCAGGCCTGCAGAGATAGGACATTTGCAGATCTAGAGGTGACAGGTTTGCAGGGCAAACATGAGGAGAGCTGCTGTCATATTGAGCTCATGTGATGGTGATCAAAACTCAAAGTTGGTACCATAGTGGCTGCTACGACATAACAAGTGGGCAATGGCTCAGGAGACAGGTGAGGCCAAGGGGATCTGAGGTAATACAGACACCTTGTCTAGTTTCCTTTGGAAAGGGGCTGCAGTATAATGGCAGTCATTTATTGCCCCTTGTCTATCCACATTACTGATCTTCCAGGAAGAATCTTACTCTCAAACCTTTATCCCTATTAGGCAATTAAAAAAAATTCTTTATTACAGTTATCTTTTTCATTGTTTGAGTTAATTACAAGCACATATGTCTTTTAAAATACCATGTTCAATTACTTCCTTTGAATAGGTAAGATATACTGCACATACCTACTCACCTACAACTTTGATTTTCCATTGTACTAGAACTAGCACAATGATGATGTTTCCTCTCACTATGACGAGGAGAATTACTTGGAAGGGGTGAGACGGAGAAACAAATCTAGTTTCCAGAAATTGGGTTGGAACAGAGCCCTCCCTTCTTTTTAGTTAGAACTATTAGAAATCAGAAATTAGAGAGCTAGTGATTAGAAACTGAATGGTGATTTTGGGGGATGGACTGGGTAGAGGTTTGAGAATATATATGTATGTATGTATGTATGTATATATATGTATGTATGTATTCCTTTACACATTTAAGATTGTCAATTTCGATACATATCTATTCACATTTTCAACATTATAACAAAAATCCATCAGGTCCTTGCTCTCCAGGTAGGGTGTCTACTAAACCTCTGTTCTCCCATGAAAGCATCTGCTCTTTTAATCGTGCTCCAAAATGAATTTTAGGTTCCTCAGAGGAAAACAGCCTTTCCCAGCAAGTGGGCAAATTTACGAATACCCATTACATGAAAGAAGGCCAGCCATGATCGTTTTCCAACATAAAGTTTCCAAGTTAAAATGTTAAGTATTTTCGAAACATTGCTCTTGGAAAGCCTTCCGTACTAAAATCACTTTATGAAGAAAAAAAAAATGTTAGTAAGTTTGTATTTTTTAAAAAACAAAGTTTGTCCAAAATAGCCAGTCTGGATAGCCTTGAGCTTCATTAACATTGCAGTATATTTGCATTAGTCCTTCTTGGCTCCCAGAACAACTAGTCAAGAAAAAAATTGGATTATTCAACGTTACTTCATTTTGGTGCGACTGCAACAAATTCCACTATGGACGATTAAACATTTAATTTGGGATGATTGCCATTAACATATAAGCTCAAATAGGCATGTGGTTTTGCCCCGTCCAAAGCAGCCTGACTGATAGGATGGCCGAGTGATGAGCCCAGAGCCCATCTCTTCAAGGGAAGAGATGGGCTCTGAGTTGTCTAAGGCTCCTATCACCCCACCTGGGAAAACAGACATGAGACAGAGCAAAAGTATGTCTAGGTGGAAGGAATAATCTGGTGAGAAGTACTGAGCCAGTCTTTGAGTTTCCTGTTTTCCCATCATGTCACTAGGCACTCCAGACAGTCCCTCTTCATTCAACATTTGGAACCAATCCAGTGGTGTAGGAAAAGAATCAGCACCCAGTGTAAGACCTGGATCTAAGGTGTTGGGTCTAGCCACACCACTGGCATTTAGTCTGTCTTCACCAGCCTACTCAGGATGATGGAATAAACTTTTCTTAACCACTCACCAGAAAGCATGAAATTTTATTTTTCTTCTTATTGTTAGGTAATTATTTAGGATAGTCTATTACATTATTATGGATTCTGGATATCCGTGAATTTCATGTCATTTAACGTTTTTTTAAATATTTGTTTTTCAACAGTGTCATGTGTTTTAACATCATATTGTACATTTAAAAAATGAATATCAAATCATGTACTTTTCACTGCAGTTATTAAGGAGAGTAGTTAGAGGTTGATATTTAGCCATCTGTCTATGTTTTGGGAAAGGGGAAAGAGGCTGATGAAGCTACAGATATAGTCTGTGTGTGTTGTGGGGACATTGGTGGATGTAGGGATAGGCTCTTTCACAGTTAGTCTTTGAGCAGAACACTGCTGTATTCAACTGCACCTGTGCACAGAGGACCTTATTGTCCCAATATTGACTCTGCTTGGCTTAGTGATGTGACTACTGGCTTGAGAAATGAGCTCCTAAGTCTAATCCCAGTTCCTCCCGTGACATTCCTCTTTCAGTTTGAGGAAATCCTCTAGACCTCTTTATGTCACGCTTCTAGCCTCAGTAAAGTGGAACGTCATCTTCACTAATTAATTAATGGTTGCAAAGGGCTTGGAAATTTCCAAGGGCTGAATAATTGCCAAGTGAGGACTATTCAGTTTTTCACTGGCTTTCTTTTATTTCCAATTTTTAGTCACTGATGGAAAACTTACCTTCATGCTTTAAAACAATTATCTTTTGTTACATTGAGACATCCTGAAGAATTTGGCATTTAATCCATTAAGGAAATTTTTTTTTTTATATAAGTGAAAGAAATAAATCTTCCTTGTATTTGAGAGGAGTTGCTTTAATTTTCCTACATCATAGTGCAATTTAAAAGAAGAGGGAGAGGAAGGGAAGGAGAAAGTAGAAGGAAAAAAGAAAAGAAGAAAAGAATGAAGAAGGGAATGAAGAAAGGAAGGAGACAAAATCAGAACCTGCAAGGCCTGGGGGGCTCGTGATTATATCTGTGTTCCCATACTGTGTTGAGCAGTGAATTTGCATGCCGCAGTAGACCATAATGTGTTTCCTGTACCATCTGAGCCGAGTTCCTTGAAAAAAATATTGTTATAAGCACGTCTTTATATGGGACAAATGTTCCTCTCTCACTGGAAATCCTCTTAAAGACAGTGGAATCTTTTCTCTTTGCTGTTTTATAAAAGCTAATATCTGTAGTTCACAGAACTCTTTTCCTATGCGTTATCGTCACATCCCTGTGAGGATGTGTCTTTTCTCTGATATTTGAGTAAGGTGAGTTAGCTCGAAAGTGCCAGAGCCAGGACCTGGAAGCCAGTCATAACTCTCAGGTCCACAGTGGCAGCGCAACTCTAACACCCACTTCCTTGCCGTAAACCTAATCTATGTCAGCTGCAGGTCTCTTAAAGACCGATTTACCCAATACTGCATAAAAGCATGGATGATATGCATCCCAGGATAGCTGTAGAGGCCCACCTAGTGTGGGGGTTAGGTTAAGTAATAAAATGATCAAATATTAAGATTTCCTTGCAAAATTCTTCAGGAAGTTGAAATCTTGGAGGCTAATAAACTACCTTTCAATAAACCTAACACAACGTTTTTGGTAGCTCTTTCAGCATTAGAACAGATCATGGCTCTTCATTTAGTTTTTGAATCTGGGGATATTTAATGGGTCAGAGAAGAGAGTTAAGGTAATGCAATGCTGAGGTCAGTGTTGAAGGGTCCCCAAGACCTGTAATTTGTTAAGATTAAGAAAATAGTTGAGAATGTTGATATCGCAGCGTTCCAAACATTCAATCATCAAAATTTTTAAATTGTTTTTCATTGTGGAAAAGAGAAGGATGTATATATTGGGTATACAGCAAGGAATTGGTGGCATTTTGGAGAACTAGTTTTTATGGTAATCCCTGTGCTAAACATCTCTCGATTCTAAGATTAGAGAAAAAAAATAGAAGAGATGTTAGGGTGAGAAGAGGGATGGATGTGGATATATGTCTCAGGGTAGTTGCTGATACCTGGGTGTGTGTGTGAAGATGAGAATGCTTGAGGAGGCCAGTGACAATAACATTAGGAATTCCCTTTGTACAGGACTTTTCATTTTCTGAAGTGCTTTATGGACCCCACAAAATCCATGAATGTTAGGCACAGAGGTTTTTGTGTCTCTCTTACTGATGAGGGTTCAAAAGCTCAGTAATGAGAGTCAGCGAAGATATGTCAAATTCATGGGAGAGCCACAACTCCAAGCTGGGTCTTCTGAAGATTGTCCTCATGCTTTTCCATGAAAAAACATAGATCTTGGCATGTCTTGGTGTTTGAATGGTGCGAGAGCCATGTCAGCATCACCAACACGTGGTTCTGCTGTGGCCCACATCGCAGGCAGACATGTAAGTAGTAGTCTCAGAAGGCCATGGTGCAGTGTCATGAGATCAACAGCTGGAGGGGAAGCACTGGTTAAATCCCTGCCAGGCACCCTGGCTTGGAGCCTTGAGGCTATACTTCCTCTTCCTCATCAGCCATGTAGAATTTGTCCCAAGGTTCTTTCTCACTTCACAGTATCTCAAGTCTAAATCCCCCTTGCTGCTGTCCTGGTTCAATTCTCATTTCTCTCCTGAACTATTGAAATGGCCTCTTAATGAGTATCTTCACTTCTGGTCTCTCCACACTCATTCATGTTAAACATGCTACCAGATTAATCTTTCTACCACACAGCTCTGCACTTGCCATTTAATTGCCTTTTTCAAAAACCTTCAGAAGTTTCCAGCTACTTATGGAAAGAATTAAAACCCCAGCATGGATTTTCAGTTTTATCTTCCCCCTTTATGCATCGGGCTTCCAGCTAAAAACATATATTCCTAGTTATAGCTCATCTCTACAGCTTTGGTCATGGAACTCTTTCTTTCTGGAATGCCTCCCCAGACCTCCCCCAAATAAATAAAATATTTTCATATTTAGTTATTTCCATTAAGACTGAGCAAAGTAGTAATCTCTTTTGAGATGCCTTTCCTCTTCCTAAAATCAAGTTGTACATTATTTCACCCTCTCTTGTATAAATTT
>NW_011888795.1:6076036-6097156 GCF_000151845.1 Pteropus vampyrus | reverse complement strand
AACTCCGGCAACACTGCTATTGTGAGTCTTCTTAATTTTAGCTATTTCATGCTACATGCATGTATCTCATTGTGGCTTATATTTACATTTTTATTTTGACTAATAATCTGGAGCATTTATTATTCATCCACTTGTTGGCCATTCTTATACCTTTTTGTGTGTGTGTGTGAAGTATCAGATTTTTGGCCCATTTTTTAATTGGATTTTGTTTTTACTCAGAATTCTAAGAGTACGGCATATATTCAGAAAAGAGTCCTTAGATATAGGCATTGCCAATATTTCTTCCTAGTCTGTGACTTGACTATTTTCTTCATGTTGTTTTCTAAAGAGAAGTGTTTAATTTTGATGAGGGACAATTTATCTCTTTTATCTTCTACAGTTTGTGCTTTTTATTTCCTTAGATGTGTTTGCCTTCACATGGTTGCTATATGTTTTCCTTTAGATGTTTTACAGTATAAATTAATTAGAGTTATGATTCACTTCAATTAAGGGTTAAAGTTCATTTTTTTTCCCCTTTGGGTTTTTCGTTTTTTCCGGCTTAAAAAATTGTTGAAAAGATTCTTTTCTTCCATTGAATTATCTAGACATCTTTGACAAAAATCGATTGATCATGTCTATGTGGATCTATCTAGACTCTCTCTATTCTATTCCATTAATTTATATATCTATCCTTAGGCTAATGCCATGCTATCTTGATCACTGACTTTTATAGTAGATTTTGAAATCAGGCAGTGTATGTTTTCCATCTTTGTTATTTCAGAAGTCCTATCCATTTCTATATAAATTTTAACATCAGCTTCCTAATTTCCACAAAATAGCCTGCTATGATTTTGATTGAGATTTTGTTGAATCTATAAATCAATATGAAAAAAAGGTGATATCTTAACAATATTGAGTCTTCCAACCCATAAACATAGTATATCATTTTATTTATGTCTTCATTAATTTCTATCAACGATTTATTATAGTTTTTCATATAAATTATCTCTAAGCATTTTATATTTTAGATGCTACTGTAAATGGTATTTTAAAATTTAATTTGCAATTGTTTGCCATTAGTATATAGAAATACATCTGACTTTTGTATATTGACCTTGCATCTTATGATTTTTTAAATTTAATAGTTTTACTAGTTTTTTATAAGCCTTCTTAGGCTTTTCTACTTAATCTTTTCATATGAAAAAAATTTATTGATTCAGTTGCTTATTTCCTTTACGGAGAAGAGCCTATCCATCAACTTTTTATGTTTGGAAGATTTGCTTCTCGTTTGAAGAAGAAATATTTTCCTACAAATTTGAAGAATGTAAATTGGAAAAATAAGTAAATCTTTATTCTCCATTTCTCTAGGCCAGGCTATTGAAACTGTCAGACATAGAAGTTACCTTCAAAATCATTAGGTTATAACCCTCAAATTTATAGGTAAGAAAACTGAGGCCTGAAGAATTACAGTGACTTGAAGAGTTATACAGTTAGTAAGTGGCAAATTTGATTAGAAAAATAACACTTCTTTCTATACCACAGTTTATCTCTACATTGCTTTAAGCCCAGTGAAATTGAAAGTGTTAAAGGACCTTTAAAAGGTGTAATAACTGTTACCAAAAAGGAGCTTATCACTTAGCTTTAGTAAGGCCTCTTAAAGATAGAAGATGGCCAACATTCTAATGACCTTGTTGTCTCACAGTTGCTCCTTTGAAAAGACTGGTTCTTTAGGTCTGTATGGTTTTGATTTACGCCATAATTTCTCCTTTCCAGGATTTTGAAAGTTACTATCAAGATGGATGTTCTAGTACACTAAGATGTCTGTGAATATTGTTTTTTTCATTTTACTCACCTAATCTTTCTCATAGATTTAGATACTCAAAAGTATTGCAGGTCCCTAATTTTTCTTGGAAAATTAAATAAATCATGTTAACAAATGATTCTAGCAAAATATATTTTTGTGTGTTTACTGAGCAAGAGAACTCACTTCAATTTACCAGTGTTTTGCCTTTATTTGATTTTATTTCAGTTCTATAGCAAGACAACTACCTGACTCATTGATGTGTCCCTCTAAGAATCTCACTTCCTTCTTGACCAGCTGCAAATACTCAGACTGTCCTATTTCAGAGGAGAGGCTTTAGTTGTTTAATTCCTCAGCCAACAAAGAAGCCATTATTGATGTATCATGATTAGCGGTGAATATGAAAACTTTGAAAGATTTTACATACAGCGTATTAAGAAGCACCCCATAGTGAAAGTCAAATACTTGATTTGCCAAAAGTGCCGTTGTCCTAGAAATAAACATTTACCTGTTATTTTAGCTTTTTGATTTTCTGGAATATTGGGAGCCCAACATTTAGGTATACTCTTAGCAAATAATATTGTGTTTGTTCTGTTTTATCCTTGGAGTTCAGTAAATGTTCTTCAGAACATACAAATACAATTTAGATTTTTTTTGCAGAAGGTTACTTATTTAAACTAACATTCCGAAGTATTTAATAATAATATGTAACATTTTTATAACCTCTTATAATATTTACCAAACTTCTTTATATCGGGAAAACTCTATGACATGTCTGGAGGCAACTTGCTTAATAAAAAAGGACACCAGACGGAGGATGAGAACTTAGTTCTTTCCGCAGCCGGCCCGCTGTTTTTTTTTCATTCCGTGACACTTGCCTCCATTCATAGCTCTCTCTATTCACATGTGTTAGCTCATTGTTATCCAAATATCAAATATTTCTTGGGCCCAGAAGTTTAAAGAATGCAACTGTAGAGTTGTATTTCTGGGACATAACATGTATTTAACATTATTTGAAATCCAAGACTCAAGCAACATTTTATCAAGAGTCAAGGAGTTACAACTATACCCTAAATCTAAGTTCAAGATAATAAGTCCCCTTTTATTTAGTCCTTATAAATGTTGGTATGTTTATATCTCCTCAAACATAGACACCATGGTTATTTTTGATGTACCTTTAGGGATTAGGGATTATTATGAAAAAGGTAGGATAAGTAGGTGTAGGTGTGCTAGTTATATTCTTAATGGCTCTGTTAGCTACTACTTGTTTTTCATGGTGCATACATGCAGTCTTTAGGAACAATTTATATAGGTTTGCTATAACGATATCCATAATTTTTATTAGAGGAACCTCCTTTTTTTATGCTGCTATCCAGCTAATGCACAGGATGCAAAGTAATTCATTAAGCAAGCTGTCTAGGAGAGAACTGAAGCTGGTGATCTTTTAGAGGCAGGAAAATTGCTCATGACCAGCAGAGAACTGGAGAAGAATTTAGGAAGGCAGCTGAGTGAATATGGACCCGGGGCCCAGCAAACTGTAGCCCATGGGCCAAATCTCACCCATCAGCTGGTTTTGTAGACAATGTTTTGTTATTGAAACGCAGCTATGCTCACTTGCTAATGTATTACCTGCAGTTGCTTTCACACTACTACAGTAGAGTGGAGGAGATGCAGCAGAGGCTGTATGGTCTGCAAATCCCAAAACATGTACTGCATACCCCTTTACGGAAAAAGTTGACCGACTCTTTATCTAAAATATGGGAAGACTTTTCAAAATTTAGATTCTCTCTAAAATTGCTTGACTATTCCTCGACTATTCTTTTCTCTCCAGTAGATCCTGAAACTGGAGGATTTTTTTGACAGTCTGTGGGAATTTGAGGGGAGGAAAGAATTAAATATCAAAACCAAAATTAACCTGCTACTTGCATAATAGTATATCCTTACTATTTCTCCCAGCCTGGTAAACTCCTATTTAGCCTTCAAGATTCATTTCTAATATTAACTCCTTGGAAAAGCTTGACCATTCAACCAATCCCCACGTTTTATTAGTTTTTCCTCTGAAATTTTTCTCATTGCATTGTTTTCCTTTATGATAACATGCATCTTATAGGTTATTTTTAAATATATAATAATGTTACTGAGATATAATTCACATACCATGGAATTAACTCACTTAAAATATACTATTCAGTTTTTTATTTTATTTTTTTTGTATATTCGTGGAGTTGTACACCCACCATCAGATTTCTCCCACTTCCGAAAGAAACTCTGTGTCCATTAGCAGTCACTCCTCATATCCTTCAAGCCCTCTAGTCCTTGGTAACCACTGGTCTACTTTCTTTATCTAAAGACTTCCCAATTCTTGTTCTATCTTATTCTCATACAGCAAATGCTTTCATCTTCACCTTAATATTTAAAATCGGATCACTTCTCACCACCTCCCCTGCCATCACCCTGGTCCAAGTCCAATCCTATCTTGCCTGGGTTATTATAACCGCCTCCCAGTGCTCTGCGTTTCCTACCTTTGCCCCACTTTGGCCTTTTCTCAACACTGAGTGATCCTATGCAAGTCATATTATTTCGCTTTCCTGCTCAAAACAGCTTTCCAGATCAGACTAAGAAAAAGCCGGAACTGTGCTTACAAAGTCTAACTCTGTTTGCCCACTCATTAACTCTCTGATCTCATCTATCCCCACACCTCCCCCAAACCCCACAAGTCTGCTCCAGCCATACTACGTCTAGACGCACATCTGTTTCGGGGCCTTTGTGTTGCTGTACCCTCTGCCTGAAATGCTTTTCCCCAGATATCCGCATGGCTTATTCTCTCACTCTCTGCAGGACTATCCTCGCATACTACTTTTTGGGAAAAGTCTTTCCTGACCACCTTATCTAAAATGCCTCTCCTATACCAGAGTGTTCCTATCCACATTTACTTCATAAATATTTACTCTGTAGTATTTATTACCACCTAACATGTTTTAATCAGTTGTTCTTTGTTTCTGTCTCTCTAGAATGTGTATAAGAGCAGAGATTTTTGTCTGTTTTGTTAACTGCTACGTAGTGAATAGTGCCTGGAAAGTAATGAGTCCTCAGAAAAGATGTGTTAATAAATGAATGAGCAAGTGCTGAGCACAGAACCAGTCCCTCTGATAACTTTTTATCTAGTAACTACTATGTGGAAAGGGCACAAAGTCCTGGGGTCCTCCAGTGTATGACACCCACCTTTATGTATGATTTTTCTAAATTTCATATTACCACCATTACCCACAGTTCAATACCTCAATACCTTCCCAGCCCTCCTTTTAACACCATGAGTGGTCTATTTTGATAATGTCGACATAGTAGAAAGACTACGGAATTTGAAATCAACTCTGAGTTTGAGTTCCAAACTACAAGGAAAGTTGTGTGTAATAACAGATGTGGAGGTACTTTCTGACTATAAAATACTGCACCCATGTGAGAGATTATTATTATATTTTGAAGAGATTAGGCTAAAGGAGGGGGAGAAAATTCTAAGTTATAAATGTTCCTTTTAAATATTTTAAAGCTGTATGGATTAATAGTTGCCAATAAGATTGAGCATTTATATCAGGTACTGCGCTGAGCACTTTTCATAGATTACCTTATGCAGTCTTCTCAGTAACACTTCTGAGTAGATAGTGTTATTTTCATTTTCAGATAAAAACTGAATCTTGGGGAGATTACGTAGTGCACCAAATCCAGGAACTTATGATTTTATAAACTTTCATGAATATAAACAAAGTTAAGTTTTAAGGCAAAAGAGATGAATTTTATTGGGTGCCAGCACATTGCTTCATTTGTTAATTTGTTCATTCATTAAAAATTTATTCAATGCCTGTTTTTTGGTGCTGGAGTTAGAGTTAGAAACAGTATACTACTGCTTTCCTCTTAAAGCTCATATTCTAATAGTGTTTTCAGAAGAGAGACAATTAGACATAACTGTAGTAGGAAGTGATACTTGCTCTGAATAAAATGAAGGATATTAATATTGGGTTTATAGAGTGACTGATTTAGGTAGCCAACCAAGAAAGTCATTGAAGAGATGACATTTGAGCCAAAATCTGAAGAATGTAAAGGAGCCAGGTCTTCTAAGATCTCGTGAAGAATATTCTAGGCAGAGGACAGCAAGGATGAGTCCTCTGAGCTTGGCATTTATAGGAGTAGAAGAACAGCCACAGTGGTTGGCACATCGTGGGTGGAAGAGAATGAAATAAAATGAGGTAGTAGAAATAAACAGGGTCTAGATCTTATGGGCTGTGATAAGGAGTTTGTCTTTGTTCTAAGTGAAATGGGAATCCACTGGAGTGTTTTTAGCAAGGGAGTGATAGTGTCTGCCTTTGTTTTAAGATAACCCCAGCCACTGTGTATAAGATTGGAGTGGATGTAGGAAGATTTGTTAGGCTCTGATGCTTCTGTGGTTTCTCGTAAAACTATTGAAAAAATGGGCTTAATGAACTTTCTTATTTGTAAATAGAACATTTATATTAAGAAATGTGCAAGTATGGGCCACTCTGTTGGCAAGAGTTTGTATCTACAGATTCCTGCAGTTGTGTGTTTAAGCAGACTTCCAGCCTCTAGCTCCAGGGGCAGTGGAGGGGGATGGTTATGGAATGGGAAGTGAAAATACAAAAGACGCACCACTTACTCTCTCATAAGTGTCAGGAGAAGTGTTCTTAAGACAAGCAGTAATGGAAGCAATAATAATTTGAAACTTATGAGTTTTAGAGATGAGCTAGAGTTGCATGTTTTTAAAAACTTTAAATTTTAATTACTTGGCCAAAAAAGATATAATATGACACCAATTTATTTTTATTTTATTTTGTTTTTTATTTTTATTTTTATTTTAAATGGTGCTGAGCAGAAAAAAAACTGAATACTCTGAAGTCAGAGACAGCATAGTCACATAGGACGAAGTTTCCACCTACTTCTATTTCTATGACAGGGTCAAGTAGGTTACCAGGTACAGTCTTCTAAGTAGCAGGGATCCTGCTGGTCTTCTCATCCTGTCTTCACCCTGGATGGCAATATAATCAATAAAAGGCAAATGATGGATGTTCTTTGAGACTTCCCATTCACACCAAGTGTCACTTACCTTGACCTGTGCTTCTCATCAGCTTAATTGTCTTTCACCTTCCTTCCTTTTCAAGTTATTCTTTTTTCCTTTAGATGATTACTGCAGAATTTTGCAGTCTCCATTAATGGTTCTTTGTATAAATGGTCCACAGTGTTTATCTATAGGAGACTGCTTTTCCAGCACCAATATTGGGACATATTAAGGGCTTTCTGTGCAGCTCATGAGCTATAGACAAAGTAATTCTGTCTAGATAAAGAGATAAATAGTTTAGCCACACTGTTTATTTCATTAGCACAGCCAATCATATATGAGTTATATAGTAATTTTTAGGAAAAAAATGTTGAACAGTTTCAGTTATAATGACCATTGTTACTGTATTCCTGCATAGTACTATTTTCTTAAAATTTTACTTTCAATAAATAACACATACTATCTATTGCTATTTTTCTAGGTGTCAAAGAACATTAAAAAATCAACTAAAACTTAACTCATCCTCAGAAAGCTTCAAATCCCATAGGGAAGAACAGATATGTATTATTGGTGACACTGGCCTCTGACTACCCTTATCTTTTTTGTTCACCAGGTAAAAACATAGAGCTAACATCCCCACTTTTTTTTTAGAAAATAAAGCCTTTCCCTCCACAATCGGATACGTATGGACAAATTGTTCACACAAAGCAGGAAAGGCCCTGAGGAAGTTCTACTGATCTTTTGAAGAAATAGAGTAGATCAATTTTGCAAAGCTTTAGTAGGATGTGACCTATACTAGTCTTCTAGTCTTCAGTCAATGGAAATGTGGGTGAGAAAGTAGACAAGATTAGATAGTGTAATTGTCCAGAGGCTCTAATGGCTGGGAAATCAAAAATCTTCATTAGCTTAGATTTATTTCAATATTAATTGATGCCTTTCTGATTCTCCACATTTTGAGCCATCTATCTCTAAAAAGAAGATCAATTTCATGGCTGGTTCACCACTTATATCTTTGCATGTGATCGCATAGAGGCAAGCACGCATGGTGAAGACGCTAACATAACTTTTTGTTACTGGCCAAAGTTAGTCAGTAAGTAATACCTAACCCAATGTTGTATATTCTGCAATAGTGATTCTTAATTATTGAGAGCCCATGTCCACTTAGGAGGCACATTCAAAGTTTTCAGGGAACCTCATGCTTAAAATGTTACAGGGATTAAATATCCATGTGTTCCGATGTTTTAAAGCCTGCTCTCCAGTATGAATGCTAGAAATCACCCATGGTAGGCTATTATTTCTCATGGTGATGCCTTTGTGTGCATTGGCTTGTTTAGTCCTTGTAAAAAAATAATATACAAAGAAAATACTATTCATAGCCTGATTTTTTACTGGGTGGGAAACAGAGAGGGATTAGGTTACTTTCCCAAGACCACATGGCCCAAGCTCTTAGCCATTATACTACACTGCCTCTTCATAGAATGATATTAACAAAAATCATCACTGATGGGCAGCAACCGAGCTTTAAACTTAAATCAGGTTCTTTTCTGATCTTGAGCAGGTCTCATATGCCAAGCCGATAAGTATCCTTCTTCTTGGTATGAGGGTACTGCGTGGTTATCTGCTGGGGATTCTTCCTAATTATTTTTCGAATAGAGGACTTAAATTCATCTCTTCAATTTTCATCTATCACTGTCTCGCCAGGCACTCATGAAGCAACTGGCAGCATGGTGTGATTGGTGGGCTGTGGAATGGAGCTAAGCAGAATGTCATAGAGTAGAATCAAGCCAATAACCTTGAACTTCAGAGAGGAAAGTACTACTGAGCTCTGAGACATGCAACACAAGGTGAAGACCTCAGAGTCAATGTATTGTGTCAGTACAATGTCTCCAAGTGAGAAGGAAGGGCTGTGGCAAAGTCAACGATGACCAATGACCAGCAATATAATTTCACCCAGATGTGTGACCTACTTGCCAAATGCTAGGACTAACATTGTTTTGTACATTTGTTTGCATGAATAATTTGCATTGTCATTGAAGACCTGGTCAGAAAGGGAAAAGGAAAAAGACGATGTTAAAATAAACTGTAAGATCCAGCCCATTTATAGCTTGTTGAGAGTCAAGCAAAGTGAATGCTCCGTTTTCTAATTGTATTTGCCTTTGATTCAAAATGAGCCTGTCCTGAGAGATTATATAAGTTAATAAATATCCCAAACTGTCATTCTTGAAACCTTCGGGTAGAACATGGAGTTGCATTCCTACAGGAGAAATGCCAAATCTGTGAGCCTAGGCCAAGTTTGTTTGGAAAGCCTTATTTGGAGAACCACGGAAGTGTGAACTTTATCACGTGAAAAGCCCAAGACTGTTCAGCCTTCTGTGGCAGTTCTATGAGTTCTAGTACCAGGCTATTAATAGGAACTCAAGCACAAGTGTGCTGCTGCTGCTTGCTTGCTTTCTTGTGTGTGTGTGTGTGTGTGTGTGTGTTTTAACTACATGGCTCATACTTAAAAAGGACTCTTTTTTAATCAAGAGATTATCAGCTCAAGAAGTCATTGGTTTTAATTTTATATCTTCTTTTTCCATGCTTAATTCCATGAGAAATGTTAACATTCCCTATTAAAAACAGAAGTCTAGTTTTCTGTTTTGAATGTCAACCAATTGTCAAGTCAAAAATAAGTTCTAGAAATTAAAACGTACTTTCCCAATGGTCTTCTGAAATATAATAATTATTGTAACAAATTTGCTCTGTGATGGTGAGTTTATAGATTTTTAGGCTGTCAGAATGAAATAAACGTGTTACCTTTGCTTTTCTAAGAAGGCAGGTTATTCATTCACAAGAAATTAAGACCCAGAGAATGACTGTTCAAGGTCTCACAGCACAGTTAGGACCTTAACACAATTCTCTAAATTTGAGAGATCAAGAACAATTCTATGTCTTCATCGACAGGTATTTTAACATTACCTTTGATAAATTAACAATGAACATTTTAATGCAACAAAATTTCTTATACGTTGTCTCCTCCAAAACAAAATAAAACAAAACATTGTAATGGACAAAGAATGAATAGCTATCCTGTTTTACAGATGATGACAATATTTTCAGAGGAGTCAATTCACTTCTCCAATTTTGCACACTATATAAATCATAGAATCTTTGTTCCTTGTCTATAAAATTCATAGCATGAAACATGTGGAACTAAAAAAAAAAATCACAAATCCCAGCTTTTCTTTTTACAGAATGCCCCTTGCAGTTGCTAAGTATTTAGATTGAAAAATAAGAAATTCGTTAAACAGAACACTGCCTAAAAGGCTCGGGTGATATCTAGTGATAGCTAGGTGTTCTTCAGTACTCCATTTCAGAAGAGTCTGCAGACAGTGACTCTGTAGATGATAAGGCTATGCAAGCTTCAGAAGCCAAATAAACTTTTATTTAAATGACTTAATTCTATTAACAATTTGTTAATTACTAAAATACAGATGACTGTTCAAGAAGGAAACTATTTGTAAAGAAATATGTTTAAAAAGTAAGGGTCTCTGACAAAATGGTATTGGCCTTAGCTACTATAGTTAATACATCCAACAGTGAATAGTGAGATTATTGTGTGTGTGTACGTGTGTGTGTAAGTGTGTGTCTGTAGACATATTTAGATGTTGCAGGACCTAAAGCTTTGAACCTTATCACTTTGGGGAGACATCTTTAAAAAAAAAAATACAACATTATGACCAGAAAATTATTGCATTAGTTGGCTCGAGCTGCCATAACACAGGGAGGATGTCTTAAACAACAGAAATTTATTTTCTCAACCTTTCTGAAGTTTAGAAGTCTGAGATCAAGATATTTGGTAGGGTTGGTTTCTTCTGAGGCCTCTCTCCTTGGCTGACAGATGGTCATCTTCTCCTTGTCTCGTTACTTGGTCTTTCCTCTGTGTATGTCCGTGTCCTGATTTCTTTTTCTTGTTAAGACATCAGTCATATTGGACTAGGCCCAATCTAATGATTCCACTTTAACTTAATTGTCTCCTTGAAGGATCTGTCTTCAAATATGGTCACATTCTGAGATATTGGAAATTAGTACTTCATCATATGAATTTTGGATGGGGGCACATAATTCATCCCATAACAATTTTGTAAGAAAATAAATATTTATTTTAAATAAGAAAAGCAAATACAACAATTTTATATTGATAGAAATCTGTAAAATATGACAAAAATTGGAAATCTAGAAAAATATAATTTTAGTTAATTAGCCAATTAATTAATTTAGTGACTTTTTCTTATATTTTGTGGCTCCATGCTCTCTTGTCATTTCTCCATGCAGCCTAAATTTGTAATATTTGCTATTGGGAGAGTAGAAAAGATAAAGAAAAGAAAGAGTAAAATTTTACTCTTTCCTCTATCATGGTTATTTGAAATATGCTTTTATTATTATTATTAAAAGTTTGGAAAATTTTTTTTAATCTACACAACTTTGTCAAATTTGGGGAAACTTGTCATCAATTTTCTTTTATTTGTAAGATGTTACAAAAATACTTGCACTATTTGGTGCAAGTTCATACAATGATAAATTCTGTAGTGTGAAATAAGCATCAAAAAGAAAATCAAGTCAGTGGTGCATTTTGAATTGCTTCTAGTACATTGTTGAGTACATTCCTGCTACGAGAAAGCATCTCCTTTCGCATCATTGAGTATTAAGTAGCCCTCTCTGTGTGAGTACTTTTACACATCTGACAATTGGTAGAATGTTCAGCTGACTTAGCTTCTGACTCCATGCATTTCACACCCTGCTTCTCTCCTTTACCAGTATAATCCCATATTCTGGATGTAGTAAGACACATGAAAGTATCACTTGTATCACGGGACTTCTGGCTTCATACCTCTGAGTTCCAGACCTGGGGCTGTAGTGAGCCCAGGGACATTCCTACAGAATGATAACCGGCAATAGCTTAAGCATGCACCATGGTTATTGCAAACCATGTAAATGTAGTATCTCACTATATTTAACTAAATGTATCCTCAACTCAACATCCCCTAACCAAACTCCATATTTCCCAAAACCATTCCAACACTGCCCCACATGAATGTGTAATGGAGGGCAGTCTAAGCAGAAAAGAAAGCAATGAACTCACTGCTTGGGCCCTTCCCAGAACCTTAGAAGGGGCCAGAGCAAGTGAGGCACCCTGAAGCTTCAAGCTTCATTTCTTTCCTTGTCAATCCATGTTCGAGTGTTTCTTCTACTCTGGATACTTACTTGGGAGGAGTTATTCCTTCTCTTTTTTCCTCCCTCTCTGTTTCCCTCTCTCTTCCTCAACCATTTATTTAGTGTATGCCATATTTCATGTTGAGAAGGATAAGGATAAGACATATATGTCGATGTCTATAGCACAGGTATAAAGTTTTGGGTAACCAAAGCCATTAAAGATAAAATCTACTGGCTATCCAGATGATTTAGGGGCCGCATTTAGTCGAGCAATCAGGCAAGGCTTTACGAGGAAGTGGTATTTGATCTGACTTTTAGGATGACTACTAGGATTGGGATTGGTGATCCCAATCGGGAAGAGAGAAAGGCATTCCAGAGAGCTGATGCTGCATATGACTCACTTCTACAAGACATTTTCTGTACCTCTAACATTTGAAGTTTTATTTGGTTACATGGCCAAAACAAATGGACTAAAGGAAATACCTCATTTGGTGGACATCTCTCAATGCTTTTGAAAATTGTCCTTCAGAGTTTGTCTCTTTTAAGACTCAGGTTCATAACATCTTATCACATCTTTGTTTTGGGAACCTGTAATTTCTGTGACAACATCAGATGGAATTAAGCTAGTATCTTTATCCATTTCACCAGAAATAGACTTCAGACAGGTCTAAGTCTGAAAGGTCACTAAGATTCCATGTTTGAATATTAGCACCCATGGACAAATGGAATTTATACTTAAATGATATTTGGCAGCGACGTTGGTGTTCGACTTTTGACTTGCTCTTTTTCTCTCTTTCTGGTTCTCAGCTCTTTACCAAATTTAGGATTTACTTTTGCTGTCTCCTTTTTTCAACTCCCATTTGCTTTTTTATTTTGTTTATTCCAGTGACTCTTTTTTCTCTCATAGAAGACAGTCTAGGTGTGACCTTCTTTCTGAACGTTTCTTGGACCAGAGGAAGAAGAGTTTAGCAAAATGTCTCATTCATATGCAATCTGAGGCAAGTGATTGGCCCAGCATCACCCAGTGTGACCTGCTGAAAGAACCAGTAGAGATATCTGAATGTTCATTCTTTGCATGTTTCTGCCAAATCATCTAGATCTGTTGGTTAGTTTAATCTCTGTGAAAGAGGTATTTTGTCACCGATATATTGATCTGTCAGCCAATTGAGAACTATGTAGTAAAATACAGAATATCCAGATGATTGATTGTATACAGGCATCAACTAATCTAAACAGAACCCAGTCAGGTTACCTCCCGCTTCGCTGTTGAAACACGATTCTTTGCACAGAGCATGTGTTCAGTAAATGTTGTATTGATTTTACCATGGTTTCCATGACTGTTCTTACTATAATTTGAGGAGTGAAGGTAATGATGAATCAGTTGCTGACATAGCTGGTTTTGTAAGGTTTAATAGTGGCGGATAGTAGCCCTGTGAGTAGTATTAACATTATTCTCTGGTGAGAATGGCTATCTGTGTATTGAGTTTTTAGGAATAATAATAGGAAAGACTACTCTTCCATTTATAAAGAATGAACACGCTCATCTCAGACACATTTAGATATTACATAATTTTGCTCCCCATGGTGATTTTTTTCTAGATAACTTCTTCTAATGGCATGAGTATATTAAAATAAAATTGGATAGGGTGAGGGGAATATGTCAATGAAAAGAATCAATTTTCTGACAAATGGCAGGTAATACAGTCACAATATTTAAAAGTAAAATGTCAGAGACACAATTGAAAAATATGTCTGTATATCATTCATGTAGTATTCAAACTATCACAGCTCCATCTTTGAGGCCTCATCAATATGTTATATAATAGAGTGCTCTTCATTTTTACTCTTTCGCTTTTGGTCATGAGCGTTATTTTGAAGACTTTTAACTTTCTGATCTCAATTTTTGTTTTGTTCCAGACATGGCTTATTCTGACTACCATAGAACTATCAGATAAATGGCGTATCTTGATTAGACCAGAACTGCACTACCTGCTTCAGTCAGTGTAGCAGTTCAGCACACAATATATTTTAAGGGCATCTGTACAAAAGGCTGAACGAAAATGTTCCATGTAAAGTATAGTTATATAAACCTTAATAATAAATTTTTTTAAAAGTACCAGGAAGCACTTAGTGCCTCAGATTCTAGAATCAAAACTTTCTTCTTTTCATCCCTTGTCTCAAACATTCAAGTGACTACCCCAATGTTTTCTTGGCTGAACTGAACTTTAGAATGAAGAGGGGTTTATATAACATCGTATTCAAGCCCTTATTCTTCTCATTTGTTCCACAGACATTTATTAGGCACGTACCATGTGCCAGGCCCTGTGCTAGGCTTTGCATCTACTGGCTGACAGTCCCTGCTTACAAAGATTTAAATGAAGGAAGAAAGAGGTGAGGAAACTGAGGTCTAGGCTCTTTGCTGAAGGTCCTATAGGAATAACAGATAGAATAGGGACTAGAAAAAGATCCTCTGGCCCACTATTTAGTTCTGGTTCTCCTCAACCACTCCACCTCTCTAATCTGGGACATAACAGAGAATTTACAGCTGGATTGAAATAATTCTTGCTGCTCGTTACAAACTTAATGGACTCCATGATGAAACTTTATGCTTAAATATATATTTTGTGTCCAATACTAATTCCATAGACATCTGAAAGGAGAAAGGATAGATTGCCTGACTCCTCTAGCATTCAGAAGCCTCTGATCTCACATTCTGGGTTGTTAGAAAGGTTCCATTTTGTGATAACACTCCTTGGGGGCGTCAGCAGGGGCAGTTGAGAAAGTTTCTAGTTGGATGTGTTTCTAAAGCCCTTTCATTTTTAATTGTGGAGCATAAATCTCACAAAGCAGTTTGTTCTCTAGAGATTGTTACCAGTACGTTTGGTTCTCATGCCCTCGGAGAACAGACTTGTCAGATGATTATGGCGTGCTCAGAGAAGGCATTCCGAGCCACGTGGGAGCTGAACATTTGCATAAGAGGGAAAGACGGATAACACTGCTTGAATCTCGAGGCAGCTCCACTCCACACGTGTAGAGAACTGCCTCAATAGATCGACATCTCATACACCATTTCTGATATAGCAGAATCTAGTTCTCTCTTTCTTTCTTTTTTTTTTTTTCATAATGTGATACAATGAGGCATGAGATGTCCTGGAGGATGGCCGAATGATATGGATTTTAGTAGAAGTAATGAAAATGTTTCCTTACCCTAGAATCTTTCAAATGGCCCAATAAATGCTCAATAAATGTTTGTTAAATGAATTTTAATATCTGATTTCAGTTCCGTGTTAGAGGGATTTAAGTGACCGTGCTGATAAAAAATAAAGTGGTGTGGAATCCAGAAAAGAGAACTACACCAGGTTGAGAGTCCTGGGCTCTAGTTCCAGCTGATAACCCACAAGTGATTTTAGACAAGCCATCTATCTCTCTTTTCCTTGGTTTCATAAAACAGGAGATTGGACTATTTTCTATAAGAGCCCAGAGAGCCTATGAAATCTATACGCTTGATATTAACTCAAAAACTAATCAACAACTAGTATAAGTACAATACCGTGGTAATATCAATAGTGATATATCAAATGACAAATGAGTAGATGGTTCTTAACTTCTTTTTGCCAAACTTCAAGTTTATAGCTCATTATCCAGTGTATTTATGAGCACCTAACCAGTACATGGTAAACATTTATTAAGTGACTACAATGGAAATATAACATTGTGATTGTGACTGCCCCATTTCCTAAACACAGCATTATATTAAACTATGTTGAAAAATAGCTTGAAAAAGTGATTGTTTTCTTTTCTTTCTTCCTTTTTTTTTTTTTTTTTTTGAGATAATATGCCACTAGTCACATGCTCCATCCAGTGTCTCAGTGTCTGGCCTCGATCTTTGAAATGAAAGTTGAATGGTACTAAGATTGAGAATTAGATTCCCTAATGACATCCCACGTAATTCGCCTTAGAGGATGAAAATCCAACCCATTCAATATGGCACACTTCCAGTGGCACATTTCCAGTGGCAGAATTCTCATTTCCATCACCATGTATTTCTTTTGAACAATTCCATTTTTTACTTGAATCAGCCAGAATGACAGTAACTGGTAACAGACTGGAGAAAAAGCTCTAACCTCAGGTCAAAGACCAGGCTTCATGTCTATATCATAGCAGAGATTAATGAGAGCCAGAGTTTTGTTTTGTTTTGTTTTTTTCCCAACCACACCTTCCCACCCAGTAATTACTGTCCATTTGTGTTATTTCTGAGAAAACAAAGTCTAATGCTGTAATGTGATCTTTTAGCAACAGGAGAACAAACATACTGTTAAGATGATATGAGTGCACAATCTATCTCATCCCAATTTGGTCTAAATGAGTAATCTGAAGTTAGTTTTCTGAACATTGCCAATCTCCTGGGAGGGGAGGGTACATTTGCAGTGGATTTTTCTCAGTAGGTTAAATCTAAAGAAGTAATTAACACTCCACATTACTGATTTGCAGGAAACAGTATCATGCATTTCCTTTGGATGAGACTAAGTAAGGAGGATAAAGGAAGACTCTCAAATTGCAGTCTGTGTGACCTGCTTTTGAATAAACATCATCATATTCCACAGTCAATTATCTCCAAAGTACAGTGTGTTCTCTAGCCAGAGAGAGAGAGAGAGAAAGACAGAGAGAGAGAGGAGAGAGGAGAGAGAGACCATGTGCACACTCGAGACTTTGAAGTAGTTAGAGAAAAGGACACATGCATTGGAGTGTACATTAATCTATTGTCCTCTGAATAATTTTATACAATTTGAGAGGGGTTTATAGAGAGGATTATACACTATTTTTATGTGATTTCATAAATATCAAATTGCAGTCATCAGTGAAAGAGACAAGCATGGCTAGGAAAACAAAATGAGGTATGTTATGTTTAGCACAGTAATAAGGGCCCATAATACCAGAGGAAAAACAAGTCATTAGTTACAACTATTGAATGGAAGTGGTCTAATCGGAGCAGCAGGATAAGTATCCATTTTATTATGGCTTCATATGTGTTTTGCAAGACTCTCTGGTTTGCTATTAAAATTATTTTTTGCAACAACACTGTGAGGATTCAGAACCCAGGAGTATAACTATTATTTTTGTTTATACCATGCTGGTCTTCTGAGAGAGTAAATAGTATTTTGAGTTTTGTTTGTTTCTTTTATCTTTTCCTTTCTTTGCACCTATGAAAAGATCAAAATTGTAGAGAAATATTTGTTGGAGAGTGATCTTAAAAGCTTAAGTTTGATCAAAATAGCGTTGGCCGCAATGAAGACAGGTACATTATCATCACTTCGGTAATCAGTTGGGGTCATTTTGTTGTTCTTTTTCTTCATCTTCTTTTTTTTTTTTTTCTTTTGAAGTGAAGTTGGCAGAAAAGGAATGCCTCAGATGGATGTGAAGTGCAGACACAACGCTTCTGTTTATTCACATGGGGACCAGACAGCCTCCCACAATAGCTGTGACACTTGGCTTGTTTCGATAGAAACCCCTTTCTTTCTGTGTGGTCTGGGATTTGAATCTAGAGGACTTTGATCCTTGGACTTCCTCCTGGCTGGTTGTTGGCAAGAGTGGTTCTGATCATTCATTCTCCCAAGGAAGACTGTTACCATCAGAAGCAAACGGCATCCTTGCTTTTAGAGCAGTTAAGCTTGATAATTATTGGTGATACTGGTCTCTGCCCACTCTTACATGCTTATTCCTAAGCCTGAAGTAATATTTTTTTAAAAAGTTAATGACCTACTTTTGGGGGGAATAGAGCATTTCCCCCATATTAAACCCTGAGGCTTGCTACAGAACACCAACAGTGGAGTTACCCTCATTCTCATTGTGCTAACAAATCCTCACAAGTTATTTATTTCCCATTTTAGACTTTGGACAGTGACTCAGTGTGCCCTGGAAATACTATCACTGTAGCAATTTTCTTGTAGCAATTTTCTTGTGTGGCTCAGCTTAATGTTCAAGAAATGGGTAGTTACAAGTCCAGACACTATAAAGATGGAGCTAAATATTCTTCTAAAAATGGGATGTTTGGTTAACGTTTAGTAGTCAACAACTTTCCTGCAGCCACACACAGTGCCAGAGTAAGAAATGGAATAAATGTCCTCATGCAGTGTTTGGTAAGGTCTCCCTTTAGGAGATTAACCTTGAATGTTAAGGATTTGGGATATGTTGGCTTCATCAGTGAGGCTTGTTGCATGGCTTTATGGTGTCTTTAATTCAAGCGATCAACAATTGGGAGGAAATGCCATACTTATGAGTGATGAATGACATAAAACTGGTTATGACTTAGATTAATTAACTCAACAAAGAATAACCAGTTCTTCTGAACCTAATATTTTTTGAGAACATCTATTCCTACATGGCTGTGTCCTGGTGTGGGATACGGAGTAGGAAAGCAAGAGAGATTCCTGCCTACTTGGCTTTCTTTTAGTATACTGACAATACTTACAGATGCCTTCAATACTCTCTTCATCTGGGTGGCCATCACCAGTCCTTAAGCAATTCTTCATTAATATGGTTTTGAGGACAATCTATATTCAAGTTATTGCCCTTATCTCTGTTAAGAAACATGTGGTTCAGAATCAGATGTTGTCTTTGCAGCGTGGGCTCTCCGATGGAGTGTACTGTCACTTGCTTTTTATTAGGTGAAAGGTACCCAGTAATAGCTTCTACTGTGCAGGAACCTGAATCTTTTCTCTCTAACATCAGTATTGTCATGTGGTCTTTTGTGAGAGTAGCTTTAGAGAAATCTGCTGTGCCTTTCTTTACTTGCTCATAGGAAAATATTTGTAAAAGGTTGATATGTTTAGAAGAAATTTATTGTGTCCCTCCTTTTCCCTGAGAGGATTATATAGTTCACTTTGCCATGCATGCCAAATATCTTTCCTTGCACAACAACAAAAAGTGGAAAGGAATTCTTTGGAAAAATCTTTAAATCGTTTAGATCGAAAGAATGAATGTGTATCTAAACAAAATTTTCAGGAAAAAAAAGTTTCTAACTACTAGTTAAATGTTGGATATCGAGCTTATCTTTACGCCCTATGCTTTTGCTCATATCTCCCCCAAACTTGGGTTTCAGTTTCCCTAAATTTAAGCAAAAAAGTAAAACTAAATCATTTTCCATGTTTCTTCTGCTTTTGACACCAAATGTATTTTTTCACCTGGAAAGTGAAGAAAATATCTTTTTTCTATATCAGAGGGTTGTTTTCAGGAAGGAATGGTGTTGAAGGAATGAGAAGGCATTATGCTGTGGAAATATACTATTATAACTTCATTCAGTATCAATCTGCCCTCCATGTTCTTTTAGGATTTACCCAGGAGAATGGCCAAGGATGACTGTCAGAACCTCAGTTGGTCACCTTTATCAGCAATACCTGAGACAAACCATACCCAGAATTCTGTATATAAACATAATTTTGGTTGCCTGTGAATTACTAGGAACCCTACAAGCTAACCCCTGTATGAGGAGCAGGCGCACTGATAATATTTGCAAAATAAGTCTATATACAAAGTACTAAAACTCATTTGATCCTTCCTGCAAAATATGAGTTAGTTAAGGCAGGGTTATTACTGTCTCTGTTCATCAAATGAGGCAACTGAAACCCATAGAAGTAAGGTTGTTCATGAGGGCAAGAGTCTCCAAGTAGGGTTACCTAGGGTAAGCTGATACGTTGTGGAGCACGACCTCAAAACTACTGTTATCTTGCTATACTTGAGTTAGAAAACCCCTAGAGTTCCACAGATTAGAGCATTGCCAGATTTGAAATCATCTCATCTGTTGACACCCCCATATGGCAGAAGAGGTCCAGAAAGTTTCTGAGCTGGGAACAAAACACTTGATCTCTTTACATCACATTGTGCTGAGGGTTAGATGCATAAACCCAGGATATCATCAGAGAACTACAAAAGGACTAGGCATAGTCTTTGATATCATTACAATGTCAGTGTAAATTTTATTGCCACTACCTTGGCATCTGTGTCCTGAAAATTTGCTTCTCCTCTCTGAGCCTCACTGGGAATAATATGTGCCAAGAAAGGTGTTGGCTCTTATGTAAAGCACAGGTAATAAGTCTGCCTGGCCTACTGCTTCATCCATAATGAATGCTCAACTTATATTTACTTCCTTTCATTCACTCACTCATATGCTTTTGAGACTGCTGTTTTGAACTATTCATTCTATTCTAGATTTTCTTGTGTAACCTCACTTGGAGAGGCATATTGCACCCCCAACATGACGGCTGTGGGCCCATCCTGTGCAGGACACTGCCTACCTTGGGGTGCTAGCATACAGTGCTTCCTGTATCAAGGGACCTGGCCCCATCTAACTAAGGGGCTCCTGCCGCAGAGCGTGATTGCAAGCGCATGCCTAGTGGAGAGATAGGGTTTCGTGAATGGATCTTTCATTAGTAACAAAATATTTGCCAGGAGGGACTGTAAATAGAAGAGAAGACTTGATTCACTTGCTCCTTTTCTCTTGCCCTCTCTTAGTTTTTGTTTAATTTAGTGTGTTTACACCTGAAGACACAGCTAGTACTGAGGCCCTTCCAAGGTTAAGAGACACCTTTCTCTGCCATCTCTCCTTTTTCCCCTTGGGCATCTTTAAGAGACAATAAAAAGGGTGTGGGTATGAGACAGAGCATGCGTTCACATGAGTCCTGGTTATTATGGGGACTTCAGAACAAGCACCACCTCAACTCTGTCTACAAGGGTTTAATAGAGCCCACACGAGCACCCGAGCTTACCTCAAGCACATTTTTTCAAGAAGAGGGTCACTGCCGGTCATTTCCCCAGTATTTCACTGCTGTCCTGACCTGATCCTTGTCTGCTCTACTTTGGCTACCCTAGCATATTTTTCCCTTCTCAAAAAGTGTTACTCTCATAATTAAAGACCAGGCAGCACCAGTGAAGGGAGCTGCATGGTTCGGTGGCCAGCACACAGGGCCCGTGGTCAGAAGAAAGGACTTCACTAAGTCATTTGGTCTTACTGGGGCTTCAGTGTTTTAAATCTGGGATAATTATATTTGACCTGTCTATTTCACTCTGCTATTGTGAGATTTAAATG
>NW_011888795.1:6068378-6074931 GCF_000151845.1 Pteropus vampyrus | reverse complement strand
TATTTTCAGTAAATTCAACAAAGGAAATTTCAAATGCAAAAAAAATGATAGTGAAAGCTAATTAGTTTTACATTTCTCAGAACCCTAAAGTTAAGATAGATTTAAGCTTCCAGTGCATCAAGCTCTGACAGTACCATTTAAACAAAAAAATATGATGCTTAACAATAGTCTTATTGTTACATTGTAACTACTCGAGCAAAAAAATAAAAGTATCTTTGGAGGAAGGGAATAGGGCTATTTACTAGTGTGGCCTCAGGTTTTGGATAACAATTGAGGCACTTTGATTTAATGCTTCTCTAGTTTCGTCAGTTACAACCAAACCAGCCCTCAGCTTAGGTTCTCCAAAGGAGACTGGCCTTGACCATAAGAGAACTCAGAGCTCTCCTGCAGTGAAACTCAGCCCCCTGTGGGATGTCATAACACAGATGAAATTGTTAACTAGATAAAGACTGTCTTTTCTGTACTGAGGTGACAGCAAAATTCTTACATTCCTCTGTCAGGCATCCAAAATTATGGAGGCTTTACCTTTATCAGGCCTTGCAGTGAGCCCAGAAGAAATGAAACAGGGTCTGAGACAGAGAGATGAATCAACTGATTCCTGAGTCAACTATGATTCCTGTCCTCAGGGGGCTCATAATCGAGGAATGGAGACCTATGTGTAAATAGCTATTTCTAAATTTGTAAACTAAGTAAAATGAACAGAATACTAAGAAAACACCTGGGAGCCTTTGATTAATTCTTCCTGGGGGAATTTGCCTCAGCCATAGTTATTAATGATTAATTTGGACTTCCACTTCCTCCTGTTTCTAGATCTATATTGTTGTTTAATATTTATAACTCGCTCTATCTATCTATCAATCATCTATCTGAGTTCCACCTAATGGTATGTTTTAGATTAGGAAAGATTCCTCACTTGGGAACACAGTCTGACTGGTACTTTGCTTCTATCATCTGTCCATCTATTCACCCTACAAATGTTCATGCCCTCTATATGATAGACATTTTGCTATGCCCTAAAAGAGATATAGAATTTACATAGGCAGTAACGTGTAATTTAGTAATGGAGCCAAAAACAGCTGAGAAAATTTTATGGATCCATAAAAGAGTTAAGAAAAAGACATGGAGAGCTTCTTAAATGTGATATCATTATAATCATAAGGTCAGGCAGTCATTGCTCAGAACGATGCCTGTGAGCCTAATGATGTTTTTTTCACATCTATTCCATGTTTACCGTGCATTCATTCCAGGCCAGACACTGTACTCATGTAAAGTGGGGAGATATGATCTCATATCATGAGACATTGTTTCTAATCCTAATGCCTCTCATTGTGATTGGACTTCTGCTTCTGCCCATCATAACTAAAGGGATATACACATTGGCTCCACTGTTTGTCATTCCTATTATCTTCTGTTCTTATGATTGGGTTTCAATAGACAAATACCAGGTGCTGTCAGAAGGTAAGAGGCTGAACATTAGGATGCATAAGCATTTTACAAGTGTTAAACATTTGGTTGCAACTTAGAATTTGACATCAGAGCAATAGGGCATTTGATGCATTTCTCATATCGGAGTAATGTGGACATGCTGGAAACAGGAGAAAAGGGGATTTGAGTTATGTAGCTAGGACAGGGGTCAGCAAACTATTGCGCATGGGCCAACTCCAGTCCTCTTCTTGTGTTTATATATAAAGTTTATCAGAACTCATGCCCATTTGTTTATGTGTTGCCTATAGCTGATTTCTCTAACACAGCAGAGTGGGGTAGGTGCAACAGAGACCAAATGTCCCACAAACCCTACAATATTCACTGTCTGGCTCTTTACAGAAGAGATTTGCCAATCTAGGATAACTTATGAATCTCTGAAGGATAGTATCATTAATCATATTTTTCAGTTATACAACATGTTCTGAAACTCTCAGTTGATAAAACTCAAAACAATTAAAAAGCAAGGGAAAAAATGGGCTGTGAGATGATGGACAAAACCTATATAGAGTATAATAGCCCTTCTTCTTCAACCAACTTGTTTTTAGGATATTGTATGTTTCAAGAATTTATGCCAGATGCTAGATATTCAGGCAAATACAACACAATCTGAGCTCCCAGTCTGTTAGTGGAGACGGACATGCAAATCAGCAAATGCTTCTCCCAATGTAGATGCTTTACAGCAGATAGAATTAAGAGGGCAGAGAGGAAGCATGGTGTAGGAGTTGCCTGTCTTCTTGGAATTCTGGGAAAGATTTACAGGCTTGTTAAAATTTGACCTGTGTTTGACAGGATGAACCTTGATAGATGAGCAAGGGTAGAAATAAATGTTTTATTTCTAGAAGCTTCAACTTTACCTTGAAATAATTTGATATGTTAATAACTACATCACAGTTTATAAAAAGCCATCTTCTACGTAATCTCTTTGGTCTTTATGATAGAGATTGGTTATAATAATTTTCTACATTTTATTAAGAACCAAGGCTTGATCAGGACAGTTAAGTTACTTGTTCAAGGTTCTACTGCTTATAAACAATAAAAGTGACCTGACCCTACTTCTTCTGATGCCAAAGCCACAGGACTGTCTCCTTGAGTCGAACTTTCCCAGCCCAAGTCTACGGATATTCCCTGGAACTTGTAATTGGTCTGAAAGACAGGAAGAAAGGGCCTTTGACTTTGCCTGCACTACAGTAACCTGCTTTATTTCAGACATTGCCAAGAAATGTTTTTTGCACCTGACATAATTGTACATGCTGCTAGACGATTGGATTCCATATGCTTTCTTCTCTATATGTATAGGAACTCTCATTAGAATGTCATAGGACTCATATATTTGCTCTCAACTTTCCTTGGAAATTTCCTTACTTCCTATTTTTTCCCCCCTTCCTTGTTTTGGATATCAGCTCATAGACCTTCTATATCAGTTATGCCCCCTCATCCCACAGTTCCCCCCTTTACTAATAGAGATTTGGACAGAGTGGTGAATCTGTTTAAATGCCACCACCCCCTGGTATTCGAGAGAAGAGGAAGGGTCCTCAAGTCCCACCATTCACCAAGTTCCAATGCTAGTAACTGTAGTCTCCCTTCCTTATGCTCGCTCCCCTTACCAATCACTATTCCAGATGCCGCTTCTACATTTACATTCTCACTCTTCTCTCCATATTCCTAGCTCCAAATGTTCAAGCTCTTCACCCCCTAAAACCTCTATTTTCTTCCGAGTTCTCTGTCTTGGGCCAGGGAAACCTCTGACACTGTGTTGGATATATCTCTTTTCCCACTCACCCTTCTGCAGCTAGAGGAGGAACAGATTCTACTGCCAGCTCTTACCCCAGCAAGAGTAGTCTTGAAAAAAAATATAAATTGGAGCTATCAGTACATTTTTCCTTAGCCAGAGGTAATAAAGCATAGAGGTTAAGACTTGGGCTCTGGAATCGGACTGCCAGTATTCCAATCTTGCTGTTTCTAAATAGGCCTGGTCCTTGAGGACCTCTTCTAATGTCTCTAGCCTTGAACTCTCCTTATTGGGTTGTTTTAAGAATTAAATGAGCACATGTTAAGATCTTAGAACTGTTCTCAGCTTTGAAAGTTTTAGTTATTATTATCATTATTTTTCTTTTGTATTTGAACTTTTCAGACCATAAGTCTCCATTTTGGCTTCAGAAAATATGGTTAACATAATCATCGGTTTAATAGAATTTTTGGATTAGCCTTGGAACCTAACATCCAATTATAACACTGTTTTTTTATGAGAAAATGAATTCCTGAGTTTCAAACAGATGAGTTACAAAGAAACTCTTTGACCAAAATCACTCATCTATAAGAGATGGCCCAACTTGAAGAAATAGCCTAATGGTGAAAGATAATTGAACATGTGTAAAAAAATTTTCACTAAATAATTTTACTAAATATTTTTACTAAAAATGTTTTTAGTGTACTTTTGAAATTACATGGCATTTCTAATGTACCTGCCCCAATGCAGCCGATCAGGGTCATGTATACAGTCCTCAGTCATTTGGTTTATGAAGTAAACTTATTATTTTTATTAGTTTTTGCTCCTTTGCATTTTGACCTTGGCTATTTATTTATTAAGTAAGAAACGAGAGTCAACAGTAGGATGACATCTGCTCATGGGTGTTAGATGTAATACTGACACATCTTTAATTGGTGGTCCTATCTGTTTTTAGGCTTATGAGCTGAGCTTGGTTAATGATTTGGCACTATTGCAATTATTGCTTCGTGGTACAGTGGTTACCATACAGGCATCTCCTGTCCTCTTTGAGCTCGGTCTCAATGAAGGTATCCCATTGCTTGCTTTATAAAATATCTATGACCCCTTTTAAGTTTTGTGTTTTGGAAATAAAGGTCATGAATGGTTTTCTGATGAACCCATCATATGCCTAAAACTAGGAAAAGTACTGTGGTTTATGCAAAGACAAATCCAACTGATTTGCACCAATACACAAATGGGTATAGAAAGCAGAGGATATTAAGTGCCCTGAAGAGGAACAATGCCTTTAGAGGAGGTGCAGGAGGAAAGTGGTGTTGATTGATTGGGTTTTGTCAACTGAGTTTGGACAATCAGTGACCTCAGGGTAGGGAGTATAGGAGAGTGACATTCCTAATAAAGGAAATAATATGAGTAAACATAGGGCGATAAGAAATCCTGGAGATAAAATCTGTCTGTGCTTGCTAATATGCCTTAAAAATGGTACATCTTAGTAATGTAGTCACGTTTTACTTCAAGATTCCTACTGATTTTAGGGCGAAAATCAACAAAACCCTTAAAAGGCAGACAATCAAACTCTTTCTCTCTGAATTGTGTGTGTACACACATACGCACACACACAAACTCCACATGTTTCCACAAATCAATGACAATACTAAATGAAGCAATTTTCCACAATTTTCTGGAAATAACTGCACACTTAAGCACTGCACTCAGCAAAATGATGTAGTCTATCAATATTTCTCAGTCCTGCTGACTTTCTGCATGGTCTCTAATAGCTTAGCCAGTCATTTCCTGGGTAAGTAGTTGAGGATAGGAGATTCTGTATCTGCAAGTATAAGGATCTCTTCACAAATAATTCCAGACCACTTCAACATGCTGTACCTTCAGTCAGTCAGGAATTAGGAAGATAGCTTCCACTTGATTATACCAGCAGGGAGGAAACAATCCTAACGATACTCAAGAGAATAAACCAATATAAGAGTTTCAGTCCAAGAATTTGATGGAGTAGGGCCAGCATCCTGTAGAAGGGGAAAATTGCCCTGGAGTAGGGTTGGAGAGGCAGATAACTTATCTGGAAAAGACATATATCTGTATAAAATAAAATGGTAGAAGTTATTAATTAGGTGAAAGCGTGTATACCATTGGGAAGCCAACTATGAACAGAAGATGCAAAATGCACTGTTCCTTGGCTTATGTTTTGTTTTGCAGTGAAGGATATGATGTACTATTTCTTTAGCTTTGATTGACATATCTGCATAGTCTAGTCACCTAATATCAGTGTGGGACTAAAACATAACCTCATTCCTTAACTACAAGGTAAGAAGATGCCCAGAAGAGAAGGTCCACTTCCTAGTAGCACCTAGAAAAGAGCCCAGGGCTTGGTAGGCAGTAAGTACTCTGAGGTTCAAGAAGACAGAAGTAACATCAGAAAAGAGTAGAATAGTCCCATTGCACTTCAAGGAAGAAATAAAGTTTAAGGTGGATTTTTAAAAAACAAATAAGACAAAATTGGTAGACAGAAATAGGGATGTTGACAGAAATAGTGATGGGTAGAAAGTGCATGGAAGAAGCATAGATTACTTAGCTCAATGACAGGAAAACCAAAATATAACTCTCTGAAAGAAGACTCCATTGCTTTTAAAAGTAGTGAGATTGCCGTCCCAGGAAGGATGGATGATCGCAGTGGGGGTTCAGTCATTAAATGAAGCAGAGCTTTGGAGTCACACAGATCACCATGGAGGCTGTTTCCAACCTCAAGCTTCTAAAATTCTAGCATATGAAATGAATCTTCTCAAAAGATAGAGAAAGGTAGTTACTAGATATTAGAGAGAATGTGTCTATCTGCAAATTTATTTAAATTAGGTAATGCTGACATTGCTCTGAACTTTTTAGGCAATACCTATTGTATGTAACTTTAAATTGTGACTTTGGAAAACATCAACCTGTGATGGTGATATTTCTTTGTGCAAATAGCAAGCAGTGAAAATCTCACATTTAGAAAACACTTTGATTTTAAGAAGGCTCGCACCAAGGAGTACCCAGGTGCTGCCAAGCCTCCAAATGAGGATCCTGAAGACAAACCTGAGTGCTCTTTCCACTTGCAATGTCTACAAATATTGACTGCTTTAATGCTCACGGTCTGTGACAGCTCATTGCTTTCGTTTCTTAAAGCTGATCTTCAAAGCCGTGAAGCAATAGCAAACTGTTTGAGATCCCAAATCAAAGAACAGATTGTGTAGACTCAAAAAAAAAAAAAAAAAGCAAACAAACAATTACATTTAAAAACAAAGTGTTGGAAAAAAACAGTGACAACCTTTTTTGTTCACCTGCCAAAGGCTCCTG
>NW_011888795.1:6018955-6067238 GCF_000151845.1 Pteropus vampyrus | reverse complement strand
GAAATAATAATTGCTTCCCCTGCATACATACCCACAGCACATTATTGAACTGAGAGTATGGTCTGTAACCTTAAGAGTGGCATACAAAAATATATAATGGTGCAGCTTACACAAGTGCAATCTTAATAACCCTACTAAATTTTGATCTCCTTCTTTGAGGTTATCTGATATATTTGTTAATGATGAATGAGCAACCAATGTTCTTGTCGTTTAAACATGTAGATAAACGTTTCATACTTCTCCAGCTTTATTTATTTATTTATTTATTTGGTAGGTGATGTATACTTTTAGCTTAACAAGTCTAATAGGACTAATAGGTATAAAACAAACATCTTTTTTCTGCCCTACCCTTCACATTCCCAATCCAAATTCAAAAAAGATACTATCAGCTGCTTCTGCCTGGCATTTACACTGTTCCGTGTTTCAAAAAAGGCATGTTTTCTTTCTGCGTGAATCCATGAATTTTAGACATTATCTGTGAATGAGCAATACAAAAGATATGGATGCGCCATTCATATGTGTGTTTGACTTTTTAGAGTTTTCGACTTTGAGCGAGGAGTAGAGCGGGAGGTAGGGAGGGTGGCATAAGCCCTTCTTTCTCCAAAATCAGGAAACTGTGAAATTTGGGTTCTTTCTTGCTGCTGGTTTCATTGCTGGCCTGCTCATCTGGTGTTTTAGGTAGATTATGGCTGCCTTTGAGCCAAAAGAGTTACTTGATGATTCTCTAGGGCCCTGTTTTCACACAATGTTTAGGCTTGAAATTTGCAAGATTGGATTTAGTGAAATAATGATAGAATGACTTGGACATTTTTATTGTCTACATAGCTGTCAGCCTGTACACATTTCAACTTTGTTGACAAATACATTCTAGATACTTAATAAGTGTTAACAAATAAATAGTGTGTCTTGATGGATTCTTTATGGTATAAAATAACCTATTAGGTTTGGGGATCATTTTTCTTCAGCTTTCAATTAGATTGGTTATTTTTGATCTATTTCTGTCTCTCAGAGTGATTACATTGTGATACATTGGACAAAAGTTATTACCAAAGTTCAGAGACCTGGACTCAGCTGCTTTATAACAAGGCAGTCCCCACACAATACATCATCTTTCAGTGCCTTTGTTTTTGCATTTATAAAATAAGATTACTAATCCCTGCCTGAGATTCATTGTTGTGTAACAATCAAGTAAACTGATGTGTTTGATTATCTGTGTAGCTCTTGAGTTGCTGAGGACCTAATGGGGTGAACTTTAACATACTTTTGTCATTTATTTATTCATTTATTCAACAGTATTTCCTCTTTTGTTTTGCAGAGTTGGATTTACACTAAATAAGAGTCTGGCAGACAGGCCGGTGAGTTAGGAGCTTGAGGATAGGCCCTGCAGCAGCCTATAAGTAATGCAGTCAGAGTCTTGCTCCTCACTCCCTGAGGATCCCTCCAGATCCTTGCTCCTTCTCACAGCTTAGCAAAGGATATCACCATCAGGCTTCTTGCATGGAACTCATTGCACAGATAGATATTCGATTACTTTATTCAGTTTTAATTTTATATTATTGGTTCCGCTTGTGGATTGGTTCCTACTCCCCCTCTCTCTGTCTCCCTGTCCACCTCTTTCTCTGTCTCTGTCTCTGTCTCTATTTCTCTCTCTCTCTCTCTCTCTCTCTCCCTCCCTCCCACCAACCACCCCCCTCCTCTTGATACACATAATTTGAGAGCTGGAAAGGATTTTGCAATCCATTTGACCTTTGCAATCCAAAAATCCTTATTGTTCTCATTCCATCTCTTCTCATTCTTCATCTCTTACTGAAGTTGTTTTCACTTTACATATAACAGGAATGGCTTTATTCTGGAGTACATTAGATAGACCTTTTAAAGCATAAGGATGTGAGGGTAAATGGAATTTTGGAATGGCACGCTGCACACTTGTGTGCATGCTTTTATTTTACATTCTCAACCTCCATACTTCTGCCTCTATCCTCCAAAGTGTGAAAATTCTTCTAGGACCATCAAGCACAGGGTTGTCACCCCTACTCCAATTATATCCACCTCAACCTGCAATGAATGCAGCAGCATTTTTGTTCTCTTTTTGCATTTGCAAATAGAAAAAACAAAGTTCTTTGGAGCCAGTTCTTTAAGGAAGTTTCTTCAATCACCAAAAAAGCAGAACCATTTAATAATGTGTACATGCTTTAAAGTGTGTGGTGCATTTGTGTGTTCATTTTCTCATTTTCCTGCTCACAAAACTTATAGGTAGGTATTTGGTTCCAATTTACAGATGTGGACATTTTTAGACGAGTTGTTAAATAGCTGGTAAAGATCCAAACTGGGAGTCAAGTTGTTCATTTTCTTATTAATGTTTATGGGTTCTTTGTATATGTTGGATTAGAGTCATTTATCACATGTGTCTTTTGCAAATATTTTCTCCCCATCTTTGGCTTATCTTCTCATTCTCTTGACAAAGATATGTTTTTGACCAACCGTATTTGCGCCAATGTACTCTCCCCCACCTATAGTGTATCTTGAAATAGGTTTATAAGATTAACTTGGGAGCAGTTGTTTTTTCTTAGACAACTCCATATTCCTTTTTTTTTTTTCTTTCAAGTAATAGAAAGCAGCCTTGGGGATGGGGGGGGCGGATAGAAGAATATCGTGAGTGGTTAATCTTTTTATTAATTCTTAATAAAGCCTTTCACTATTGTTGCAATGCACTTGTATACACATGCTGATATTTCAACACCAGCTATTAGTGTTGCCAGAAAGACAGAGAGGAGAGAAAAAGGAAAAGAAGGAAGAATCATGGCTCAATCCTCTATTTATTTGAAACAGTGACAATATTTAAATAATTTTTCTCAGTTATGAAGACAGGGTAGTTGTTTATTTCTTCCTAGAATATGAGCTCCCTAAGAGGAAGGAATTCATCCCATAAAATCTAAGAGTACCCAGCAGGTAGTAAGCATTTAAGCAATGTTTCTTGAATTAAACCGCCTAGCCTTATTTATTCTGAAGTGTTATGGCATCATTGGGCTTCTTATCACCATCTTTATCTCAATGGCCTCAACTGGCACAAAAGATATAATAATTGGAGGGAGCCTGATATGCATATCTATGAGTTTTAGTTCTTTTATCGTAGGTACTCAGAAGTCCTTCCTGCTGGTGAGACTATTTAAGTGACTGAGGGCTGATGGATCAATTAATATTTGTTTAATTCATGTTTGTTTTTATTCTTTAGAAAAATGTAGTAGAAAATCCCAGCTTAATTAGATAACAAATAGGAAGGGGGAAAAAAACTTTGAAAATTATACTTACCATTTAAATTTAAAGGTTAATATTAGTATAGCTATTAATAATCTCAAAACCCAAACCTTGATCACCTAAAGAGCTTCTTATTGCCTCTCCCCTGCCCCTTTCGCTTCTCCATCCCCCACGATGCAGGCATAAGAATCAAAGCTATTTGGGGATGTGTGAATCAACATATCGCCTATATCCGATATATCTTTGCCCAATGTACACATCCCAGAATTTCTCAAAGGCATGTGACTTTCAAGAATTTTTTAAATATGTAAATATTATTAAGTCTCTGATGAATTCCAGATACTCTGCATTATTCTAGGTGTTTGAGTGATGTGAAGAAAGGCTCAGATTCCCTGCTGAATTAGCCATTTCACATGTTACATTAATAAACATCAGTTAGCTTGCAAGTATGCTATGTTATATGAATTTAATGAACTTCTGAACCGAACAGAATGCATCTAAGTGACAAGATGTCGTCAAACAGAACAAAAGACAGTACAAGGCCCCTGAAAACCCAGAGAAAAAAGAGAAGCAAGAGGGGAAAAGAAACCCCACAACAAACTGTGTTTTGGCAGGGTGTAGGGGTGGGGTGAAAATCACTGGAAGACATCTTTATCTGAACATGAGGCTGTGCAGTAATCTGCATGTTCATGGATGTCCCGTTCTTGTGCCATATGCATGCATCTAAGGGCTAGATGATTAAAAGGCCCTGGTATCCCTGGCTGTTGGGCTTATATTTCCTTTAAATAAAATATACAAACTCAAAAAGGCATGGGAGAGCCTCCTATAAAAGATAATCCTCAGTAAAGATTTCAAGCTGTTAGGTAAATGAAATGTTTCCAAAGGAGACTCTGTATGTGTGTGTGTGTGTGTGTGTGTGTGTGTGCGTGTGCGTGTGTGTGTGTGTGTGTGCGCGTGCCTTCTAAAACTCTTTGCACCCAATAAATTAGAGATAAACTTTTTAAATCAGTATTTGCTATTCTCTTCTCCACCCTGTTTTTTCATTAAGTATCAAACACATTGCTGCTTAAAACTGCAGCAAGTAGGGTGCTATTAGATGTGGTATATACATTCACATGATAAATATTACACATATATTTAGAACACAATGCTATGCTAGTGTTTTACTAATGTAATAAGAAATACTACAGTACGTGGGGAAAAGCAAAGTATTGTCATTTGTATCTTCACAATGATTTTTTGAAAACTTTGGTAAAAATGGTTTTATAAGGTATTGTAATGAATTGGCTGTAAAAATTTTACCATTAAATACTACCTGTTTTGCACACTAAATCCAATATAAACCGCATATTGCCACATGCCATACTCAGAGCAGCAGGGAGGGTGGAGCAGGAACATTTTGTTTTTCGATGGCATCTTGCCTATGAGCCTTTCAGATCCTAGAGCTAAAAGTGAATGTTCTCTCTCAGAATTCCTTCCTTTTGCCCTTAATCATTCACCTTAATGGAAGTTTTAATCTTCAGATTCATATTAAATTTATATATCTATATGTCTTAGCATCCTTCTTAGATGGAAAGCTCTGTGAAAATGAGTTCTTTTACTGACTCATTTAGTGTGCTGCTAAGTGCCTAAAGCCTAGACTGTGTCCCATAATCTTGCTTGAATGAATGAACAAAAGCACACAAGGTATTTCAAGCTGATCTGTGTCTTTGACTATCAAAAGGCTTCTGCTTTATTGAAACAACAGTGAAGTTCAAGTCCTGTGTATTGTAACAATTTTATATACTCAGTGGCCTGATCAAAACAATTTTTAAAGTTTTACTTACTCTTATCATTTGAGAGAGGGCCAGAGAGAGGGAGATTCAAATGCTAATCTGTTCCTGAGACACCTTTACAGACACACCCAGAAATAATGTTTTACTAGCTATCTGAGCTTCCTTTAGCCCAGTCAAGTCAATGCATACAATTAACCTTTTCAATAGCTGTAGAAATACTACCAGGGATCAAAACTATGGAAAACTGGGCAGTAAATTAGTGTATAGCCTGATGTTTTACAACTAGTGCTCTTCACAGTTAGGGCAAGGGACTTCCTCAGTTTTTGGTACCGTCCAGTGTATGGCAGGACGTTAGCATCCCTGGTCTCTACCCGCCAAATGCCAGTATCACCTTGCCGTACACACACCCATTGTGACAACCCAAAACACTCCAGTGCAAGAAGGTCTCTCGAGAACTGTATCCTTTCACTCTGGCATCGTTTGAGAACCACTGTCTAGATTTGTGGTGCACTAAGACTGCTTGTGATTCAAGGTTGCCTGAGGATACCGTGCTGTTTTTATCTTTCCCCTCACCTTCTTAAATTCAGATTTACTGCTATGTGCCCTATATGACCTATCTAAATATAATTTAAATGGAATCAAAATTGAATGTGTTGAATATTGTTGTGAGTAGTACATGTCTCTTTTATGTGCTGAATATTGTTAATTTATAGAAAATGTAAAATTTCCATATAATCTACAGGGTAGGATTTTAGGAAAAAGGAAAGAATATTTCTGGTAAATCACTTTATTTCATTATAGTTTCTACAATTCATGTTTGAGTAGTTACGTTTCTGTTAGAAAATTGTAATTTCTTCTCTAAACGTAGCTAATATTATTATTTTGTTCCTAAATACAATTTAAAAATACATGTCTTGAAGCCAACTTGTCTTTTCCTTGTAGCATGGATTCCTCTTGGTAAAGAAGTAAATGGAGCACTATGAATTTTATATTTAATGCATAACTTTATCTTAGTCTCTGCCTTATTGGCAGGACTTGACCCATCCTATAATTCTACAATTAATGTTTTATCAGAAGTATAGTCATTTACATTTATCCCTCTAAGATTCAATCTTTTTTATTAATTTATCCAGTCATTCAGCCTCAGAATGCCAACTTTGCTAGACACTATTTATCAAGTGCCGGCCGGGTCATTCATAAGTAGGTAAAGTGCCGTGACTCTAAGAAGCTTATAAACTAAGAATCATAATGTCGGTAACTATTAATATTTCTGTAGTGTTTTAAAACTTACAATGCAAAATACATATTCCTATTTGTATACAGGAGACCCGAGAACACATTTTGTTTCACCATTTGCTCAATTATGACTTGATCTCTTTTGATCCGATGACTCTCTGAAGTATTACAGTATCAACCTATCCTTACGGGATAGGCTTATGATCGTTTTTTTTTTTTTTTTCTTCTCCTGGGACACATATAACTTGTGACCTATTGACAGAGACTGAATTTGTCCAGTTTGTTAACTAGAGAAGTTTTCATAGCTATTTTCTTTCTACATTTTTCATGTCAATTTAAAACATGTAGAAGAATCTGGAAAGAGCTTGTGAGAAATTTCTGCAGCTCCTATTTCAAAGAAAAGACAGACTTCTCTTGATGAAGCCTTGATGGCAGCAAATTTAGACAAGAACTGAAAGCAAAACAGCCTACTCAAGGTTAGGCAGTGACTCGAGTCATTCCATGCACTTAAACAATATTTAGGATGACCCTATGTAAACTCACATTATCACTTAAAAGCCAGTATAAAAATACTACCCATCTGCTGTGCTAGTCCTGCTGCTGCTTGCCACATTTCTCTGACAAGCTGTTGCCTCAGGATATAGAGAGAGTATACATTTTGGAATCCGGAGTTTGAGTTTGAAAAAAATAAAATAAATGGTATCTGGTACATATGGACTAGATTCTGTTCTTCCAAATGTAGATTTGTAACCTCATTTATTCTTAAAGATGATGTGTTAAATTCTTTTTTTTTTCTATTTCCCCCTTTTTTTTTTTTGACTCTGAAGATAGAAACTCTCATAATTTTATGCCAGCGACATGAACAATGTACAATGGGAAGTCATTTAGTTTACACCTACCATGTGATAAGCAGAGTGAGTATTGGGAGGTGTTTATAGCAAACATAGTTAAGTTCTATGCTGCCTTCAGTGGTATGGTTTCTCTGTGAACTATGTAACTTTTCAGGTATTAAAGAGTTGTTGGATGACTTAAAAAGTGCAGTCTATGTAATCATTTACAAACAAGAAATTTTCAATGTTGAATGACTCTTAATTCCAGAATTAACTGTGGCAGTGATACAGCCAAGGTCTAATCAGCCTCTTTCCTAAGTATTTGAGCATAATAGATGAGACTGGAATACAGATCCTCAGGGCTCATATTTGTCTCTCTGATGCATGAATCTGTGGATCAGGCCTTTAGTCAGGAATCTCAATCTGGCACAGAAGTGCAGTATTGTTGAGTGATTTGCTGTTTTTCCATGGGACAAAACTTTTTGTGCCAATTTCCTAAGAAATATCCAAAAGTAAAAAATAATAGGAGCAGCGATATGTGATCTTCCTTGATATTTATTGTTAGTACTTACTCTAAGCTTTTTTCTAGAAATTCTTTTGGATGAATATAATCTGCTTCATTACTCAAAAACTCTGACATTTCATTCATTCTTTCTCTCCACAGATATTTACTGAAATAATTATTTGTAAGACCCTGCTCTAAGAGCTGTATTAAATACAAACACGAGTCCAGCAGAATACGAAAGTAGACTATAGACATAGAAAAGGAGTACTTGAAGATATACTTTTAAGAAAACCAAGAAGAGAATTAGAGAACTTTTTGATACTGGACAGCAACAATGGGATCATGATACAGAGGAGGCCATTTCTAATTCTATGTTCTCCCTGAGGTTAGGGTAGAGTCTTACCTATGCACAGCATGCAGCATGTGAGGTCAGATTATTGAAGCTGAAAGACATGCACTAAATCTTCTAGTCAAAACTCTTAGTTTACAGATGAGAAAAGCAAGAGCCTTGGTGAGGAAGGGATTTGCCAGTGGTCACATAGATGTTTAATATTATTTAACAAAAAACCCAGCATGAAAACCCACATTTTTTTGTCATCCAAGTCAATAGTCTTTCTACTTTTAGTTTTGGATTTGTGTCCACTGTTACCCAAGGGTACTTCAGGCCAGCCAGTGGTGTATGAACCATTTCCAGATGAGGGCATTTTTGAGACAGGGATCTCTTGTTGAACTAAACTCACCTCCATGTTGGTACACACATTACTTCCTCTTCCCCTTTATAATTTTGCTGTTGGATTTAACACATGTGGTTGGTGCTAAAGCTTAGACCACAGATATATTTGAAAATTTTACTTATTTTTGGATGCAGCCTCCTTTGGCTCCAAATTGGCTAGTTAGACGGGATGGGGGTGGGGAGACAAAATGAAGACGAGATTCTGAACTGTCACATCTAATGATCACAGCCTTTTTATTTTAGTCAGCTACATGATTGATGCTGTCGCCATCGTCATCCTAAGCGAAAGAGTCAATTGTCTTTGGTTGCCTTTTTCGCTTTGGCTCCCATTGCTACTTCTTAGCAGTTACACGTTTCCAACCTAATGGACCAATTTCAGCTCTCCCCACATTTCAAATAAGTTGTCTTTTCTCCATATATTTGTTCATGCAGTTTAGCTCTTCCTGGATTGCTTTCTCTACCCTTTAAAATCTTTCCAATGTTTAAGTCTCAGATCAAGTACCACCCAGCCTAAAATTACTCTGCCTCTTTTATGGTATTGATGAAAGTTTACTTTGGATTATAGTTATTATACTGACACTACATATTGAAAGCTTGAAAAGAGAAATAGTTTGTATTCAGTTAGTATCCCTTTAGGACCTAGCACTGCCTCTTTCACTTTGTAAGTATATGAGGAATAAATTATTTTGGTGTTATATTCCTTATTCCTAAAAGTTGTGCATGATTCCCTTTGCAATTAAGTTAAAAAGTGTAAAAGTTGACATCTACCCGTGTTGGCAGGGCTCTCAGAATTTCCTTCAGTTTATCGCACTTCAATATTTAGTTTATTTAAAATTTTTATAATCAACCATTTTCTCTATAAAAAGCTTAAATTCAGTTGATTAATACCTTCCCCTTCCCTTTCCCCTCACAACAACAATAGAAAGAATTACATCTTGAAATGACAAAAGGAGACAACTTTTTGTTAATAGTTTGTCCCATTGCCTCCTTCAGCCACACAAATTCATGAATTCTAAAAATCTGGCCTAGGTCACTCTTCAAATCTGAGTGACACTGGAGTGAAATAGGACAGGGTGGCTCTGATCTAATGTTAAATCTCACAGCTTCTTCATTAGAACTGCCTGATTAGGCAATGGAAGTAAAGTGATGTGTTCTGAAAATATAACTTTCATGCTACCTAAAATGGAAGTTGGTCAAGAGGGTTATGAAGGCTTCATGCAGCTCTGACATCGCAAAGTGATAGAATAGTGAGGTTACCAGATTGATGTCACTGTTAATTAGTAAATCAAGTACTCTTAGCCTTCTCCTTTTAGGCAATAACTGACATTATAGACCTTAGTGGTTCATTAGATTACCACTTCCTTCAGAGGTGTCTTAATGTCTCCCAGTCTCTTGGAGTTTATGGAATCATTGGTTTACTCAAAGGCAAACTTATCTTCCATTTTTTGCATAGAGTACCACAGTACCTCACACATAGTTGGCATTCAATATGCAGTTTGAGTGAATGAATGGTCTCAGAGTTCTGGAATCTGATTTATGTTTATTGGCTGACTGATGCTACTTCCATCTCCATCTTACATTTCTAGGTCTTTCCATCCTTTAAGGACCTACTCCAGAATTTATTGATCTTCTGCCATGTAAAAGGCATTGTCCTAGGTTCTGAGGTGTTTATCCCAACAGTGAACAAAATTAAGTCCCTGCTCTCGTGGAGCTTAAATTCTAGAGGGTAGAGAAATGGACAATGACATTTAAAAAGTAACAATGCTACACTGAGTTCAATGATTATAAACACTAAAAGGAAAAATAAAGAATAAGAAAATGGAGTAGGAGTGTGGTGGATTAGCTTATGGGAGGGCTGTTTTCAGTTAAGTGCCATTTGTATTGAGACTTGAATGAACTGTTAGATGTGTGAAGGATCTGAGGAATAGCATGCCAGGCAGAGAAAACACAAATGCGAGGCTCTGATGCACAAGCATGTTTGAAATATGGAGGCACAAGAAAAGCCAAGTGCCTGGGGTACAATGATAGAAGAGAATGGCGGGTGATGAGATCAGAGAGGCAGCTAAGAACCAAATACTGTAGGGTATTATAAGCCATGCTGAGGACTTGGATCTTATGTTTAATGAGTTGAGAAGGAACAGGAGGGTTTTGAGCTGAGGCATGACATGAGCTGACTTTTTCTTTTACAGCAAAACTATTTTTATATTTTTTTTTAAATTTAAGTATAGTTAGTATGCAATATTATATTAGTTTCAGGTGTATATTGTAGTGACCCAACATTTATATACCTTATAGTTGTGATCACTTTTACCATGCAGATTTTATATATATTTGTAATTATATTTATATTTGTAATTATAGTTGGCATATAATATTATATTAGTTTCAGGTATACAACATAGTGATTAGACACCTAAACTTACGAAGTGATCACCTTGATAAATTTAGTATCTGTTGGGCCCTGTACATAGTTATTACAATGTTATCGACTGCATTCCCTATATTATACTTCACATCCCCATGACTATTTTGTAAGTACCAATTTGTGCTTAATCTCTTTCCCTTTTTCACTCATCCCCCCAACCCCCCTTCCATCTGGCAACCATTAAAATGTTCTCTGTATTTATGAGTTTGTTTTTGTTTTGTTTGTTCATTTATTTTGTTTTTTAGACTTTACACATAAGTGAAATATGGTATTTGTCTTTCTCTGTCTGACTTATTTCACATAGCATAATATCCTCTAGTTTCATTCGTGTTATTTCAGAGGGCAAGATTTCATTCTTTTTATGGCTGGGTAATATTCCATTGTATATTTGTACCACTTCTTCATCCATTCATCTATTGATGGACATTTATATTGCTTCCATATCTTGGCTTGATGATCTGCTCTGTACCAAACATGATTTTCCTTCCGAAGTGCAGATAACCTAATTAACACTTTTATTTAGTATGTGTGTGTGTGTGCATGCATGTGTACATATGTTCATGTGTAGGAGGGAGTTACATAAAGAAGATGACTGGTTGAAAAGAGATCAAGAGGTAGTTCCATATGTTATTTAAAAAAAAAAAACTTCTTAATTCTTTGCTATTCCTCATTTTAATTTTTAAATGTAACTGGTGTAGAGGGGTTGACCTATTCTCTCCTGCAAGCGAGATGTCTGTTTTAGACAAATTATTGTGACAGGCCCCCACATTCGATGGAAGTACAGAGGCCCTCAGATCCAGAATGGCTGTAGTATTGGAGGTAGCATTCAAATGCAATATTGACTAATTGTTTAATTATGAATGACAGCTCTGAATATTGTGCTCTTTTTGCATCCTTCACTGCATTTTTGGGACATCTAATAATTTTGAAAAAATAAGGATTCTTCAGTGGTCTTTGGCAACATTGCCACAGAAGAGCAAGTATATATTCTTTGCAAAACATTGCTTAAACAGAAGTGCTTAAAAATCCTCCATTAATTTTCATTTTTGCATTTTGAATGCTTTCCTGATCACACTTTAGGTATCAAGAGACTGAATGAGTCTGAACTGACTGTACGAGAATTTAAGTAAGAACTGGGAGGAGTAGAAATGAGGAAGCTATTTGCATTCCTGGAAGGCAGAACTCAGGTTTATTATAACCTTTCATGGTACTAATAAAAGACAGTCTGTTTTCCAAATACCGATTGTAGTGAGCTTTTCGTCTTTAATTTTTAAATTGTTATAAAAGTTATTTTTTAAAAAATCACCCAATGCAAAAGTATATGAAGGAAAAAATGGAAGGGCACTTATAACCGCATTCACTCCCCAGGGCTCACTCTGTCGAGTTTGCTCTTTTGTCTTCTAGGCTATTGTTTTATTTTGTTTCAATATATACAAATATTTTGATTAGTTGTGTTGTTTTTGTTATTCTTATTGCATGGAGATAGGGGGTGTTAAAAGTAAAAATTCAGTATTTGTCTTTGCTGCTTTCTCCCATTTAGTGTGTATAACGTGAAGCATAATTTTCCATGCACCATTTTGTTTCTATTTTGCAGCCAATTTACTTCCTAACTCTGGAGCTATAGGCAAGTGCTACCTATGCCCTCGCACCTCCCCGTGCCTTTGAAAGTTGTATCTTTCCTGCTCTCAAATCGCTTGCTCTTTAAAAAAAAAAAAAAGTTTGTTCACTTCTCTCTACTGCTTTGACAACATTTTTTAGGATTTCTCCTGGAGATGCTGATAAACAAATAACATAATTTCTCTTCTAAATGTTTGGACTCTGAAAGAAGAGCAACTGGAGGAATTTAGTTGATACAGTATGTGAATTGCTATATATTTCATTACATAAAATTTAACTTTTAAGTTCTATCTCCAAGGATAAAACTTTTTTTTTTTTAATTGTGGTGGTGGTGTTTTGTTTTGCTTCCACTTGACACTCATTTCTTGAGAATCCCAAACTGTCTTAAAAGTCCCATTTCTTTTAGGACACTAATATGGGTGTGACGTGGTCTATCTGTTTAAGTAGAGGAAGTAAAATAACATATAAATAATGTTTTTACAAGTGATGAATATGTATAGAGAGGTACAAATAAAAGAACCTGTGGAGGTTCAAGTGAGACAAAGCTTATTTCTAGCTAGGAGAAGTTCAATCTGGGTTGGACAAATTCATAATTAAGAATGCTTTCCGTTATTTTCATTCTCAGAGCCCCTGTGATCTTGGACAGTTTACATCATCTCTTGAATGACTAAGGGTTCTACATGTGAAAACAAACAAACGAAACAACTATAGAATCATGTCAAACAAGGATGATGTGTTCACGCACATCAACATTGCTATAAATTATTAAATATTTATAAAATGGTTTGACAGTATACAGCCTCTATGATTAATAGACACAGCACTTTATCTATCATGCTTCCTCATTTTAAATCAGCATCGACAATATCAATGATAATTAGACTTATGTTTTCTGTTTCTCTGAGTTTTTTGAAACATCATGGGTTAGGCCATTTGGCAGAATGACTTTAACCCACTGATCTTGACCGTTCTTTTTCTCCCTGAACCTACAGTTCTGGATTCTGTGCACCTTCTTGCCGTTCCTAACTGACATGGAGGGAAAGGACCAAGTTGCTGTTTCTTCAAACTGAGGATAGGAAATGAAAACTTAACATGCTCTGCTGAAACTGGAGGGTTTTTGTTTGTTTGAGTGAGTGACTAAAAAGAGGCAAACTGGAATACGGCCAGAACCAAAATCCAATCTCTTGAGGAAAATTAGAGCCTTTTTTTTCCCCCTTTGGGTAATTATTGTTTTCTTTGTCTTGCCTTCAAAGAAGATTGAGTAAGATTCTTTCTTTTCAGGAGATGACTGGCGAAATATACCCGCTGGGTCATTTGCATTTCATTCCTGTATAGTGTGAGGAAGAACATTCCCAACCCATTATAGCCATGGGCATGTCATAACAAGCACAACAGCTTTCTGGAATATATTGACTCTTAGTTGACTGAATTCCCCTGAAAGCTCTCCTACTTCTTCAATCGCCTTGTTCTGAATCAGTTATATTTGGTTAAGTGTCTATATAGTATATTCTGGGACAGTAGGAATACAACAGTATTATGAAAATGTGATTGGAAACATTTGAACTCTTAGTTTTGACATAAATGAGTTCCCAACTTTCAAGTTCCTAATAATCTTTCCTCCTAGTACTCTTAATCTCCTTGTTTTCCAGCATCTTTGCCGTGAACACTAAGGGTAAGGGTAAATTTTCACTATTTTATGCTTGATTTCCTTCCTTTCTCTCTTTTCACTTTTTATTCATAGCAGAAATGACGTAGTTTTCCTCCCTCTTCTCTGTCCCACCGTAGGTATACAGTAATGCATTGGTCTTTTAGCATACCACACTATAATTTAGATTAGGAAATTTTTCATTTTGTAAACCTCATTTCATTTTGTTGACCCTGAATGGCCTAAGCTGAGTTAAATTAGTCTTGTGTCTTAATGAAGATAAGTAAGGACAACTAATATTTAATGAGTACTCAATTTGCAACAGACTTTGGGCTAGACTTCTTCTTATACAATTTCTCATTTAATTTTCATGATAACTCTGCTAAGTGTGGGTTACCATTCTTCTTTGCAATGTGGGATCTGAAGCCCAGAGATATTAAATGCCTTGCCTGAGGATAGATGACAAAACTGAGCTTTGAACCCAGGCATTTCTAACTTCAAAGTCTATGCTCTTTCTACCTTGTGGAAAGACCATACAGAGGACCAGGAAACGGAGCCTTCAGAGGTAATGACATACTTATTACTTTAATGTTTGCTATCCCAGAGCATGCATGCTGCCTTAGCAACTATAATATTAAAATTGCATTGTGTAAGTCATTGGCAAGATTACCTTTTGGTTCCATTCTGATCCTGAGCTATTTAGAATAATTATGATTATGAAGCTATAGTTTTAATCCAGAAATATTTTTAAGTGATTTCTACATACCTAACATTCGGCTTAGATATATGTATAACATGAAAAAAGAGGATAGTCCTACCAGATGATAGATAAATAAGATGGAAGGATTGAAACAATTAAATAACTTAAGTGTTCAGACTTATGGTACTGATCAGATTTATTGATAGAGACAAGGCAGTGTGTCAAGTCGATCGTGGGCTTGAGTATACTGAGAAGGCATCACAGAAGGATTGGGGTGGTTTTAACCAGTACTGAGGAATGGTAAGATATGAACAAGTAGCCTGAATTTCTATATTCATTAATTTAACTTCCTTACCTGTTCAAAAAAGCAGACATAAAAACACAAGAAAGAAAGGAGGAAAGGCAAGTAGGAGGAGAAACAGACAGCTCAAGTAAATTGGAGAAATAGCTTCAAGTGTGTATCTCCTGGATCATGTATATATGTTTGTGTATGAAGGAAAACAAATCAAGAAGTGATGTCATTAAACTATGCTAAGTTTAGGAGCCAGTATACCATAGTTCTAGTTCTAGTTCCACCATTGACTTATTGTCTACTCTTAGGCAAGTCTCTCTTAAGCCCCATGTCTTCCTGGAATTGTAGGGACTGGGCTAGATGATCATAAAGTTCTATTTCAACTCTAGCATTTAATGATTTTAAAGTTCTTAGTGTGCTCTAATTGCCCTTTGCATTACATGAACATATAATAACTACCTTAATATGCATCAAGAGTAGTGTGCTCTTTCTCCTCAAAAATGTTGAAGGCTGACCTTGTTATAGAAAACCCTCTAGAATAATGTATTCAGAATTCTTAATTTTCAGTTTTCCCTTTTCTTGTACTTTAATGTCTATGCTGCTATATCCCTTCCTCTTACATTGGAAGCCAGTTTTAAATTTTGGTAATTGAAATCGCCCTTTTTATTAAAAAGAAAGAGTACTAGAACTAAAGATTTCTCATCTCTAATTTAGAATTTATTTTTGGTAGACTAGATGAAAATATAATATTTTTAAGAGGAAAGCATTAAAAAAAGGAACATGTTGGAGAGAAAATAGATAGCGGTCACTACCATATTCTGGTGGAAATGCTCTAGGTAAAATCCTCCCTTCTATTTCTTGAGAGGGTGCACCAAATTGTTCAAACAGCTACACTTTATCCCAAGGGCAGGTTGTACCAACCCTTAATTAAGTGATTCAGTTGCCTATGTGAGTGTCTCCACTTCTTAGGTGATTTAAGGTAGGTATAGACCAGGACATTTGCACCGATGTTGAGTTCAAGGTTGAACTTCATAAGAGGATGAATGTATCTCAAAAGCAAAAACAAAAAAATCCCTGAAGTGCCCAGTTCTGTTGTGAAAGAATTATACAACATCATCAACAAAAATTGTTTTCTCCATTATTTACCATTCTTTATCTTTCTACTTTACAAAGGAAAAATACACATTCTATTTCAAACAAATTATGACAGGGTAAAATTGACATCAACGCCTAAAGATTCTCTTAATTAGGAAATGAAAGCCCCTCTTTTTCTCATTTAAGACCAATGTGGCCTCATAGAAAGATGCTTACACAGAAAGCAGAAAATGTCACGAAAGCAGATAGACTCTAAGGTGGCCCTCAGCTACCTCCCGGGTTTCACTACTTTGTGTATGGAACTCCCCCTGAGTGTGGGCAGGCCCTATGACTTGCTTCTAACCAATGGAATAAAGCAAAGATGATGAGATGTACGTGGTTACTTATACATAATTATGTTATGTATAAGTAACATAAGTAACATAAGTAACATAAGATTGTAACACCATCCTGAGAGGACACTCTCTCTCGGTGACTTTGAAGAAATATGCTGCCATGTTATGAGCCACCATATGGAGATGGCCATGTGACAAGGAACTCAGGGCAGCCTGTAGCTAGAAAGAAACTGAAGCCTTCAGTGCAGCAGCCTGCAAAAACTGAATGTTGCTAACAACCACAGAAACTTGAAAGCAGATACTTCCCCAGTCGAGCCTAGTGGTAAGACCTCAACCCAGGCTGATGACTTGCTTGTAGCCTGTGAGACCCTGAAGCAGAGGATTCAGCTATGACTTGTAATCATGACCCACAGAAACCGTGAGCTTATAAATGTATGTTCTTTTACTCCACGAAGTTTTCATTGTTATACAGTAATAGTTAATACAATCGTGTTATTTTTAGAAATCACCATTTTCTTCATCTTTTATTCTCTACTTAATAGTTAACTAAGTGTATGAGGCTTGTTATCCAATCCTCAAAAATTGTTAAGGGTATTTTAAAAGTTGATTTATTTGTGACTTTTTGTAGGTCATAAATGTGCCCCTCAGTTTCTGGTATCTCTTCGAGGGAGATGCTCTTTGACTCTATAAGGAAGATGGATAAGGTTGAAAATCATTGACAAACACTTGTTGAATCCAATTGAATTATACGAAGATGAGTTTCTCTAAAGCTGTTTTTAAATCTTCCTATAGCTATGTCATAGATGGCATAACAGAACTTCTCCTGCTAGGAAATAGGGATGATCATCTTTTAGGCTTCTCTCATTTGCATAGTAGTGAAATTCCATTAAAAATCACATTAAGAGGAGTCTTAAAATAAAGCAGCCATTTTAAAAGGTCAATCCTGAAGAATTACAGAAGTGGAGCGGGCACCCGAACTGGCCATATTAAACTAATTCATATATGTCTGTGTAATGAAATGGGCAATTAGAGCACACTAAGAATCTTAAAATCATTAAATGCTAGAGATGTCTACATCAGGGCTGCTTCTTTCACCTAGGCAACCCTCGTGTAGTTTATTGGAAGACAGGAGCTTGACCATTTGGAAATGACAGAGGATCCTCCTATTCTAAAACAAGTTGTGGCCCAAACATGGCCCCAATTTGGTCATACCGCATCTGTGGGAAATTGCCAAAACCTCAGCTGTGCTCTCTAGCATTTCTTTACTCACCCAACCAACTGCTAGATGAAAAGCTATTTGAAAAGTTCCCAGAAACATCACTTCATATGTCTTTCTTCATACTCTCATCACATTACTCTAGTTTCTGTTCCAATATCAGCAGATCCCTCTTCTTTGGAGCCTGTTTCCATGATGGTGCTGTCTTACAGCAGATTTCCCTCAGTTTTGAATGAATGAATGAATGAATGAATGAATGAATGAATGAGTGAACAAATGAAAATGCTTAAATGTTAGTGTAACAAACAAATCTGCCATGAAGGATATTACATTTGGGGTAGCTTATATATAGCTCAGATTTATTTTTATAGGTTAAGCATTTTGTTAAACTATTTCTAAAACCTTTCTGAATGGGTCACCCCAAAAAATGTGAGAAAATCATTTGGACCCTAACTTAATGAGGGAAGTATTGGTTGATTTCTGGTCAGAATATGTCATATGATTTTGCCTCACTAAGTGAGCACGTAGAATCCCTGAACATTATGAGAAATTTCCCAAGAATGCGTAGCTCAGAAATGATGGGGAAGAAATGTAAATCCTCATCTTTCTGATTCCAAATTTTATGCTCTTTTTATTATTCATACACCATATATTCCACTAACATATTCTGTACACCACTGCTAACCTGTGTACCACATTAGGTATGCAGATGAATAAGGCCTAGAACATGCTCTTATAAGGAAAAATATAATTAAATGAGATAAATCCTGAGTTTTTTGGAAAGAAGAAAAGAGATACACAAAAAGAAGGCCAGACTAAATTAGATTATAAGTCTGCTGATGTAGGTAGGTAACTTCATCTTCCCAATAACTGTTTCCTCATGTGAAGAATGAGGATTAATAATCTCTTCTTTACAAATTGGTCGCGAAGATTGAATGAGAAAACACAGAGAGTGGCTGGCATTTAATAGGCAACTCATAATAATGAGTAACAACATGAGTTTTGAGGTGTCTCTGGACAGAGATGCCTCTGACTAAGGGAGTAGTGTTGGGCAAAGGAAGGCATAGGGGGTTGAAACTCAGTAGAGCTGGCCACTGCAGCTGCAGCAACCTTGTGACTGTGGGCCAACTCCTAAAGTGCTGCGATGCCTCAGACTCATCAGGTATAGAATGGCAATCATAGAATGGCCCACTTTACAAAGTGGTTAAAAGAAATGCAGATAATGGCACAAGTGTGTTTGTAAATTGTGAAAATCTACAGAAAAGTTCATTCATTATTTTTTTACTGTCAAGAATATAATAAGAGCCACTTCCTTTAAGATTGTGTCCTTTTACCTGTTTTTAAAATTATGGTATTCTTTTTGCCTTTATTGTGTGCATTCTAGCCAAGTAAATAGCATTTTAGTTTTTATTTATCATTATCCTGCTTTAGTTTGCCAAGACTGAATACTCTGTGTGTGTGTGTGTGTGTGTGTGTGTGTGTGTGTGTGTGTATGTGTTGTGTTTAGTTTTAACACTATTTGACCTCTACGGGGAACTGATGAATTTCTTGTACAATTGAATGTGTTAATATAGATGCTCTGTATAGTCACTTTGTACCTTATACCTGATTTTTCCACGAAGCTTAGACTTTATCCTCTTTCAGAGATAATAATAATAGTAATAATAATAATAATAATAATAATAAATTTTAATAGCTTTGGATGAAAACCTTATTAAAATACATTTCATATTTCTCTCCTTCCACAGAGGCCTTTCTAAGTATTTGAAACCTCTTGATGACTCAAGGTCATCATTATGACCATTCATTATTGTGCTTTGCTGAAATTCAGTAATTTTTCTCTGCTGTCCCCTCAGGCTGTCATCTGCCATTTCTGCTGTCACTGTGCTGCCTCTCAGAGTCTTTTGCCACCACCACCTTCTAATGTTTCTTGGTTCTAATCTCCTCTGGTATGAGGAAGAAGCAACAAAATGGTCATTAGAATTGTTAACTATAAGTCACTATGCACTGAATGATTGGTGCTACTAAAAGAGCATCCAACAGAAGAAAGAATCATTTTATTCTGGCGTTTGTTAAAATGATTATTTTACAAACAGAGCTGAGGCTGCGCCTCCTCCTCCTCCTTCATCATCAACATTTTTTTTTTCTTTCCCAATTTTCAGGGAAATCAGAAACTTGGACTATGACCATGTGCTTTCTTACTGTCTGCTCGGATTTTGTTCTTAAATCCTAACAATTAGAGAAGTGTTTCTAAATTGGATCATTTCAGATTATCTCAGTTCTCTGTGGCTTTAAGAATATGCTGATTTGGAGCCACATACTGTTGGCATCTTTCATCCATTTATTTGGACTATCAAGCAAGAATGCTCACAATCTCTCAATTGAAAGAAGACATCTTTATTTCCAGTTCACACCCTTCATCATAAGAAGGGTGTTTGAAATAAAGCCAAAAAGCATAACTTTAGTTTTCTAACTTCATAATACAGATGCCTGCAGTAATGGAAGAACATTTTCTTACTACTCAACCTTATCCCCAAATCAGTAGCAGAAAATGACAGTGATGCATGCAGACACCAGCAGCAAAAAGAAAAAAAGAATCACTTACTTAAATTTGTAGGAAAGGCTTTGGCTTTCTCGAAAGCTATCTTTAGGAAGTAAGTAGAGCTGCAGACCCAGAAGAAGAAGATACTCTTACTTATCATTTTCTTAGAAATTATCTTTAAAAGAATCATTGTGCCATTATTACCAAAAGGACCCTTTAAAATAGTTATGAAAAATTGCAAAATTAGGGGAAATTTTATTATGAAACAGAGATCTTGTTTTGCTCTGATTAAGACCGGGACTTGGAGGCTGGAGAGTTGAGTTTCCCAGCAGAAATAAGGACTTTCTGCTACCAAGTAAATGGAGCTGAGAACATTAAGTAAGCTGATTCTCCAATGTGGGAGAGCTGACAGATTCCCTGCTCTATCTTCTGAGATTAATTTCTCTTTTGTACACTGGGAGCCATCCAGTGTCACCAGGCCATGTTAGGATATACTCCTGTTGTTTACTCCTTTCTTTCTGGAAAGCCCTCTCTGCCCTAGGCTCTGCATTTCACTCACCTCCAGGAGGTGCCTCCTAAACCTTTTCCCTCCCAAGTGGAAAGTGGTCTCTCTCTGGAGGCATTTCCATGGCATTAGATCTACTCTTCTCTGAGATGACTTTTATCATTATGTACCTAGGACGATAGTAATTTATATATGCCTTTATGCCACCTGTAAGCTTCCTAAAGGCTGGATCTGCTTCTAATTTACTTCCTTTATAGATCTGCACCCTAATGAAGTTCTCAACTGTATTCTAATGCAGTTTTCAAGGTATGCTCTTAGCCAATACTATGGAAGGAAGGAAAGAAGGAAGGAAGGGAGGGAGGGAGGGAGGGAGGGAGGGAGGGGAGGAAGGGAGGAAAGGAAAGATTACTCTACAGATAGCTTATATCTAGGGCCCTAATGTAATAACGTTAGATAATAGTTTGACTTGTATGCCATTTTACTATTTACAATTTCTTTCACATGTATTTTTCATAGTCTTCATCGCTATCCTGATATTGTGTACATGGGTGTATAATGTATATATGCATGTATATCTTTTTAATATGTATGTATTGTATATTGCTTTCTCTCTCTCTCTCTCTCTCTCTTTCTTTCTCTCTCTGTCCACACACACACACACACACACACATGCACACACATTGCACACAAGTGAATGTAAGCTCTGTGAGGCAGAGACATTGTGTTCGACAATATCTTCAGCTCCTTGAACAGTGCTTGACAAGAAAAGAAAGCTCAATAAATATTTGTTAGTTGAATAAAGATATTACCTCATTTGATCTTCACTATAACCTTGTGAAGTGAATACAATATCCATAGTAAATCCACTTTCTTTGCAGGTAGCAAAACTGAAGCCTTCAAACCTGCTCAAAGTTGCATAGCTAGTTATTGGCCAGACCGTGACTTAAACTCAGATTTTCTGTTTTCATATTCTTTCTTTCTGTCTTCTGGGAATTTGCTATGTTAATAGCAAAGCAAGAAATGTCACACAAGGAAAATTTGTTTCCAAATTTAAATTCGTGATGCGTACACAAGAAATTGACTTTTCAATCCAATGGTAACAGATTGTGTAATTTTTAGGAGGAAAAGCCTTTCTTTTCTTCTTTTTGCCTTTATTACTCTATGTATCAGTGCACAGACACACAGACACACACACACACACACACACACACACGCACTCACACACACACTACGCAGTTCTCAACTTGTACTTTTCCAGTCTCTTGTTAATTACTTGTGTAGGCTCTCCCTGCCCTTACCATCCTCAGTGCCTGTCAGGGCTGTTGCTTGGTCAGGCCAAGGCCAAGGCCAAGCGACATGCAGCAGGGTTTGTTATGGTTACTTTGGCAAGTGCAGACGACTTGAGGGAAGTGGAACAGGGGGCATTTCAGGAGTAGGACTATGCTGGGTTGTTATTGCAAAAAGTTTATATTCACCCTAATTGTAGTTCACATTGGCAAGCAGAGTAAACACCCATGCAAATTACTGAGTTGTACTGAATATCCAAGGATGTCAATAATGACCTTGAAATACAAATGAAGTATCATTTTTTACTGAACAGCAGCCAGGCACCACATGCATTCTCTTTCTATCACTGCAGACAGTTTTGGTACATACCCATTAGCCAATAAAGTGGCACCCCCTTAAAGCCTTAATGCATGGAAGGAACTGGAGACATGTATGTTGTACTTGGCAACAAAATTGAGGTATAGCAACAGTCACTTTCTATTCTCAGATACCTCTCTGTTTTCTTTTATCTTAAAACGAGATGACTATGTAGGAGAATAAGGTGTCCAGTGATATAAGATCCTACATTAAAATACAAGAGAAAGCAAGCGTTCATTTTTATCTAAAGCCCATGTGTGTAGGGATGAGTCAGTGAAAAACTGCACAAAGGATATTTTAAGCCACATGTTATCACAGATTCTGTGACATCGACAGTGAGTAGCCCAGGAACTCTCCTAGGCTTCTTTTCATATTCACTCAGACAAATCATAACAAGGTGAAAGGGACCTCTATCCAAACTCCTAAGTCAGATTGTGCATTTTAACATGAGTCCGGCTGTAGTCCATGGACTTGGGCTCCTCGGTTGTAGCAGGACTCATTTCTTTCCTTTTTCCTTTCTCATCAATGACTCAGGACACTCACTGGAGAACCACGTGCACTTCTCTTCCCGGAATTATCACTGGGGAAGTGCACGTCCTGTAAGCTTACTGGATTTGCCCAACGAAACATGCCTCTACTTTGATTTCACCTCCTGTATGTGGTTTGCCGAGATGGGCTGCTGGGGTTTCCCACCAGTCCACGACTCAAAGTTTCTATTTCCACATTTTGACTGCCAGTTCTATATTTGGTCAAAATTCTGCTTTTTGCCTGGTTTCCTAGGGAAACAGTTTGTAAAAGCTGCTGCTCTTTGTCCATCTGCCTCTCCCGTCTGGGTTTTTGATTGTACACCCTGATTACTTCCTAATCTTACAGAAAAGCAAAAAACCCAAAATGAGGGAAAGCCCCATAAAATTTGTTAAAAATAAGTTTATGAAAATGAACGGTCAGTTAATGGGGGGAGTTGTTTATGTTTGTGTGTTTCTAGTTATCTATATGTTTAACTTACTGTAATAAGAAAGCTAGTGTAAGTAAACAGAAGGAGGGTCATGAAATTGTATTCCGTGGGTGCAAAGACATTACACACAAAATATAAAGATAGGCACAATGATACAATAACATCCCTGCCCAGGCCTTCTAATCAGAAGTATCATCTATGACATAGTTAATGAAATACTAGACTTAGAGTCAGGTAATCTGAGTTGTGTTAGTTTAATCTCAGCCTGGACCTTCTCATCAACAAGAAGGCTTCATTTTATTATTGTAGTTTAAGCTCCTTGTGCTGAAGCTTCTGCACAGCAAACCTCATTTATTAAGTAAATATATATTATTTTTTTCCAGTTTTTATACTCCAAGGCGCATACACATTGACCAATCAAAACTATGTAGAACAACGTAACCAATGTCACTGAGTTGATAATCTAGCAATAAACAGTCTAATCCCAGATAAATGCTTATATATTTTTAGGCTCATTAAAATTGAAATCAACCCCTGAAGCTCTAATATACAGTTATTATGGACACTCCAAGCTCCAGGGGCAACCAGATTTAGAACCGTTAAACTAGACAATTTCTAAAATCTTCTTCAGGTTCTTAGTTGCAAAATTCTCTCTTGAGCTTTTCTTGGGGAGAGAAGCTGGCAGAGAAGAGGAAGGAAGTATGCTTTCTTACTTTATAAAACACCTATGTTTACCTCACCCGTAGAATTATGTCACTGAATCTAATGCCTGCTAGGTTCTCGCATTTTCCTCAGATATTTATGTATTCCAGAAGTCAAAGGTGAGCTAAGTCCTTCACTGTGGCTCATGGATAAAGGCTGTTTGTGGGGAGCAGATGTCCAGGTCTCACTTCAGGACATTGTCACATGTCTCACTTCAGAAAATGGTCACATACCTACTGTTGGAAACAGAGCCCTCAGCAGATAGAATCTGTTGTTTCATTTAATTACTTTTCAAGATGCTATTACCAGAAATTTTTATGTAAATACATATTTTATTCCCTGAGGCATGTTAATATGAGACCAAAATTATACAACACTCCAAGAAAAACAAAATTTTCTTTTGATAGTTCTCTCTCTTTGTTATTGGGAGCATGCTATTGGATAACGAAGGTACTCAAACTTAGCCAAAGCCTCTTTCTTTGGTATTCAGTTTGCAGAATCATAGGAATGCAGTATTGCTATTCAATAATTCAGCACATTTCAATTCAATGAACATTTACTGTTTGTCTTCTGTGGGTCAGGTGCCGGGCCCATGCTATAGAAAGTGCAGACACCGTTAATAAAACAAACTCTTAAGAGTCCCCACATTGTGCTAAAAGCATGTAACTAAACTACTGGCTAGACAGTAATTGTTGCCTCAAAAGAGGTACTAATTTATTTTTCAATACTTATATAGCATTTATTATATATCAAGCACTGTTCCATGTACTTTAGTGACCTATGTCATCTTCAAAAGAGCCCTCAGAAATATGAGGGTACTATGATTATCTTCATTTTGCACTGAGGAAACTGGAGCACAGAGACAGTAAGTAAGTAATCTGCCCAAGGTCACTTAGTCAGTAGCAGTGGATCTAGTTGGCGGGCTCTGGTGTTTGTGCTCTCAGCTACTATGCTGTGCTCTGCGAGGCAGGAGGAGGGGCTATGGGCTCAGTGGATCAAAGAATGAGGCATCTAAACTAGGATTTGCAGTGACCCCAAAGAGCATGGTCAGGAATGTCTGGCTCTTGGCATTCATAGCAGTGTACATATGAAAGCAGTGAGCTTGAGGTTCAATATAGCCTCTGTGGTTGTGTTGAGAGTATAGTAAGTAGACGGGTCTGGAATAGGAAGTATAGCTAAGTGGAAGGTAAGTTTCAAAACAAATCTTAGTGCCGGAATACAAGGGGCTTTGAAAGTCAGGGAGCCCATCACCTCATCTAATTTGTCTAAGTGAGGCCACCAGGCAGTTATGAGGCCAGCATGGCAAGAAGAGCATGCTTCATATCCACAGCAGCAGCACTCCACTTGAGATCAAGAAGGTAACGGCTAAAACCTGCTGTTCTGAGACACTATTTGCCTCTGTTGGTGAAGAAAACTTCCCAAATTCAAGCTGTTTGCTTTAGTACAACCTCGTGTCCCATTAGAACCAAAGAATTCTGAGTTGCATGCATGTTTCTTGCTCTATTGGCCAACCTTCTCTACTCTTCTTAAAGAAAATGATTTCTGGTTTACCCCTTCCTACATAGGGATACATCTCCGCTGAGAAGAGGTAGCCAGAAATGAGAAGGGCAAAGTGCTGAGGAAAGCATTTTGGCCTTCCTTGGCATCAGTTCCAATCACTCACACACAGCTGCAGCTTCTCTTTCTTTCTCCATGAAGCTTTCTTGATCAACTAGCAAAACAAGCCCACTGCACAGCTCGTTTTTTCAGACTGCCATTTGAATCTTTGGGAAAAACATTTGCGAACACTGCCTGTGTTGAGGTTAGCTGCCAGCCCTTTCACTTATGCCTAAAACACTTCGAAGTTACCAACTGATTTTCTTCTAAAAATTTTTAAACTTTCTTGCCGCTGCCAACCACCTCACCCCATTTTCCCACACAGTATAACTTTTATTTAGGCCAGTGTCAGGGATGTCATCAGGCACGTAAACAGGTTCAAAGGATGACTTCTTATTCTTGGAGTCAAATGTTCACATACGGAGAGCTTTATACTCCCTCCATCTCTGTGAAAATAGTAATTAGGTCAGGATATCGTCACGTGTATGATTATAGGCTTTGGAGTCAGGCAACTCTGGCCAGAATGTGCCATGCTTTATTCTCACTGAACCTCAGTTTCCTCATCTATATAATGGTTGTTAACTATACTTGCCTCACAGGGATTTTTGGATTATTAAATGCAATAGTCTATTTACAACATTTAGCACAGTGCCCTGCGCATAATACGTGCCTAATAAATGTAGCCATTCTTATTATTGATTACAACAGTTATCAATATTGAACCTTTGAAGATGATTCATGCAGTTAAAGTACATGACTTTACCTCTGAATGATTTTATGTAGCCACTGGCCTATACCAAAGGCAGGGATGATAAAGGGAAGATATAGACAGTTCTCACTCCTTTAAACTAAGGCAAGTGGCTCCCACTTGTCCCCACATTCTCTCTTGCAGGTCTTACCGTGACAACTGTCTCTTGGGAAAAATCTAATGAGTGTCATGGGTGCAGGGTGGACGGAAGGTTCCCCAGAGAAATGCCAGACAATGAAAAAGATAGAGAAGTTAACACAGTGTGTGATCTCCAGTGTTTAACCTAGCACTTGTTCTTGTCTCCATCTCTCATCAGAATTACTTGGGAGCTTTTTAACCACATCAGTTTCTGAGCTTCACCCCCAGAGATACTGGTTTAATTGTTCTTCTGGGGAGTGGGAGGGTGGAAATTGTTATTTTTTAAGCTCCCCAAGTGATAAGCCAGGATAAAGAACCCATGACTTAGAGGATGGGCAAGCCAAGGGAGGAAATGGAAATGTTCTGAGGGCAACCATTAGAAGAATCAATGATGTAAGATAGACTCAACAAGTGTGTTCATCTAGCGGAAGCTTTGCTTCTGCTCTATCTCTTATCTCAGTGTGGCATTTGCAGGCAGTACAGAAAAAAAGGATGAGGACCTCAACATCAAGGATGTGAAAGTTGCTTCTAATCTTCAAAAAGATATTAGGCAGGAGCTTTAAGACTTTAGCTTGCGCAACAGCAAAAGCACCTGGTATATGTCTGCTGGGGTGAAATATATGTACTGACGTGAGAGTCTCGATGTCAGGCTCTTTGAAAGGACAAATTTTCTTGCTTTAAAGGTCAGGATAATAAAAGAATTCTATGGCATTCTTATGAGTCTTTAGATTTGGATGCTTGGTTACAAATTATCTCTTTTCTCCATGCTTTCTCATTTTCAGTTTTCAAATTACAGGGGATTATCTAGTTCAATTTCAGCTGCCTCATTTTACAGATGAGCAAACTGAGTGATGCCTGACATCTCAGTATAACAGAGGCAGATGTCTTGTCTCCTTATGAAGTGCAATATGCCCCATGCAATACTGGGTTCAAGGATGGAAGAGCTAACTTTGGAGTGTCTCCAGCTCTCTTATTGACTCTTTTTGATTTCTTGACCAAAGCTTTGAATATTCCCATGTTCTCCTGGTTAACCAGGCATCTTATTTTCAAAGATGGCTGAAGTTTCTTCTTTTTGAAAAACATAGTCGTTACCTTAACTGCCCCAAACACTGCTACTGAAGAACCATGACCTTGCTGAGAGCCACTGCTTGCCAAATGAGACTTAATTTTCCCTAAGTACTTAGGAGAAGAAAAACAATGTATATGATAGGCTTTTGGCCTACACCCATATCTTTTGGGAGAAGATGGAATTTGGCATGGCTCATATTCTGATTTAAAGAAAAATGTTTATTCTGATGTCATTTATCTAATTAACAGTAAAAAGAAAGATTGAATTTTCCCTATGCAATGTCATCTGGCCTTAGAAATTTTAGAGTTAGATGGCCCATATCAATTGTCTTGTCTTCTGTGAAGCTTCCTAATGGATGACTCTAACCTCAGTACATATATTTCACCCCAGCAGGTGTTCAGAAGATATTTTTATATCCATGGCTCGTGTGTAGCACAAATCTATCCCTTATCATATCCGTTTGTTCATTCAATAAACACTTGTTGAACACCATCCCAGGATGGTCGGCGGATATGGAGGTGGTACACAGAGATTGTGGAAGGCAATGAATCGTGTAAGTAGAGGTCATGGAGGTAGGGCTGCAAAGAACTCTTTTAAGTAACACTCAAGGGATTGATAAAGAACAGCCAGCAGAGGTTTGTGAACACAGAGGAGTAATATGATTAGATTTTTATTTTAGGAGGGAACTCATCCGATTGTGGTTTATTCATTCAGCAAGCACTAACTGAGCACCTTCTGCATGCCAGACACCATGCTTGACTCTGAAGATACAAGAAAGAATAAAACATAGTCCTTGCCCTCAAGGAGCTCACAGTCTATTGAGTTGCTTTTCTGACTTTCCCACTAGATTGTGAGCTCCTGGAGGGCAGGCACTTTTGTTCAACTGACAAAAAGTCAGAGTTAAACCTGGATTACAGTCCCAGCTCTATTATTTTTACTCTAGTCACCTCCACCAACTGATCTGTAAATTAGGCCTAATAGTGCCTGCCTCATTGAGGAGGTAGAAAGATTAAATGAGAGAAGGATAGGATGTACTTGACACAGCAAGAGCTCTGTAAACCTGTTTCTTTCTGTATCACAGTGCTGGGCATGTATTAGGCATTCAGTACTCTTCTGCTGCCTGGCCAGTTACAGAGCCTGTGTACTCTGGTGCGTCAGGGTTGGGGGGATTTCGGCCTGGGGTCTGTAGCTAGCAGATCTCTTCTCAGCTGACCAGTGATCAAGTTGCTCACTCCAGGCTCTGAACTATAGTCCAGTCCCATGCTGTAAACTACAGTTCTTAAATTCTAGACATGCATCTTGCAAAAGTCAGAACCAAAGTCAAAGGAAAATGATGAAATTTCCTCTCTGGCCAAAATGCTGTTATTTTACCAAGGGCAGTGAATCTTGGCAAGATAAGTTGATTTGCCTGTGCTTGTGTAATCAATTATATTTCCAAGTGACTAGGTCCTCACAGTGGCTTAAAGAGAGGTGTTGGCTGTCCCTGGCCTTTGTTTGACATTTTATTGTTTCCAGAGCATTTTCACAATATATTGTTTCACTCCTTCCTAATAAAGTCTGATTTCCACATGGTTAGATTTAGTACCCTTCGCTATATCTATTCAACCACTGGAGAGATCGAGACTCAAGAAGGTGATTTGCTCAGAGTCATAGGGCTTCTCGTACCATCTGTTTGTAAGAGGTTTGGTGTTACTTGAGAGAACCTGGGAGAAAGATATTAGTACTGTCTGTCTGTGTCTCATATGATCAGGAGTTCTGAGCTCATTTTCTGGCTCAGTGAGTGAGCTGAGGAAATTCAGAACAGGATTTCTAAGACAGGGAAGATATGCTTCCCTGACCTGTGAAATCGCTGTCTTTCCCCTGACTTGAATCACAGGTAAACCTATTCCATCATAGTTCATGTCTTCTATTCAAGATATTGTTAATATTTAAATTTGACAAACTGTTAAACATTTATATTCTTCCAAGGGTAGTCAGTCGTCTGCAAGCCTAGCTTGTGAAGTATAGGTAGAACCTACATGATCCAGAATAGACAAGTGAGGTATAGAAAGGTTATATAACATATGCAAGGTCATGTGACTAGTATATGTCAGATTAAGGCTTAAATCCTAGTCTTCTGGCTTTAGAATCTAGTGTTCATTATGGTATATGGCATACCAGTCTCAATCTGACCTCCTTACTGTTGGCTGTGGGTTAGGCTTTCCCTTTGGAAGTTAATGCTCTGTAAGCCTAAACCTGTAAGCTTCTAAGTTTGCCGTAGTAATGCTAGTATGAACTGCTCTTTGAAATGAAAAATAATATTTTGCTTCAAAAGGATAGTTCCACTTTTTTAAAGAGTTTTCATTTATTTCCTAATTTTACCTTTAATTTTTCTAATGCCTCCCAAAATGTTCCAAATTTCTTTAATCTACAAGTTGGAAGTGAGAGGTTGGCCTAATTTCTATGTTCCCTTTGAGCACAAGCAATAACACATTTTAAAGGATGATAAATAGCAGTGTAAAATATAGACGGATTCTATAAATACCAAAATCCCTATAGTCAGAACTAGGTAGAATAAGAGAAGAGTAAAACATTCTTTCGTCTTTCCACATCACGCTCCTTCTTCTAGAGGTAGTATGGTGGTGAAGAACACAAATAATAGAGCCAGAGAGACCTGGATTTGAGTCTTGGCTCTTCCTGTGCTACTTTCAAGACTTTAGGGAACTTATTTAACTTTTCCCAGGCCTCTGTTACTTCATTTGCAGAGGTTTAATGATATTACATGCAATTTGTAGAACATCTATTTAGCACGATATCTGCATATTTTTGGTTGGTAATTATGGTTATCTCTTATCATTGTTTTTATCTTCATCTAAGACCTTTTCTTTTACCCTTCAAGATATTTCTATCCATGTCTTTTCCATAGAGAGGAAATAGTATCGGCTACATTTAGTGTCAATTTAAGCAAGTGTCATGAGGTGTTTTGCATTTCTAATTTTATCCTTACCTTTATTATCAAAATGCTGACTAATACAGTATCTGCCTCCTTTTGCTCACTCAGTAAATGCAATTTGGATGAACACATTTTAGTTTTTAGTTATGAGACCAACATAACAACATAGCCAAAAGTTTAGAAAGTAGAAAAGAGAAAACATACTCACAATGCATCAACTGCAGTACCACACATGATGTAGCAGTTAAGGCCATGGAATATAGACGTGTTTGAATCCTGGCTGCAACACTTTGAGCACTCTATTTACAACTCTGATGTAATTTCTTCATCGTTGAATGAGGGCAATCAGAGTACTTTGCCTAACGGGAGGTTGGAAGGTTGGAAGGATGAGGTGCATTTGAAGCATTTCAAATTACGATTGAGTTTTTTTCAGTTTGGCTTTATGATTACACTGACTTTGTGTGATGGTGCCTCATATCCACTGGTACGTAGATGCCTAAGGAGGAAATGGAGAGAACTCCTGGAAACTTACAGCCATGCTTTTATGTAAAAACTGCACGTAACTCTATGGAACCTGTAAAAACAAACAAACAAACAAACAGAAACAGCTTCCATCATTCTTCTCACCCTCTATGTGTCATCAGAGCCCTTGTAACAAAATCCCGGGACACTCATGTTTCTCTACCCTGGCCTTTCTTTAAGTATTGAGCTGTTAGCATCAGAAATCATCACAGCCACTTAGATGCTCATTTCCTTCAGCTTCTCATTAAAGCAATAATTTTTTAAGATCAGCAAAAATCATATATTTCAGTAAGTAGTGTTTGCCCTGTTCTGGAACAGGTGACCTGCCCTGCCAGGGGCCTGAGCTGATCTGCAGACACCTTATCCCATGCAGCCGCACACATTGGTTGACTGTACCCGCAGACAGTTCCCTCACTGTCACTAAAATATTACTGACACCTTCATGCAATGTGTAGACACTGAAAGAAAGGAACATAGAGGGACACATGAGAGCTATAGGTCAATTACATGTATTTTTACCTGAAATGAAACGTAAGAACTCGTCACTTAACTCTTGTGTATACCTTTTGTGGTCTTTACTTGGAATATCATTCTTGCTACATCTCTGGATGTTCAAATTCCTCCTTCTTCCAAGACTGATTAAAATGCCACCTTTTCTTGTGAGTGTCCCTTCATTTCCCCAGTTTGAACTATCTCCTTGTTCTCTGTGTTCTGATAGCAATGATTAAACAATTTTACTTCGGAGATGTCAAAAATTTTCTGCTATATCTCCTAGAGGGCAGGATCCATGTCTTAATTATTTTAGTGCTAGTACTTAGTAGGTGCTCAGCAAGTGCTCTTTGAATAAATGTATTATATATTGTCATCTTCTCAGTTATGTTTAATTTTTCTCTTGATTAGAAGCTTACTGGGTTACATCTCATAAGTAAAACAATGTGATCCTTAATGTTTTCTATGTACTTGAACATCTAGTTACTTATTCTTCTCCAAAAGACTCTCTTTATATTCAAGAAATGTTGGAGGCTAAGTCCATAACATTTAGCATTGTCAAGAGAGCGAGGCATTGCTGAAACACCTGAGTCAGTCACTGTATCACATTTCTTGATTAGAAAAAGAATAAAGCTAGTAATAGCTTGCTCTTCCTACCTGTTCCTCAGGATACTTAGAATGGTAGAGAAGGTGAAACATAGACTTTTTGATAATATTCATGGTGATGTTGTAAAAATAACCCTTTGTATATTCATGACACTATATCAAATATTTCATTCTGATTAGAATGACACTCTGGACCCGATCCTTTCAAGTCTTAATCTCTAGTTACTAAAACTTGGGTGGCGGTTTCTAGAATCAGTATGATTGTATACAAATCCTTCCTCCTTATACCAGTTGTGTGAATTTGAGCTAGTTATTTAGCTTCTCTGTGTCTGTTTCCTCACCTGTAAAGTGAAGGAGCAAAAAAGACTTATTACTTCAAAGGACATAATACACACACGTACAGAGTATACAGAGTAGTGACTCCATAAATGTTATTATTGCAATGCTTAGACATTGTATAAGGCCCTTGAACAAGAGAAAATTCACCACGTAACAGAAGTATTTCTCTCTGAAAGGCATATCACTAGAAAGTAGTTTTAAGATAAAAAGAGAGAGGAGAGATTGAGGCCAGCTTGATTAGGACTCTGTACTTACTTACCTGTATAAAGAAGCTATGGGGTCTGCAGAAACTGAGGAGAAAGAGCCTTTGTTAGTCGAGGAAAAGGAGCCTTGCACAGAGATGGCACCAGCACAGCCTGACAGAATCCTCTGTGGACCACATCTGTTTGTGCCAGCTGTTGTCAGTCTGTGTAGGCTCGCCAAGAATAACAGCAATGATTTTCACTTTACAGCATCTTCCATCTCGGGATCTCAGAATGCTGCATAAATGTAGATTAGGGCTCCCAAAATTTGTTGCCAAGAATGGGCATACTTTATAGGGCATCAAGAATGCATCAGTGTTCTGAGTGGATATTTCTTGGTGGAAAGAGGACTAAACTAGTCTCAAATTAGACCTGCTTTTCTGATTTGTGCTTTCTTCTTAATTCTGTACACATTTTCTAGATGACCTTGGGCAACTCAGTTCTCCTCCTTGACTCAGGTTTTTTGTTCATTTGTGTTTTTTTTTTTTTAATTTAATGAAGGGATTTATCTACCACTAAATGATGTCCAGTGTGTCCTCTTTTTCTGAAATCTGCAGATAGTTCAGGGGATCTAAAGTTACTTCCCCAATAGACTTTGCTTGGCACATTTTGGAGAGGCCCAAGTTCTCGTAGAATAGAATATTTTCATAGTATTTTGTTCACAGGCCATAATCCAGGAAAAAAAATATTACTTTGATCACTGGGAAATAGCATTATCTTTTAGCTTTTTATATGTAAGAGTATTAGGTCTCTACATGATTCTCTCTTTGTCCACCTCTAATTACAGTGCTATTTATCATTCCTTTTTTACTATTTTAATATTTAGCATTAACCCTTCAGCTTGTATCAGAGATTGATAAAGGAAGTTGTCTTTCGAACAGCAGTCTGCTCCTCCTTGAATCATTAGTGAAGACATTGAAAACGTCTGTGTCTCTCAAAATCTTGTACTCAGTTCATCTCCATCAGAATTACCTGGAAAGCTGGTTATGCTTTGAGTTGCCGTCTTTCTACATAGAGGAAATATTACATCATGAAAAGTAGTACTTGTCCCTAAAAAAGTTTCCTTTGATAGTTCAAGACTTTATAATATATGATTAAACTCTCCTAAATTTCATGACCTGGAAGTAAATAGGTCATACAATCCCTCTGGAAAAAATGCAGATGCATTTCATGTGGTGGTTAAGTGTGCACTTTCTCGAGTTAGCAACTGAATTTAAATCCCAGGTTTCTAGTTACCATCAAGGTGATCTCTGTGCCTCGGTTTTCTCATTTGTAACATCAGAATAGTAACCACATGATGGGTTTGCCATGGTGATCAAATGAGTTAATTAATGTAAATTATTTTGAAAATTGGCCCCTGCTAAATACTCAGTATATCTTATTTTCAGTCATAAATATATAAATTAGCACTATGTATTTCTGCTTGAGAGTTTACAGAAAACGGTATTTCTTCACTAGAAATACTATTATTTGAATCATAGTTGATGATCAGAAATTAAATGCTGCTGGTCTTTAGATTTGGTATCAACACTATCTTTCCCCTGCTCTGTTGCGGTGCTAATGAATGACACTGAGTCATTCACATTCTCTCATCCACCTTCCTGCCACATTTGAAAGACATTCATAGCTCAGATTTGACATACTCTTTGTGAGCATTTGATACAAGTCATGAGCCTTATTAAATATTAGCACATCCCATGTATCATCTTAGGTATTACTCATAATGGCCCTGAAGTAGAGGCAATCCCTCTCCCCTGCCTATCGCCCCAAAACCCATGTACAGATGAAGAAGCCATTGCTAAGAGACATTTTAAAAAACTTGTGAAATGTTATACAAAATAAGTGGTATAGCTTGGTATTTAAACCAGCTTTGTCTGCTTCCGTAGCCCACACTTTCTCCATTATACCACAATCAATGTTTCTGAAAGTAAAAGGGGCCACATTGGTCTCCAGCCTCTGGTATAATTAGCATCATGCTTTAATCAGTGAGGTTGACTCTCTTGATTAACCTTTATGATAGATCATGTAAGTTTCATATTTCTAAATGAGTATATAGAGGCAGCTGTAAATTAGTGGAAAAACACTGAGCTTGGATTGGAAGACTCATGTTTAACTCCTGGCTCTGCGACTTACTAGGAGTGTGATTTTGGCTACGTCACTTAGCATAGTCACTTAGCAAAACCACTAACTTGGTTCTTTTCTTTATACAAAAAAAAGGAAAAAAAAGAGTTCATGCTATGGAAAGTATTAAAGTAAAGGTAGTGTGTATGAGTGTTGCACCAGGGTTCCTTATTCCCTACAAGTGGAGCATGGAAATGTGAAATGTTTTCTCTTTCTCTCAAATTCTAATTCGAGCCCCTAATCATCTTGGCATATTTTGGTAAACTTCTCTTCATTGTAACCTCTCTTTCCTCTTTATCCATATCATCCATCGATATGTTTATGTGATATTAAACAACATAGCATATCTTTAAGCACATCTTTAATAATAATAATTTCTTAATCAGTGCAGGCAGTAAATGAGTTATGTGACCATCACATTTAATAACTCACGAGGTAAATCCTGTTGACCTCATTTTGTAGTTTCAGCAATCGATATTTAGTCAAATGAAGCACATTGTCCTGAGTCACGTAATTGGTAAGTAGTGGATGTAGAATTTAAACCCCAAAGCAGTTAGCCCTTAGATCCTGTACTCAAGTGTCTAAGCCATACTGATTACTGTCACCAGTCAATGTTTTGCTTTGCCCTTCTATTTCTCTGTCATGTGCTTTGATTTCCGGACTGGGATATACGTTCTTTGAACTAGGTATATCTCACTTATCTTGATAACTGTCTTAATGCCTAACTACTAATATTTGTGGATAATTTAATGTAGATTTGTTTCACCAGAGGATGCAGTTTTCCAGACTACTGGAATATCCAAGGACTTTTAACTCCTTCCTCTTCTTTGTCTCATCATGTTGTTACTTTGATTTGATTTTTTCAGGTCATGCAAAATACTTTTTCTCTGTTACTCTTGCTGAGACACTTCTCCTGCCTCCCCTTGCAGGCCCAAATATCCAGTGTCATCAGTGTGCCTCTCAGAGGGTGGACTTGTTTGCCGTAGGTGGCATCGTTACTGCACAAAACACATGCCATTTCTTTGCATCCAAAGTGCCTTGGATCTCTGAACAGAACCTTTCTGACTCAAATGAAAACCACCTTGTGTCAGGTGAAATAGGGGGAGTTAACCATTTGTTTGCTGGTGTGCATTTCCCACGAAAAACTCAAAAACAGAAATTTACCTCAGCCGTGGAAAGTGATGTGCCAAGTGTCATATTTGCATAATTAAAACCGAAAACTGATTTGCATGTTATTTCAGTGTCTGGTGTCACGATCAGGCATCTGTCGAGCCCACTAGATAGAAACAGCTTGTATAGTAGGAAAGTGTTTCTGTGCATATCAGACTGAAAATCTAGGTGCCTTTGTTTTTTTCAACAAAATGTCCTCACTTCAGGTTCTTCGTTCACTTCTGGCTTCATATCTGAAAATGCCAAAGAAATGACTGAAATTCCATCTTGTGTAACGGATATTTATTTTCTTGGGGTCGTTCATTCTTTACTCTATTTTAGTTCGATAATTTAAAAATTATAAAGAAAAATTTTTAAATTACTCATAATCCCACCATTCCACATGAGCCATTAATATTTGGTTGTATTTCATTCTAGTATCTGTTTTCTTAATACCTACATATACCTCATGGGCGCACAAACTGGCACTCTTGCTTATATATTTTTATGTGTCCATAATTATCAGATGTACTATTTAAATATTCTCCTTTTTCAACATAATAATGGCAAGGATTGTGAGACAATATAAATATCTAGTAGTAAGGAATTGGCAAAACTCCATTCTGCACGTAGTCTTGTAAGAGAACGTGGCTCTTGTAAGAGAAACACTATGATGTCTACTTGCTATATCTCCATTAAAAGTGTAGCTTCTGGTTGAGGATAGCTTCTCTATGGGACAATGCAGAGAAAGCAGTGCCTTGTGATAAAACCTTTCTTCTCAATGTTGGAGCAACTAGCCCTTTCCATTGTTCCAGGTAACCAAATAATGATGAAATGTGTTCTCAAAGAATGTTACTGCCAGACACTAGTGAGGCACAGAAAGACAAGGTTTAGTTTGAAAACATAGCCTTCAACAATAGTTTGTTCCATTTATCAAATTTTTATATCTTGACTCTTAGTGAGATGAAACCTACCAATGGAAATAATGTCTTGTAATTGTCTCACCTTGGTTATATCCAATTACTTCTGTATGACTGCATAAAGCCCATTAGTGGAGGAAAAACACATATTGTTTTTAGCTATAGTATTGTGGAAATAGCTTCTTTTAGTTTTGTGTAGGGACGATGTAAAGTGGCATATAATAGAGGAGCAAATTGAGAGAAATCTTATTACCCCACAGAGGCAACTTGTTTTCTTCTTTAAGGAGTGCCATCCCAAGAATAAAGAGGAAAGAGCAATGAAATGAGAACTTTGAACTAGGTTGGCAAAAGATCTCTGAACTAGCTTTTCCCGAACCGTGAGTTTCTGGGGTTCTTCCTATTCGCCTTTCTTATTTTTTTGCACACCAGGTGAGAGAGTATCTGTGGTTTTCTGCTTGAAGCTCATCTAGGCAGGAAAGCAAAGGGAGGCTGCTTTGGTCTGAATAGCCAAATACAAGCCCTACTTTACTATTTATTTTTGAATGCCAAAGGTTAGGATGTAGAAGGTCAACAATTTGGACAGGCAGCAAAACACACGGTCACCAATTATTATATATTCCAAGACTTATAGTTAAAAGAACACAGAATAATGACACATCTTGTTAAAACAATTAATGCGAAATTCAGATACACTACACTGAAGTACCTTATCAGCAAATAGGAAAGTGGAGAGTTATACTAAAGAGATGTTATTACTTTGCAAACATCCCACTACCAAGAAGAAAGTCATCTTTGTCTGCGGTTTGTAAGCTGTCCTTTCTGGTAATTATAACTTTCATATATTTGACATTTAATATTTTACAAATCTTCTTTATTGAATTCAATATTATCCTCCATTTTATAGATGAGGAAATCGATTAATAAAGACTCAAACCCTGAAGGACCTGAAATGGTGCCCTAGACATCATGCCTAGAAACAAGCATGCTTAGGCCCTGGCACTCTTGAGGCTGGCTTGACACATGGAAACTGAGAATGGTGGAGGTGAAGAGAGACCCTTTTTTCTCAGCTCAGTCTCTGTCATCATAACATCCTAATGTGCAAACACCACAGACCCCTTAATGCACACCCAGCACTTTCTCTTGACTTCAGTAACATCCAGGAACTTCACCATGCTGTAATTCAGAATCATCACTGTTTAGCTATGATTCCAAATTTGGCATTGGAAAGGTGACTTAGAGGCATCAGTGCATGGCATGAAAAAGAGAAAATGAAAAAGAGGTTATAAGAAAATCAAGCTTTTGGAAGTTGAAGACTAACTGGAGTGGGATTGAAACTTAGACTCAAACTTTTGAAGTCAAAATTTCATTCTTTGTGTCCTTACTATTCATTCTCCAAGAAAAGGACCTTATGAATAGGAGAAATAAGAGCATACTTTTCTACACATGAAGCTGTGAGGAATGTTCATTTATGGGTTTCTAATTATTCATAGGCAGTTCACCTGCCCCTTCCTTCTCTACGGCCCACTGCTGTTAACGTGAAGCAGAGAGGATGTCCAGCAGACTTTGCTCCCTTGGTCTGAAAAGGTGCTCCTTCCATTAAACTGTGAGACATTGAGAGTAGAGTAGAGTAATTCAGTAAGAGTCAGAAAGTAGAGGCAGCCTAAGAAAATTGCAAACTGCAAACTTGACACAGTTAAATAGGGGGGAAAAAAGGAACTAAAATATCAGAAATATATTTTTTTTCTGGCAGGCTTTCAGCTCTAAAATGGGGCTAATTCTACCTTTTGAAAGAAGATAATTTCCATGTTTCTTTTTTCAAGAACACATAATTGAAGTTATTTTCCCTCTGAGAGAAGGAACCTCTTGTACATCATTACAAATGGACAAGAAAAATGAGCAGCTCTGGTACCAGAGTGATAGAGTATTCATTATCATGTAATGTCTCTGAATATCTTGGCTGCCTTTTCTCAGTATTTTATCTGTCTGGGTGGTGTTTATCTGGTGAGATTCAGATTCGCAGTCAGTTCAAGTTATCTAGCACTATGTAACTAGGAAATGAACAGCAGGTAACTTATGGGAGAAATGACCCACGCTGAAGTCAATATCAAAGTAACTCAAGATATATTGGATTGGGTAGCCATTTTGTTAAATGGATTCTTACCACATGTATTAAAATGGTAAGATTGTTGATAATAAAGATTCAAGGTAGCAGGTGTTCTTCTTGGCGGGGGGCGGGGGAGCGGTTGTCGTGGTGGTTCACTGTTTGCACCTTAGTCCATGTTTCCTTTTCTCTTTAGATGGGATGGTGGAATTCTTCTCCCTCCACCCAAAGAGAAATGGTGGTAGGATAATGTGGTTAACTTTGCACATTCTTGATTTCATGTCCCATGTGTAGTGAAAGTTCAGTAGGCTGCAGAAACCCTGTGACCTGCCGGCTGCTTACTCAGATTCAGAAGGCTGAATGAAGTTCTGCATTGTTTCAGGGAATGCTGACAAGTGATTCAAGTCCTCCTGTAAGTGGAAATCTCTGTAATAATGAGGTTTCCACTTACTCATTGTGTCTGTTTTCATAGGCTATAAAGTATCCGTAAATATCTGTGATTTCGCTATAACTGTCTATAATGATATGTGCCCTGCATATTATGGGCATGAAAATATGATAGAGTAGAATCAAAGGAATCTTTGAAAACTTCATTTTACACATAAAGATACTGAGGCTCAAGGAATAGAAATGATTCAATCAAAATTATGGGACAAGTTAAAGGCAGAGCTGAGATTAGAGAGATAAATAGATCTTCTCTACTAATGGGTTCCTGTGTAAGAATACCATAAAGTGTTACATAAATATGACGAATATTGTTATTTGTGTTATTCTTGATCTGGTGGTTTTCTTGCTCACCAACGATTCTGCCCACGTGTACTTTCTTGGCAGAAACAGTACTCATCTGTGCACAGCCTCACCCCTAACTTTTACCAGGGACCTAGATCCAAAGTTGATTGCAGTATCCATATGAAGCCATCCCTGGAATGATGATCAGCTGGGCCCCTAGCATGAAGAGAATCATGGCAGAGAAGAAACATTTACAGATACTTGAGTGTTCATTTTTTGATTCCTGACACTTTTGTGTCCGTAAAAAATATATATTATATGTCCTTTTTGTTTGTTTTTTCTTGCTGGATTTTTTTATTATATGTTTTTAATATCTGAGAAAAATCTTTATTGTACTAAAATCAAAATATAGAAAAACATAAATAGAATATAAACTACTGCCCTATCACTTTCAACCATTAACCTTGGAGGATCTTTGTCTCCAGTCTCCCTTCTGTGTGACAGTTTGAGACAGGTCAGCCTGGTCAATAGGCAGGGTAAGCACCTTCCTTCTTGTGCCTCCTATGGTTACATCTCACTACAACAGAGAATGGAAAATGTAGTCTAGCTGTGTGCTCAGAAAATGAGGAAACAGATTTTGGTGAGCAGTTAGCAGTCTCTGCCTCACTTAGTAAATATCAGAATCCTTTTTAAGCATATTCGCCATTAAATTACTCAGAAATAACATGATCTCTGGTTGCATTTTTCTAAGGCATCATTGACCTTGGTGTTTGAGATGTTTGCCAAGATGCATATATCAAAAGCATGACTTTAATAAAGTCGGTCCTCATTTTCAAATTCCCTAATGATTCGCTGTTGCCTAAAACAAAGTCCTCACATTGACCACAATTCAATATTATCCTCCATTTTATAGATGAGGAAATCGATTAATAAAGACTCAAACCCTGAAGGACCTGAAATGGTGCCCTAGACATCATGCCTAGAAACAAGCATGCTTAGGCCCTGGCACTCTTGAGGCTGGCTTGACACATGGAAACTGAGAATGGTGGAGGTGAAGAGAGACCCTTTTTTCTCAGCTCAGTCTCTGTCATCATAACATCCTAATGTGCAAACACCACAGACCCCTTAATGCACACCCAGCACTTTCTCTTGACTTCAGTAACATCCAGGAACTTCACCATGCTGTAATTCAGAATCATCACTGTTTAGCTATGATTCCAAATTTGGCATTGGAAAGGTGACTTAGAGGCATCAGTGCATGGCATGAAAAAGAGAAAATGAAAAAGAGGTTATAAGAAAATCAAGCTTTTGGAAGTTGAAGACTAACTGGAGTGGGATTGAAACTTAGACTCAAACTTTTGAAGTCAAAATTTCATTCTTTGTGTCCTTACTATTCATTCTCCAAGAAAAGGACCTTATGAATAGGAGAAATAAGAGCATACTTTTCTACACATGAAGCTGTGAGGAATGTTCATTTATGGGTTTCTAATTATTCATAGGCAGTTCACCTGCCCCTTCCTTCTCTACGGCCCACTGCTGTTAACGTGAAGCAGAGAGGATGTCCAGCAGACTTTGCTCCCTTGGTCTGAAAAGGTGCTCCTTCCATTAAACAGTGAGACATTGAGAGTAGAGTAGAGTAATTCAGTAAGAGTCAGAAAGTAGAGGCAGCCTAAGAAAATTGCAAACTGCAAACTTGACACAGTTAAATAGGGGGGAAAAAAGGAACTAAAATATCAGAAATATATTTTTTTTCTGGCAGGCTTTCAGCTCTAAAATGGGGCTAATTCTACCTTTTGAAAGAAGATAATTTCCATGTTTCTTTTTTCAAGAACACATAATTGAAGTTATTTTCCCTCTGAGAGAAGGAACCTCTTGTACATCATTACAAATGGACAAGAAAAATGAGCAGCTCTGGTACCAGAGTGATAGAGTATTCATTATCATGTAATGTCTCTGAATATCTTGGCTGCCTTTTCTCAGTATTTTATCTGTCTGGGTGGTGTTTATCTGGTGAGATTCAGATTCGCAGTCAGTTCAAGTTATCTAGCACTATGTAACTAGGAAATGAACAGCAGGTAACTTATGGGAGAAATGACCCACGCTGAAGTCAATATCAAAGTAACTCAAGATATATTGGATTGGGTAGCCATTTTGTTAAATGGATTCTTACCACATGTATTAAAATGGTAAGATTGTTGATAATAAAGATTCAAGGTAGCAGGTGTTCTTCTTGGCGGGGGGCGGGGGGGCGGTTGTCGTGGTGGTTCACTGTTTGCACCTTAGTCCATGTTTCCTTTTCTCTTTAGATGGGATGGTGGAATTCTTCTCCCTCCACCCAAAGAGAAATGGTGGTAGGATAATGTGGTTAACTTTGCACATTCTTGATTTCATGTCCCATGTGTAGTGAAAGTTCAGTAGGCTGCAGAAACCCTGTGACCTGCCGGCTGCTTACTCAGATTCAGAAGGCTGAATGAAGTTCTGCATTGTTTCAGGGAATGCTGACAAGTGATTCAAGTCCTCCGATAAGTGGAAATCTCTGTAATAATGAGGTTTCCACTTACTCATTGTGTCTGTTTTCATAGGCTATAAAGTATCCGTAAATATCTGTGATTTCGCTATAACTGTCTATAATGATATGTGCCCTGCATATTATGGGCATGAAAATATGATAGAGTAGAATCAAAGGAATCTTTGAAAACTTCATTTTACACATAAAGATACTGAGGCTCAAGGAATAGAAATGATTCGATCAAAATTATGGGACAAGTTAAAGGCAGAGCTGAGATTAGAGAGATAAATAGATCTTCTCTACTAATGGGTTCCTGTGTAAGAATACCATAAAGTGTTACATAAATATGACGAATATTGTTATTTGTGTTATTCTTGATCTGGTGGTTTTCTTGCTCACCAACGATTCTGCCCACGTGTACTTTCTTGGCAGAAACAGTACTCATCTGTGCACAGCCTCACCCCTAACTTTTACCAGGGACCTAGATCCAAAGTTGGTTGCAGTATCCTTATGAAGCCATCCCTGGAATGATGATCAGCTGGGCCCCTAGCATGAAGAGAATCATGGCAGAGAAGAAACATTTACAGATACTTGAGTGTTCATTTTTTGATTCCTGACACTTTTGTGTCCGTAAAAAATATATATTATATGTCCTTTTTGTTTGTTTTTTCTTGCTGGATTTTTTTATTATATGTTTTCAATATCTGAGAAAAATCTTTGTTGTACTAAAATCAAAATATAGAAAAACATAAATAGAATATAAACTACTGCCCTATCACTTTCAACCATTAACCTTGGAGGATCTTTGTCTCCAGTCTCCCTTCTGTGTGACAGTTTGAGACAGGTCAGCCTGGTCAATAGGCAGGGTAAGCACCTTCCTTCTTGTGCCTCCTATGGTTACATCTCACTACAACAGAGAATGGAAAATGTAGTCTAGCTGTGTGCTCAGAAAATGAGGAAACAGATTTTGGTGAGCAGTTAGCAGTCTCTGCCTCACTTAGTAAATATCAGAATCCTTTTGAAGCATATTTGCCATTAAATTACTCAGAAATAACATGATCTCTGGTTGCATTTTTCTAAGGCATCATTGACCTTGGTGTTTGAGATGTTTGCCAAGATGCATATATCAAAAGTATGACTTTAATAAAGTCGGTCCTCATTTTCAAATTGCCTAATGATTCGCTGTTGCCTAAAACAAAGTCCTCACATTGACCACAGCCCATTTCTCTAGCTTCATCCTAGCTCTGTGCCTCATTTTTTAACATTTTCACTAATATTCATGTTCTTTTATACATGTTCTTTTATACTGTTCTTGAAATGTCTTGTCTTCTTTTTCTTTTCTGTCCCCTCCCTCCTTCTTTTCCTCTCTATCCTCCTTCCTTTCTTGGTAATATCTGGTAAAATCAATTTACCCTTCAAGATCAAACTAAGAGGCCATCTCCCATCTTAGAACACCAAATTCATACAATTTTTGTAATTATCTATTTTCATGTCTCTTTCTTCTGAAACTGAATTGTCAGAGCCGGGAATCCTGAATAATTCGACTTTAAAATGATACTGCTTGACACTTGGCAATTTCTTAAGAAAAGTATGTTAGGAGAATTTTGGAGTCCTCTGAGATCTATTTCTCAAAAATTTATCTGCAGGTCATGTATTTTGCCTTTTCTAGGACCTTCGGGTATTTCAAAGAACACACATATTAGTGATTAATATCGCTACTTATAAGAATGTCTTTTTCTTAGAAGAGGCTAGAGGCTTTGTTTATATTTGTTTTGAAGCACTTTTGTTTCACTATTTAGCAGTAAACCTCCACTCTGCAAATATCTTTGCTTAGATAATAGAGTCAGTAGATAAAAGTCCGACTTATTACAGAATAATAGAGCTAGAAGGAAATGGAGATGAGGCTATAGGAATCCTGAGAGGCACTGCAGTGTAGCAGAAACACACCCAACTCAGTACACGGGTTTCAGTCTGGGCTCTGCCACATTTTAGGGGTGGTATTTCACATGCGGTTGCTCACTTATCTCCCTGAGCCTCAATTCCTTCACCCATAAAATAGGACTACAGGTCTTATGGGACTGTTGAGATTGCATGTATGTGAAGGTGGACACCTTGAAAGGGGGCATAGAAATATGAGGAATTATTATGATGCCACAATGAATATACTGCTGATATGATTTACCTTTATACTTTTGAAGAAATGAAAAGCAAAATAATGCAACCCATCTCCTTCCTGCTCACCCCTCTCCCCCGCACATATTTTCAGCTATGTTCTATTACCCGGTTGCAATGCTAGACAATTAATGACACAGTTATTAACTTTTTTTAGGATGTGTCAAGTCCTAAAAACTACCGAGAGAGAGAAATTAAAAGGGGTCTCTTCATCCCAGTGAGAAAAGTACTAAACTACTACTTATGAGACTAGAATCTCAAGAAAATCCTGGGCTATATATTCTTCAGTGTAAAAGGCAACTGAAAACTTGTGTTTTTACCAATATGTATTCCAATACAATATGTATGAATGTTAAGTATTATACACTGAGGTGTGTGTGTGGTCAGAGGCGGCAGGGATTCTGTAGCAAAATAAGGTTTAGAAACACTGGAAGAGATGGTCTCTTGGTATCTTTGCACATAAGAAATACCAGAATCCAAGATCAGCATTATGAGATTAGAATCTAAAAGAAAAGAGTCTTTCCAAATGTGTTATTTCAGAAACAGTATCGCAAGCAAATAGGAAAGAGTTTTTGAAGAATAAAATGAATGATATATTTTTCTTAAAATCTGTGAATTACTGACGAAAGTGAGTACTCTGAAATCAGAGCTTTACTTGAAGTATAAGTGCTAGAGTAGAATCTGAATTTCTGGCTTAGATTTATGAAAGACAGAGTTAGACTTCTTGCTGCTTTTATATAGGTTAAAAGAGAAGCAGATATTAAGGCCTAAACGGTGATAAAATGTTCATTCCTTGAGGATCCACCAAAAGCCTAGAAGCAGGTTTGTTTGTTTTTTTAAGTAGTTGTTGAGTTAAATTAACACAGCCAGCACCGTTGCTATTACAGATAATATTTCATATTTTCCTAGCAATTTCTCTATGGGAAGCAATGCTTGGTTGGAAAAAAAAATGCGTAGAATTGGGAGTCAAATGACATCACAATTTGGGGGCTCAAATTCTCTCATTATTGCAAGCCTGGAAAACAAAATGTATATCATGTTCTCATCCTTCTTCATCTGAACTGAGATAATCTCTCTCAGAGGCCGGTTGGGGAATCCAGAGAGTCCCTTTGTTGCTATGGTTTGAAAGTCGTTAAGCTCTGTATAACATGAGATGCAAGCTGTCTCATTTTAACTCTCACACAGACTGAGGTGACATTAGCAAACCCATTTCACCTAAGGACATCAAGTTTGCATCGTACTTATATCTCTGTCTCCAACGATGCCACTGCCACATAGTATATCCCTTCACTTATCTCATAGTATATCACAAATATATTGTGATTGACCCCCCATCTCACTACGGTCTCATAGCTCTCCCATCCACCTTCCACTGCAGAGAGAACTTCTAAATCTGACTAGCTCCCTTACCTGCTGAGAACTCCTACTGCAGTTTCTATTGCCTGGATGCTTCTTCTTGAGGGTCTTTGAATATGTCTCCAGTGGCCTATGAAATTCCTGAAATTGAACTAAATTTTATGTGCATCTTCATGGATATCATTCTCTGCCAAAAGGGAGTTTAGCTAATCGGATTTTTGGAGTTGTCAGTGGGTTCTCAAAGGACCATAGCCCCAGCCCCTACAGAAGCTTTAAGCACCTCAGCATGGCATCGCTGACTCTTTCTCTCCTGCTTCAGGTCTTAAACACCAAACCATTCACAGTTTTCTCCACTCATGCCAAACTGCCTCTTACCTCTTGCCTCTGACCTTTTGCTCCTCAGAGTCCCCACTTGATTCAGGTTAGAAGCCTGTCCCAGGGTTTCATTAGTATCCAGCATATCTGTTTCATTTGATTGATCTCATTAAAAATATTATGTTTCATATGTTGCAAAAATGCAATTACATACTATAAAATAAATACGAACTTACAAAGTGAGAGCCCCCCAGAATTCCAACTCCAGAGATAATCCTTTTTAACACTTAAACATATGTCTTTTCAAGCTTTTTTTTTCCTATGTATAGATCTTCAGATAATTAAACTGTACTTATTTTATAAAAATGAGACCATCATTTAGATATTCTATTACTGGATCCATTCATGTGGACCCAGTGGCAAGGCCATCTTTTCATACACGTACATACTGATTTACAGTATATTATTTTCATATTCTATTATACATATCTATCATTGTCTATTTAGGCGATCTCTTAGCAATGGATGGATAATTACATTATTCTTCATTCTCTCAAATACAGTTCCTGTGGCCAGCCTTGGTCATATAATTTTATGTTCTTATATGAGTATTTCTGCAAAATTTTCCTAGAAGAGGATAGTATATGTGCAATTTTAAGTTTAATAGCATTAACAATTCATTCCTCCAATATTCATATCTACGTTTACTCTTCCCAATATAGTGCTTTTTTACAATTGATCATTTATGCATGTTTCTCACCCCCACCAGACACTCATTCTGCCAATGGCAAAGACTGCATAATATGTCTTTGTGTTCCTCTTTGATGCTTGCGAAAGGTACACAAAACAGACACTATAAGAATAAGTGAATAAACTAATAAGCAAAAGAATAAACAAATGATTTTACAGCATCTTTAACCCTTACAGAAACTCTATAGGGCAAGCACTATTTGCAGTTTAGAGGAGTTTAACATTTAAAGTTTAACATTTAATGGTTATTGAATAAATGAGTAAGTCCAAGATGGGCTCTTGTCCTGAGTTTATGATAGCCCTGCCCTGATTTTTAATGTCCTTATTTCACAACGAATAGATTGAGGTAATGATTCTTCAGATCCCAAGAGGCAGCTCTACGTTTTTGTCTCTGTAACTTGTCACATGTCATAGTTTGTTCACTGATTCGAATCTCCAATCCAAATTGTTTAACAGTGAAATAAAATCCCAGGGGTAAAGTTAGTGACCAACATGAAAAGTTCTTGACTTTCAATCTTCTGCACATCTGTACTCCAACTTTCCGTACATTTTTAAAAACCCAAAAGTAGAAGATAATTACAGAGAAATGGCCAAATAGGTACTTGTTAATTTTACATATATTTAGCAGTCATTCCATGTCTTAGACATCACAAAAATAACTAATATCCATCTTGGAGGTATTAAAATAAGTGTTGGTAGTAAGATATTTGTACAGGGATTTGTTCTTGATTGGGTTTTCACTTCCAAGAACTCATTTGGTACAGTGAAGACAACTGATAAATGAATATGCAAGTTTTGTTGACCTAATTCTTATAAAACTGTTTATGAAAGCAGAAACTCTTGGTCAACAATTTTAAGAATGCATAAACGTCAAGGAAGATCCTCCCCAGTCTATCTCTGCCTATTAGCCATGGTAGACATCATCATAATTTCTCGGCTTTTTATAACTCTGTCTCTATTTTCAACATTTTGATTGAAGATGTTGGGGTGTGGTATTGGAAATGGTCAAAGTTATAATATAGGCAAAGGAAAATATAATAAATTACCTCTTATTTATACAACACAAAGCTATTTTACAATTTACATCTGGCATCTGGCCTTTTTTTTTTCTCTCTACTTAAGTTTGATTCTTGGTTGGTTACCTTAAGTGATCTCACCTGGCACTTGATTCCTTTACATTGCTGTAATTCTGCCTCACCCACTGATTTAAATGCCAACCTAGTGTCAATTCTACCGATTTACTTTCTCCATTTGATATCTGGCTGGTTGCAGTGCTAGTGGGAAAAACATTACTCAACCTCCTTGACTGGAACACAAGGCCCTTCACTTTCTGGACTCCTATATCCAATAAGATGTGTTACATCCTCTTTCTCAAATGTTATACATGGTCCAGAAATACACGACTGCCATGAGCTCCTTATACCACCTGAATGTGAGAAAAATCAGCCTGTATGTTTCTTCCTCTTTAGCTGA
>NW_011888795.1:5995324-6017733 GCF_000151845.1 Pteropus vampyrus | reverse complement strand
TATCCAATAAGATGTGTTACATCCTCTTTCTCAAATGTTATACTTGGTCCAGAAATACACGACTGCCATGAGCTCCTTATACCACCTGAATATGAGAAAAATCAGCCTGTATGTTTCTTCCTCTTTAGCTGAGAAAGTCCTATTCTGTGTCACTGCCTATTCTCTGGAATTCTTCCTCTCAAACTATGTAAGAGGTCCCATTTGTACTCTGGTTTTGCGCTTTCTACAGTTGCTTTATCTTTAATTATTAATATGCCTTTATTTCTCATTTGACTGTAAGTTCCATTAGAGGGAGGCTCAATTTATTCATCTTTTTAATAAATATGCAACTGGTATATAGTGACTCCTACAACTGCTGAATGAAGTAGAGTCCTACTGTTGTAAACAAGGATTTCTAAAGCCTGATAGGTGACTCCTGTAGATAAGGCAAGTGAATAAAGTGCTCTGTCCATGGTCAGACACTGATAAACCCAATTCTTAAACCCAAGTGTCCTAGTAGTCATGTCCAATGCCTTTTCCTCCACAATGCACACTACCTGATTGCCTTTGTTGATGTCTAGATTGCATTTAAAGGACTGTTTTCTGCCTTGCAGGGTGGACAAACAGGGTCAAAGGGGCTTCCAGCTGTTACCCCCTCATTCCGCCCTGAAGATGAGCTAGAGCACCTGACCAAGAAGATGCTTTATGACATGGAAAATCCACCTGCTGATGAATACTTTGGTGAGTGGGCTCTAGAGCTGACTTCTGAAGTAAATATTCTGTTCTGTTTTCCTTAATTAGTAATTAGGAGTATGATCAGCTTTACTGGTAAAAGATTTGAGTCTGGATGCACTGGAGTTGGTATGTGCACAAAATTGAGTGTTCTGGAAATTGCTTTATGAGAGACTGCCATAAGTATGATATCTGTTTAGCTTATATTAAAATCTCAGGGGCATTGCAGAGTTTCTTGAGACACAAATTGATTTAAACTTAATCACTGATGATTTATTAGCTTATTTTTAGGCAAAAATGGGGCTTCTATGTGTGTTCAGGCCTAAATATTAATATACAAAATGTAGAATTGGATAGTGTCTAAACTTTCAATTCTTTCCCTATTCAAGTTTAGGAAAAGACATTGTTTCCTTTGTATTTTTTTTTAACTTCTCCCTCTCCAGACCTGTGAATAATTATGAACAGTTAATCCATTCAGACCATTAGCGTAACGTGAATTTATGAATTATATGCTAATTGTGATGAGTTATGGATATATAACTTGTCCTCAAGGAAGTTGTAATTATTCAGAAGAGATAAGAAAAACATACAAATAATTACTAGTCTAGGTAAAAAGTTATAAGAGACATAAGATAGACTTGCTTAGGTCAAATGTTTTAAAATTTAAAAAGCTTCATTAATCTGGAAGGAACATCAGGAATGCTTTATAGAAGAATTAGTGGCACTTGAATCTAGACCCTTTAAAGCAGTACCTCTCAAGTTTTTTTGTTATGAAAGACTCCTCCATAATCTGTTGGAGACCAGTATTTTTATAGAATATAGTAAAAATTAATTACTAGGGAAATTAAATAAAAAGAATACAAAATGGAAGATCAAGTTTTACCATTATTAGATTTAACAAGAATACATTACTCTATTAAATTGCTATAGTATTTCCTATATACTAGCTTTGTATTTCTGTTCTCTCATCACAAGATGATAAACATTTCTTATGCAGATACCCATCTGTGGACCACATTCTGAGTAGTGCTGTTTTAAGGACATACAAAGAAAGGATATTACATTTGGGGAGCACTGGGAGCAAAGGCACAGAGGTAGAAAATTGCACAGCAATTTTTTTTTCAAATATTTTCTGTTTTCATGTGTTCCCACTTGCTTCTTATTTGGGAATATGTAATGACAGGTAAACTAAGGGCACTGGTTCAAAGCCATGCCATAGATGGACTGGGTTAGGATATTACAAACATGGCATTTATTTGTATGCAGGAAGCAGTGTAGCTAAGCTAAAAGAGCACAATAGTGAGAATAAAGAATTCAGGTTCTGGTCCCTCTGCCCCTTGCTGGTTAATCAATATTGGCATGTTCCCCATCTGCCTGAGCCCCATTTCTCACTTCATTAAATCAAAAGTATAGAATAAATGTTTTCTAGAATTTATTTCAGCACTGATAAGATCATATAGAAACAGCATCAATCCAAAGAAATGTGACAAAGTAAAAGCTAAACATAAATGGATAGAGATTAGCACAAGTGCATGGATAATAGTAAAAAAAAAAAGTCTGCTGTTATATTAAAACATACAAAAAGTATATCATGTTCTTGTCAGTGATGTGGGCGAAGGGTTTATGTTGGAGTCTAAGATTCAGAAAAAGCAGGTTAAAAGTGAACAATAAGTTATCTGTATTAAAGTATCTTAAAAATGAAAAGTTAACATACCAAGTATATATGTTTTAAATATTATAGCAAAAAAAATTACATGGCAATAAAGAAAATTGTTTAATGAACATATATTAAGCACTCTGGGAAACAGACATAAATTAAATATTACCTTTACCTTTAAGAATTGTCCTAGTTCTACAACTTACTAGCTTAGACAGTTGAATGAATCACTTACTCTCTCTAAATCCTTGTTTTTGTTTAACTTTATTTATAAAATGAAAATAATTGCTAGCTTATACTGTTAATATGAGTATTGAATAAAATATTTATAGAAAGCACTTAGCCAAGTTCTTGGCATGTAGAATATGCTCAATAATCAAAGTTAGCCCATACTTTATTTAAAAAAAAACTTATGCCCATCAAAATTTCATTAGTAATACCTAACTTCAGTTTAAGTTACTACCTAAATAGATCATAAGTCACTAATTGGTTAATAATCATTGCCAGATAAGAATTACAAACCATAACAAAGACTATGGAATAATGATTAACTATAAAGTGTTTACAATATGGTAGCACTATTTTATGTACTTTATAGGAATTAACTCATTTCATCCTTACAGAAAAAAAATATAACTATGTAAAGTAAATGTTATTATTTTTTCCCAATTAGGAAACTGAGGCATGGAAATGTCAAGTAATCTACCTGTTACAGACAGCTAATAAATTGCAGGAATGAACTAGAATTCAGACTCCAAGTCTATACATTTTTTTTCTTCTAAAAGCTATGTCTCAAGCTTTATTGAGGTATACAAAAACTGTACACAATTAATGTGTATGATTTGGTGGGTTTGTATACACACACACACACACACATATGCACACACACACACACACACACACTTGTATCACTACCTCCACAATCTGGTACTTCCAAAAGTTTAGGTTGGATATTTAGAAAGGTTTTATGGAGAAAATCAGCTTTGAACAGATGGAAAATAAGCAAAGGGTATTCTCTTCTAAGTAAATAGAATAAACAGAATATGAGTTGAAGCCGAGATTATTCAAATAAAATTTACTTCATGTGGAAAACATCCACCAAGTGGCTATTATTTGCAGGCTACTCTGTTAGGTGCTGGAGACAGGCAAATATGGGTTTTACCTTTAAAGGTGCTTATAGTCTAATAGAATATGTGTACAGAGTTATGATGTTTAATTATAACACAAAACAGAAAGTGACAAATGACTTAAAGTTTAGTCAAAGTTCTATGAGATTTCAGAAAAAGGAGCGAGGACATCCCAAGGCAAGAATGGAAAGATGTTGATGGAGTAGTTAGCTTTTGAGTTAAGTCTTTAAAATTATCCTAATGGAGATTGGAAAGTAGGAAAACAGTAGAGAAGTGATGTCATTTCTAATGAGGAAATTTTAACATATAGTGTGAATGCAATCATTGGAGTGAAGCACCCATGTGGGAAGGAAAAAATATTGGGAAGTAAGGTTGGAAAGTAAGTTGGGACTCATGTGGAGAAGACTTTTAATGCCAGACTAAAGGCTGGTGACTTTATCTTACATAATGAGCTTTGGCAGTTTGAGATCAAATGCTATGGGAACTGTTCCATCAATAGTGGTTAAGAATGTGGTCTCTAAAGCCAAAATGCCATGGTTCGAAGGCCAGCTCCACCTCTTACTGGCTAGTTAAAAGCAGGAAGTAATGGATGAGTTAACAGAATCATCACTTACTGTTCCACTCTAAACATTAAACATTCCCCGAGCACATTCTCCATGCCTGCCCCTGTGCTGAGTGTTAGGGACAGCAAGACAGGAGAGAGGCAGACATGTAAGAACTATCAGTGCAGATATCAACGCTGTGCTGGGTCTCCCGGAGGCCTATGTGAGAGTAGAAGACAGAATCCACAAATCTGCCTGGAGATGAGGGAAGAAGGGTTACATATCAGGGTGTTCGTAATTGGAAGACCTGAAAAGAGAGATGAATGAGAGCCTTCTCTTGTTTTCTAACAGAATTTTATCCTAGTTCCATCCTGAGTTGGAAATAACATTGCCAAGCACCACCCTAAAAGAGCTTTACTCTCTTGCACCATCCCAACCCCATCACCTACTCTCCTTTTCCACCAATTTAACAATTTAACGATGGAACTTTATTGACACTACAGCTGATTTGCTGAAGATCATTAAGTGCTTTCTTTCAAAAATCTCCTACTAGGTTACAAGCCGCACTAGGGAGTGGAAGGGAACAAAATCTAAATAAACAGAGTAGGTTCCCCTGTGGTCATGTTGCTTTTTTTTTCATTCCTTAAGTGAAATGATTCATGAATATATTTTCAGTTTTTTGTTTGTTTTCTTTATAGAGCTACTCATCACTTTTAACAGCTTTTTTTTTTTGAATAATTAAAGAACTGTAATTATGGTATGCTTAAAAGTATTGGGAGGAATATCAAAAGATCATTTTACAAATGACTTAAGTACAATGAAGATACCTTTACAATGGAGAGGTCTGGAGGAAACTTTAATTCAAATGATGAAATTTAGCATTACCAATAATGGGACAAATTGACATATGCCAGCTGATATGATATAGCAGGAAGTATACAACATACCTGTGTAATAGTCTGGTTAAAATATTTAACCGGAATCTAACCATTAGGACATAGACAAATCCAGATGATGTGACCTTTTTTAAGACAATTTTCCTAAATTCTTCAAAAAAGTAAATGTTAGAAGATACTATTCCAAATTAAAGGAATTAAAGTATCATGCCATTCAAATGCCAGGTATGAGTCTCGATTGTTTTCTGGATTAAAAAAAAATGTAAAGAATTTGGGTCAAGGTTAGAGAAATTTGAATATGAACTATATATTAGATAATACATCAGTGCTAATTTCTTGACTATGGTAATAATATTATGATTATATAGGAAAATATCCTTATTTTTAGGAGCAACATGTTGAAGTTTTAGGATGAAGTATTCTGATGTCTGAAACTTAACTTTGAAACAGTCTAGTAGTTGATAGATAGATAGATAGATAGATAGATAGATAGATAGATAGATAGATAAATAGATAGACAGACAGACAAACAGGCATACAGATAGACAGACATAGATATTGTGGAAAGGCATGAATGACTTTGGATTAAAACAGCTAAAGATGCTGTTACTACATAGCTACACATGATACCCTTTTTTCCCAAAAAAGTATTGAAGCCTGTCACAAATGAACTATCTTAGACCCCTCTCTTGAGCAGTGTAAACAAAGAGTCATATTTCTATTCCTTTTAAACTTGACTGTTTTAATAACTATAGTAGATCTTTAAATTTTCCCTTTCTTGTGTATGTTTTCTTATTCTCTACAAGACATATACCCTTTGTCTTGTTGCTACAACGATAACCATTATGGTGGTAATAATAAAAACTGACATTTACCTAAAGCTCTACAAGTTTAAAAAGCCTATTCACAGCTGTGGTCTGACCGACAGATCTAGTGGTGATGTCTTCATTTTTTACTTGAGGTAACAGAGACCAGAGAGGCTCACTGAGTTGTCATGATCACATAGCTCATAAGTTTCAGGATTTGGACTTATTTTTCTGATCTTAAGTCCATTCTAATTTATGACCATTATAGAAAGGCACGTGTTGTTCCTGCAGCTTGTCAATAGTTGGCTCTCCCTGTCTCATGTCATCCTTTTTCTCCTGAAGTTGTAGCCTGGACTTCAATATCACTGACAGTATAACTCTCAGTATAACTCCTGAATTAACTGATGTGACACTAAGCATGGACTTTTCGGCCCTGGCCCAGAAGTATACTTTATGAAGAAAGATAGCATGCCTAATACCTCCCTATCAACCATGTTAGCTGACTGTAGCCCTGCTGTTGATCTTAAGGGAAGGCAAAACACTGATAACTACAGCTCATCTTGTTTTCTCAAGTCAGCTCTTCATAAAATATTACAAGCAAAAACCTTTAACTATGTATCATCTGGGTATTTTTTTAAATAATTTCTTCTGAAAAGGTGCTAGTTTTAATGTTTCCATGCTCTCCCTCTTCTTTTTAAAAAATTGTGCCTTGCATTTATAATATTAGATAAATGCCACAAAGGATGACCCATAATACAACAGTTGGGTAAGTCCATATATTTGAAGGGAAGATAAAGTCTCTCATGCTGTGAACATTTTCTATGTACTTGGTCTTAAGTTTGTGCTCTAGCAGTTTCACAAGTATCTTTCCATTGGCAATGAGGTCCTTGAATGGGTCTTGAAACACTAGCCTGTAGGAGAAAGAAAGGAAACCTATAAGAAGGGTAGAGATTGGAGAAAATTCTCACCTAATTCAGTTAGCCAGGCAGCAGGTCTTCAGCTCAAATCATTTGCAGTAATGTTGCATGCCTTAGTTCAAGATCTTGCACAGTGGAGCAACTTGTTCCTCTGGGCAACTTAGAAAAGTATGTCGGAAACATAAAATTTTTAAGTTACCTATTAAAATGAATTTGGGGAGAAATGTATCAGATATTGCTAGAAAATTAGAAGCTTACAGAGCTAGTTGCCAGCATTGGAGCTTATTTTTTGACATTTTTGAGGGGGGAATGTAAAGGAGAGTTGAGTTTTTCTCTAGATATCTTTGATATATCTCTGCATTTATCCAAGAGTTTTCCACGTCGATTGGTACACCAAGAGCCTCTTATTTCTTTACTTTCTTACATTTTGAAAGAGAAAGAGCATATTTGTATGTGAGGGATTCTACATGTCTATATCTGTGTCCATGGCATGATTCTCTCCAAACTAATGGTGTTCTGGCTGTGTAGAACCTAAGACCAAAGACATCACTATGGAATACAGTATCTCTGGAAATGGATACTGTAATATATCTGAGAATGGACTGTAGATATGTACAAGCTTATTTTTAAGCACGAAGCTGTAATTATCTTGACATTGTTTACATGGTGTTGTCTTATTTCTTCTTTAAAAAAAAACTGAAGTGTGGGAGTCTTAAAATTGTTTAGTGAGCTATTTAAAGAATCCTTATGCCTTCAGGAAGCACTAGGTAAATTCTCTTCACAGAACTGGTCATTTATCTAAGAATTTTTTTCTTTATTTCTCTCTGAGTGTTGTTAGTGAGATATACTGAGAAAATTTGCATGAATCCAGAAGTTTGTTCTAGGGAAATTAGGATTACTGCCTCAAAAGACAGCTGGACAGTGGAAGTTAGGAGGCAGCAGGGACCTGGTAAGCCTTAAGAGGAGACAGGCAGAGATGGGCATGTGCTGTGATTACTTTATTGATTAAACCAACTCACCATATTTGGTACTATGTATCTTCTCAATTGAGAGCAAAATGGAAGTCCAGCAAAGTTTCCTGAATATAAGGAGAGTGCCACAAACATCAGGGATGAAAGTCCATTTCTTTTCTAAACTATTAAGACCTCTCGATAAGCAAGCATATATAGAGGACATGGACTAAGATGCTCAGGAACCTGGAAACCACTATTCGAGGTACAGTTGAAGGTATGGAGAAAAGAAAACCTGGAGCCCCGATTTCTATTGGGGGACCGCCATGTGGAAAAGGAATGAATTGTGCTTCCAAAATTAGCAACTAAGGCAAGTGAGGGGATGCTGACAAAGTCCCACTCAGTACAATGAATTAACTTCTTTTAACAGACAGAAACAAGTTCTTAGAAAAACCTAGACCAAAGCCCAATAACCCCTTGTTGGAGAAGTAGGGATAGATATTCAAGCATCTCATGCACTGCCCATCTGTGCTATGCAGTGACTAAGGCATCTAAACTTACCTGGGAATCATTGAATGTCTCTGTCGTTGAATTTCCAGTTCTATCACAAGATTATCATTGTTATTACCTGATTATAATTAACATTTCTATAATGCTTTATAAATCACTTTCATACTGTTATATCATTTGCAGCCCTGCAAAACAGGCCGTATGTTTATTTGCATTTGGTATATGAAGACATAGAAGATTTGAGGGACTCCCACCCTCCAGGGCCACCACTACCACCCCAAAAGACATGGATTCCCTAAGCAGCAGAATTACACCGGGGGCCAGGCCTACTGACTCTAGATCCTGTTCTCTTTCTACCCCATCACATTCTCTTAGCACCATGACGTTGGATTGGTCATAGACGATAAGACAGATCAGTTAACATGCTCTGTGCTATAGCTTTTCTGTCAGTACAAGAAACAATGTGATTGCTTTGAAAAATGCTTCGAGGGTCTCAACTGAGAGGTGCTAAGTAATTTATATTTCATTATTTTTATTATTTTATGTTAAGAAAATGCTTTCCAGAGTGATCCTGTCAATCACAAACTGGCAAATGACTCCAGGTAGTAGGCAACTGCCTCTAGTACAGATGGAACCTGAGACCTTAAGGATCTTTTTTCACAGAAAAATTACCTAATTAATTAAAAACCCTGAAACCACACTAGAGAAAAAAAAGAAAATTAGTGGTTTAGAGAAAAGATTGTATTGATTTTGGGGGAAAAATAGATATCTTGGTTTCATGTCTCCCCAGCTCTTTGTTTAAGGTATCTATGGGTCATGGAAATAGAATGTTTTCTAGTTAATGAGACATATTCGATATATTTTCTTTTGTGGTAATGATTTCTGGTAAAATGTTTACTCAGGGCAATATATGTTTGCAGCACTAAATAAATAATCCTAAGCATTTTAATGTGTTCTATCTTAGCACATGTTAATTTTTAATTAATTTGGCTATCTAGTGTGTTTTTAAGCATTGATTTGGAAACCTAGATTTATAACATCATAAAGAGGATTTAATCTTAGAAACTGTCTAGAACAACCTTTTACATTCCAGAAAACTGAAGCCCAAATGACTCATTCAACGTCACATAGCTGGGAGTGTTTTGAACTCTGTAGCCAAATTCCCTCTCTAATGAAGAATAGGAATTAGTCTCTGCTAGCAGGAAGAGGACTGGCAGGGCTATTCACAAAGGTGAGAAAGTAGGTGAGGACCTGCTATTTTGGTGAATCTAGACTTGGATACACCTTATTCAAACCTGGGTTAAAAATACTTTGCCCTAAAACGTAATAAAATAAGTCACTATCTTCTTAGGACCTATGTAAGGTACTGTCCTGAGTTCCTTGATTTTCAAATATAAAATAACTGAAGAGATACCCGATATTTTTTTTCTCATTCTCACCAAATTATTTACTAGTAATATTTGTTGTCTATCTTTCCTGCTAGAATGTAAGTCTGATTAAAGGCAATAATTTTATTTAGTTTACTGTTGTGTCCCCATATTCGGCCCTAAAAAATGCCTGGTTCATAGGAGATGTTTGATATTTGTTTAATTAATGAACCTATAAATGAAAATTATGAGCAGATATTCCATATTCCCTGTGGCGGGACATGGTATATAGGAAACTACAGTGGGGAAATGCTTCAGTCACTTAACATTTATTTAACACCTTATGGAATGATAAAGTGTTAGAGCTGCAGGTAGTCCTAGAGACTACCAAGGAAAATCCCCTCATTTTTAGAGATGATGAAAATGAGTGAATTTTCTAGATTCACAAATTATTTAATGAAAGAGCACTGAATTATAACTCATCCTTTCTTTCCTTCTTCTTCTTTTTTTTTTTTTTTTTTTTGTTTCATCACTTAAAGGCGCTAGAGAATGTATAGAGTAAGAAAGACATGCTTGCTACATTCATTGAACTTCAATCAAAATTAGATCGACACGCTTGGACTTGATCTCTTTTGCATGTGTTTTCTGTAAAAATTAAGGATTAAAATTGGTCAGTAGATAGGTTACATAGTCCAATTTTACCCCACTCCGCAGTTTCTTTGTAGTCATTTGTTCCTAGTACAATCCCTTACCGCCTCAATTTTCTTCTGTTCTAATCTAATTGGGTCAAATGGGCAGAGCATCATATTGAAAGAAACATTCTGTCCCCATATTTAAGTGTGTTTTCCATAGCAACCAATTGTGAAAGGTCACTAGGCCCCTTCAAGGATGTGAAACACCACTCAGGATTGGTGTCTCATGGTGTCTTAATACAAACAGACACTCACTCATTCAGTTACATTGGGATCACCATTCTCTTTATCAGAGAATGAAAAGTAGAAAAGAATTTCCTACTTTATAATCAAACATCCTTTGCCTAAAACTGTAAAGGCAGGTTTGACATCCTGGAAGAGAAAGAGCTGGTGAGGGCACGCACTGTGTATAGCAAAAAACAGTCTCAGTTCATAGGTTGTCTATGGCTGTGTGCTGAGACTTGGCAAGAATTGACGCCTGAACATACAAATGCTAACTATGCATTTTCTAACCTCAAACATATTAATACAGACAACTGAATTCAGCTCTCTTCCCCCTCCTAACTACTCTTTTTCACCCCCGCCAGCACTTTCCCCAGAAATTTCTCTAAAACACTCAGATAATCATCTCCTTCCAGACTTTGAAGTGACATTAGAATTGTCAGAAGACATAATTAATTGACTGTCAGCAAAGCCATTGTTTGAACATCTGTGGAGTTCTACTTGGTAGGCATCTGTTGTACTTTTAATTGAATGGATTCATTCATCTACAAATATTTATTGAGTGCCTACTATACACCAATCGTTGTGTATACTATGGAAGATAATAGAAATGAAGTAGCATCATGGCCAAGGAGAGAAAGCACTTGTTAAATCTTCTAGCACCAAGGGCTTTAATGAGAAACAAATTTCATGACTGTCAATAGAAAACACATTTTTTTTTTCAACTAGGTTCAGGGGCTTTTGCCACTATTACCAGCTGACCTGTGCGACATAAAATGCCAGAGAAGTCCACATGAACTGACACTATATCTGGGGAGTAGAGACTGGTTGGCAATGTACTATCTATGGTTAGAGTTTTCAGCAAAGACAGTTGAATGCTCTTAAACAAAAACAAGCTGAAAATATACAAAGCCAATAAACTGGGAAATCCCAGAAGCAGGTCCAAATGAATGACCTTATCCCAGTCCTCTTCCTAAGTGTGACTCTGATGTCAGTCATGTTGCATTAAATTCTCCTAGATCTACTACAGTGCTGAACAGCTCTGATCTCTGTCCTCATCTGGTTCACTATTGAAACTTTGTATGAGTCCTGGACCTGGCTCCACTTCTATCTGGAAATGAGCATCATTTGTTAAAATTCAACAAGAAAAAACAAAAACACTATGCAGGATTTAATCATTGAGGGAAGGGAAGGTAGTGCAGTAGGCAGGATGTAAGGGAAACATTTATTAACCTCCACTGCCTCTCTCTTTCTTTCTTATTCAGCCTTAGGGTCATGGCAAAGTTAAAGAGGGCACTTAGAAATCTGGTTTAATAAGTTCCCATTCTTCTGTTATTGGAGGGCATCTTTATAATTTTTACCACCTATGGTAAAAATGATATATATACTATACTATTATTTGCCAACATTTTTTATTTAAATCAATTAATTTTTGAACCTATTTTATATTCATCCATGTCAATAATATTTATAACTTGATTTTATGGGTTGAAGTACTTATTGTTTTTCCTCTTAAAAAAGGCACTAAACTAAATACCGTATTTAAATTTGAAAATACTCATCCATGGACCCTTGAACCATAATGTTCAAAATATTGAGAAATGAGGATACAGTTCAGCAAGAAGACAAATTGATGAACACCATAATGAAATGATGGCCTCAAGATTACTTATCCAGTGAGTCGTTTTCTAAAATAAGCGTTATTTATACTGAAAGTCCTCATGTAATTGTGAGAGGCAGTGTAGTGGTATAAAGAGCTGGGCATCAAGCATTCAGAGGCCAGATTCTGGATTGACCCTGTCCCACTGACTTGCTACGCCACCTTCATCCAGCCCCTTTTCCATGGGCCTCATTCCTCAGTTTAGGAGATTAGACTTCATCATCTATTGGGATCCTTTGGCCGCTTAATTTATTTACCTTATATAATTTTTAAATATTGTCCTCTATACACATTTAAAATGTAGGTAATAGAACACAACTGCCCTAAGTAAAATTATGGCATTGCTCGTTTCAAGAGTTCCACAGAAAAGTTGAAAAAGAAACTCAAGGATTATATTTCCTAGACCATTTTATACTTTGCTCAGTGCTGTTCTTCATTTCTTAAGGTTTTTGAGAGGATCCACTGCATTTAAAGTAGCTTTAATCAGAATAAAATAAGAATGCAGAATATAAGGAATACTATGTACTCAGTTGGATACCCTAGCATCACTGTTTAAGGATTTTCCTGCATAAGCAATAATGTTGTTCACTAATGGTACTTAGCATACATAGTGATATTAATATCAGTAACCAGTAATGTGACACTGTTCTTCTGTGTAGATAATACAGCACTGTCATAAAAATGAATAATTCATCTTTTGTTACATGGCATAGTGAAACAAGCACTGGACTTGGAGTCAGGAAATCCAAGTGTAAATCCTATTTCTTCTTTGTTTGACATTGGCGACATTTGACATTTGCAATATGCTTTAGAATATATTGTTATGCATCATGTAAAAACATTTCAGCAGTTTTAAGGTTAGTGTTATCATTTTCCTAGAGAAATTAGCTTATCTAAGGACATTTTAGTAAATGGAACAAAATTAAGTTAGGTTTAGGTTTTCTGGATTAAATTACCTGTACTTCCAGACATTTTATATAACTTCTTAACTTTCATGAATTTCAATTATTTCTGCTATGAAAAAAGATCGTTATGATCCCTGTTTACTTTATTACCTTATTATGAGGATCAATTTAAATAAAAAGATGTTAAAATACAATCTAAACCATAACAGCTCAAAATTTTAAGAGATGTTAGTATTGCTTCCCAGTGCAGCATCTGGTTTGATTTATGCCATTTATGATTAGCGTGTAATAATCAACTGTGAATTTTTAATGTTAGTGTTTGCCTCTATTTGAATTAGCACTTTGTGTTTTCTTATTGTGTACTCTTGTTATTGGAATTTCATTAGATAATACAAAAAAATGTTTTTCAGTCATTGTGTGTGAGAAAGCAATACACAAAGATATACCACAATGTTCTCATTTGCTGAGCAAACTGCTCTTGCTTTTTAATGTGGAATGCAGAAGAACTAATTGAAAAGAGACAAAAATGAATTTTGACTCAGATTGTGCAAGATGAATCATAACCTACTTTCTCATCTGAGTTGTGAAGAAAAAAATTAAAGAAAACCAACTACCACACAACCTTACTGTTAGTGTCAGCATAATCAGTATAGAATGTTTTTCAGCAGAACAAAGAATGCATTACTACTAGGGAGAGAACTGCAGGTATTAGAAAACCTAGATAATTTTTTTCTTTTGTCTATAGTCTGCTGAAATTCTTTTTTCTTTTTTTTTTTTTTCTGTCTTCATTAAAACTTTCCAATCGAGAGTTTGAACCCATCAGTTTGGAAACCAATGGTTTGTTTCCCAAACCATTCAGAAATGTGCCTGTGAAATCTATAGAACAATTAGAGGCCAGTTGGAGACTGGACAAGCTTGGACCACATTTGATCTCAGTGTTCTTTTGTCAAGCAGTGGGGAGCAGGGAGACAGCAAAGCAACAAAAACCTGACCACAGTGCAATTGCTGCTTCCTTGAATTTAACTTACTTGGGTTATTGAGGTGAATGATAAAGAAAAAATGAAGGTATTGTCCTGCTGTGGTCCAGGATCCAGATGTATAATCTATATCGCTTGTAAATGTAGCTTTAAAAAAATTTTGTACAAATAGAGAGGCACTATAACCTACCCCAAACATAGTCTCCAATGCTTAAGTCACAATTAAGTTCTTTCTAAATTTTGTTATTGTTATATTTTATTCATAACTTTTATGGCTTTTAGTTCCCACCTATATATGTATACACACATATGTAGATATGTTGCACATAACCAAATAATATACATATAAATATGTCTGTTTATATGTCTATACATCCTACTTTACTGTAAGATTACTGAGAGAAAAGGTCACATCTTCTTTATCTTGGTCTTTCTCTGTGCCACTCCACCAAGACATTTGCTTGCAGTAGAGTTTCTCTAGTCTGACTTGATCCTAAATATTCTAACTAATGCCTCTGTTTAAAATAAGACTTGCAGGTATTAAGCACTTACTATGTACTACAAGTTTTACATGCTTTACTCATGTTTCTTGACTATAACCCTAAGAAGTAGGTACTAATCTCTTACAAATGAAGAATTGAAGCAAAGAGAAGTTAAATAATTTTCCCAGAGTCTAGTAATTATTGGAGGTGCAATTTGAACTCAAAGCCTTGCTCTTAACCTCAGCACGTACTGTGTCTATGACTATAGCTTGCAGAAGGGCAGCTAACTAGGCCTGGTAGAGGATTGGACCCATAGAGTCCGTGCTCATCATACGACTTTTCTGCCAAATCCCATTTTATTTCTTCCTCTTACTATCTTGGGAGATTTTTAAAATATGATTTGATTTCCTTTGACGAAGGGTCCTATGACTGACCAGGCAACGGGTAGAAATCCAAGTGCGCTATCTCTCTGTTTACACCAGATGTCTGCAAGAACACTGGGCTTCCCGATGAGAGTCATGGTACTCAGATGGGCCACTTACTCCAGGTGATATAAGACAAGTGCTGAAGATAATACTCTTTTTGTTAACAGCACTTAAGATATACATCTGTTCTCCCTTGAACTTCAAATCTGGTTCTTGTGATTTTAGCAATATCTATATCCAGAAATTTCCTTCTCCCAATACTTCATCCCCATCCAGTTCTGCCTTCTTTCACGCATGGAAATACTTTTAATTCTTAAAATTCATCCACAGTGGCATCTGCTTGTCTAGTGAGCTTTAGAAAAAGCTAAGTCCAGCCTCAGTGCCAAAATGGAAATGAGAGAGGGAGAAGGGAACTCATCTTGAAAATAAGGTTGCCCTATTGACATGTTATCAAGCAGAAGAGTTGAATGCAATAGCTAGCAATTGGCTCGCTCAGTCGGAAGTTGATGCTATTTTAGGCCGTCAGCAGGAGTGTCACTGTATCTGTGAATTTTGGCATTTTATTTCATTAAGGTGGTTCAGGAAGCCAGACACTACTTAACTGATTCTTCGACTTAGTTCCCACTCCTAATTTTGGATGTGTGGTGTCTTCAGGCAGCTGTTGTGCCACCCTGATTTTAAAGAAAACTTTTCTTGTGCTTTTAAAGCAATCCTGGGAACAGTCTACTCCACAGTCCTACTCTCCTGGAATCTCATGCTCTACGTCTCTGGTCATAGGCACGTGGGGATACTATCGCTTCCGGTTCTCCTCTGGCAGATCAAGGAAATATAACTCAGGTGCCATCCAAACTTTGTAAGAGCATTCTCACTAAGACATTAGGCTCAAGGTGGATTTTCACTGGGAGATTACATAAGAAGATACCTATGGAAGGAATGGCCTCCGCATCGCAGTTACTTGCGAAGTCAAGAGATATCCTAGACAGGCACAAGATCTGTTTAGGTAAGACTAGGACAATTCTAAACTTTGTTTGTTGGTAAGGGTTTGGAATCTGATTTCATTTACAAACATGTTTTAAATGAGGAAGATAAAGATCTCTAGATAAAAAATTTATAGTATTTGTTTGCTCCTTCATTTATCGATTCAGTAGTTATTGAAGGCCTTCTCTCTGTACAAAGCACTGCACTAGGCATTGCCATTAAATATTAGTCTACAAAATAGAGACAGTGTTTACAAATAACTCAATTGCAATCTGACGAATGTATTACTGGAATTAGGCGAGCAGTACAATGGGAAGAAAGAAATTAGAATGGCTTCTACGATTGAAAAATTGGGGAAAGGTGTTCTAACATAACTGATGTTGGGCTGAATGTTAATGGAATTTTTCAGGTAAACCATTACTTTAAGGACATTTCAGAAAAACAGTTTAGTGGGTGCAAAGACCAAAGAGAGAATTGCAAAAAATATAATATGATGACCAGTGGTCAAGTCAAATGGCTTTTTGTTTTCTACCAAAGGGTCTAGAGTCTGCTTTGTAATCCTTGAGGATTCATGCAGAATTTAAACAAAGGAACAGCATGATCTGATAGATACTGGTTAGAGATCATTCTGGGTACTGCTGGGGGCATGGATGTTAAACAGAAGAAGATTTGGGGAGTCAGTTTGGGTGTCATTTGCATTAATCTAAGAGGACCTAATCGATTAGAGCCTGAACCTAGACCGTCACATGTTCCGACAATTCAGAGAAGAGGGTTGAGTAGAGTCTCATTCCTGGGCTCTGCCTTGGGTGGACGATGACATTAAGCGAGATGAGCAAACAGAAGTTTAATAGTGACATGCCATTAGTCCCTAGAAGTCCTTCTTATCAGGAAGCAATTTACTCCCATTTGTTAGTGTTTATTGAGTACCTACTGTGTGCAGACACTGTTACAGGCATGGGCACAACAGCAATGAATAAAGGAGACAAAAAGCTTCTATTATTTGGCTTCCATTCTAGTGAAAAGAAACAACACATAAATAAGTCAAGTATATAGTATGGCAGGTGGTAGAATATCCTATAGAGAAAATCAAGCAGGAGAAGGGGGATAGTGAGTGTGCTGTGGCACTGGTGGAGAGGGAAGCAACACGAAATAATGTGGCAAATGTAATTGTGAGATTCCTGTTGTTGGTGAAATCTGGTCTGCCTAATTTTGTTTTCTTTCCATTTGTGTCTGTTTTATAAATTATTTCTTCAAAACAAAAGAAATCAGCAGCAAGAGCAACATAAACATTTACAAACACATAGATGCATACACAATGGTTTGTGTTGCCAACATAACACATGCCAGGAAAAACAAAACAACAGCTAAAAAGTAAATATCACACACACAAAAAAGAGGATGGGGAGAGGGAAAATAAGAGAATCCCTCAGACACTAACCCTTGTCATTCAAATCTCAGGATGGTTTGAATTAGAAAGTCACAGAAAGGAGAGAGGTAATCAGTATTTGAACCAGGATAATAATTCTGATATTTTCGTAATTCTGGGAGACCTTAGATTTAATCCAACTTTCTTAGTTTGGACAGAGAAACCTTGGACCTAGCAAGGAAGTAACATATTCAAGGACACCCAGATCGGTGTGGAATTCAGGTTTTCTTGCAGCCTATTTAGAGTTCCTGTCATTATCCACCATTCCAGAGAAGCCCAAAGTTTGGGATCTGAGGTCTGATGTCCTGGATTTGAATTTCTACTTTGCCACAGTGACCCTGAGCAAATTTAGCCTCTCTTTTCACAATTTTCTCATTTGTGAAATAGAGATGATTATAATAGTATTTATGATAGTGTTTTTGAGGTTTACATAACTTAATAGTAATACTTGCTAATTAATTATAACAGGTTCTGACCCACAGTTACTTTTTAAAGAATGTTCATGCATTATTGCAATGCCGAGAGTATTAGAACATAATGATGTAGGTTGCTTGGGCTTTGTGTTCGTTCATAAACTTGAAACCAGTCTCTGATGATGGCCACATGTAAAATCTTCTGGAATCCTGTTTACCCAGCATATATATCTGAGTTTAATGATGTTACCTACTTACTGTGTTCTGCAGTTAGTCTGCATTTTACGCTATTGCTCTTTCTGTGCCATTCCTACTACTCAGTCATAGAGTTATAAAATCATAATTTGTTGAAGCTGGAGGGACCTGGAGGGAATTCTCACCTTGAAGACTGGTTCTCACCTTGAAGACTAAGTTCACCTAGGGGAACTTTATCACTATATCTACATACCCTTGTACACCTACCTTCTACATACATACACCGTGACTCCAACATAAACCTAGACCTACCTCCACTGAGAAAATGTTATCGCTCTGAGAAAATTTAACTGATAGAGTATGCCATATCCACCAGGTTTAATATAAGGAGCGGGGTAGCAGAGGGAGTTCGAGAATTAGTGATCAATTTTCATGAAAACCGAGAACCGGAGAGTAGCAATAACTTCCCCAACATCACAGATCGTATATGACAGATCTACGTGTAGAACCTGCAGCTTCTTTCAGTATTAGGCAGTTTTTTTGTTTATTCCTCAAAGCTGCCTTTATGGAATGCACTGTGTTCTCCTTGGTGTTTGTAGAGGAGTACGAGGCAAAATGAAGGTGGTGATTGATTTGCCTGAGATCTTATAGCAAATCAGTTGATCAAGAGAAGATTAGTTCATTATATTATGCTGTTCTACACATATTCACTTGATTCTAGTTAGTAACAGCTCATCGATATGGAATACACATTTTCATTATAGTAAGTTTGTGGGTAGCATAGCTTTTTTTGTCTGTTTTCAATTTCTATTTCTTTGATAACTAAACAAATAGCAGAGATGGTGAAACTCAGCAGGAGAACTATCTCCTAAATTTTCTGTGATCTCTTCTTTTGTGAGTCAGTATGTCTAGTAATGACACAGTAGATTATAAGGTTACTTTGTTTGGTTGATAAGTAAATACTTATTGAAAGCCTACTATATACCCATCACTGATGTAGGTGGGGGTAAATCAAGAGTTGCTATAATTTTTTTCTGGAAAAAAAATGTGTGCTATAAATAATTAAATTCAGAAGTCTGTGTTCCTAAGAAACACATAGACTACTAGAGGTTAAGAAATGAAAATTATATAATAATCTTTTTATCATGTGATAAGTGTTATAAAGGAGCTCTGTACATCTGGCTATGAGAGAGAATGTCTAGGGGCATGGGATGAGTGGAGATATTAAGAGATATTAAACCAAGTTTTCAAGGAGGAACAGACTTTTTCCAAGTAGAAAGGAGGGGAAAGATGTTACGTGGAGAAAAAATAGCAGGTGCAAAAGAATAGAGGTAGGAAATAGCATGGTGAACTGGGAAGCAGTAAGATATCGCAGACTTGGTGACAGAAGTTCTCTGGGACTGAAGTTAAGTTCAGTTAAATGAAAAGTTATGGGACATTGGAAAGATAGAGAACCCAGAGGCTAATGGTGAAAGCTCTGGTGTGATATATCAGAGAAAGGATCTTTTTCTGTGCAAAATGAAAAATTCATGACCATTGTTAAATAGATGGTAACATCAGATTGGTGATTTATGAAAAATAGAGGGGATATCCACTATTATTGCCATGTAACACTGCTAACGGCCTAGCTAACTTTATAAAGCCACTTCACAGGGGATAATGGAGCTGGAAATTTCATGAGAATAGACTTAAGGGACTTGTGGGGTGAGAAAAAAGGTATTGCTATCATTTTTCTCATAGTTCAAAACAGGAAATGCCTAGGTATGCAGAAATGCAAATGAAGTCAACTATGTTTTTGGTGTGTTATAATTTTTGCACACTAGAAGTACTATTACTGAATACAACTAACTCTGTGAATAATTCACCAGATTTAACTGAAGGCAAACCAACGGATTTTAAAAGAGAACATACAGGTTTAAAGATTACTTTCAATTTTCAAAAAAATAAGCAGATCCTCAGAAAATTTGTATGTTTTTGTGTGTGTAATATGTATAGTGTTTGTGTCGGTCCCACCTTCAAACAGAAAACTTTTCAATCTCTTCATGACTACTTCAGAATTTATATGTGTTTAGAGTGGAAATTTCCTTGAAGTCATCTCCTAATTCTGTTATTTTTTTTTTAATGAAGAAAATCATGTCCAGAGAGAAACAGAAGTTCAAGCCATAACCACGAATTGGCAATGTCTAAGCTAAAATTTGGTTCTTTGCATTATCCCAGAAAACCTCATTTCCTTTATTTGCAAAGTGCTTGCTGGTATGAAATGAGTGGATTTTCTCAAGGTAAAGATTATCTTCGTAAATGTAAATGTACTTGTAAATGTAGAAACATTAAGAATATTTGGGGAATATTCGTACTTGTAAATGTAGAAACATTAAGAATATTTGGGGAATCTAGTAAAGAAGTATGATTGGATTTATCATATGTAACTGTAGTTCAAATCATATTTCTAAAGGAGAAGAGAGTAGGGCATGAGTGTGCGAAACATGAGAATACCTTAAGTCTCTTCCCTCTACTCCTTCACTATCAAGCTGGTTTGTTATGTTATAAAGATATTTTATCAACTAACTTTGTCGCTTAAAAGAACATAAAATAATAATTGTATAGTTCTGTAGAGTAAGAGTTCGATATGGATCTTGATAGGCTAAAATTAACGTGTTAGCAGGGCTGCATTTCTTTTTCTTTTCCAACTTCTAAGAATGACCCTCATTCCTTAGCTTGTGGCCCCATTCTTCCATCTTTAAACTCCACAGCATGGCATCATTGACCATTTCTCAATAGTCAAGTCCTCTCTGACCACAGCTGGGAAAGCTGCTCTGATTTTAACCTCCTACATGACTAAATTGAGTCCCACTGGATAGTCCCAAGTTATTTCCCTATCTTGTGATCCTTAAATTAAACACATCTGAAAAGTCTCTTTTTAAATATATAGTATCATCTTCACAGGTTCTATGGACTAGGACATGGTCGTCTTTTGGAAATATGCTGCCTACCACAATGCCCTTCTGGTAAATTTACAATGGTCTTCTAAAGATAATAATTCGATCCTTGGGATTTACATGGAGGTACCCCACAAAAGCATTACTGTTAGGGAGTATTACTCTTCCTGTGGATTCTAACCTTGGAGTAAAGGAAAACTTGAGATTTGCCTTAAAATGTATGGTGCTGATAACTCCACTGTGGGAAAGGTCATTCAATAACCACATGAAGGTCCTGGAGTCTCTAGAAAATATTTGCTGATTCCCAAGTAAGCTTGGTCCTTTTGATGGAACATTTAAGCTCAGAAGTTATTAGAAGTCCAGCTATGGTTTCCCTTGACATTGGTCATCTTTGTCCAGTCCTTCACTTAATGCATGTAGGCTCCTTCTTTCCTTTTTTCCTTGTTTTCTTCCTTTCTCCCTTCCTACCTCCCTTTGTTTCCTTCTTTTCATTTATAGAGAAGTGCTGGACAAAAGGAAGGATATGAGTGAGAGAAGAATGATGAGGGGGAAGTATACGTGTTAAGAGACTGTTCTGGAGGAAAGGTTTTCTGTCCCCGACCCTGTGCGAGTCTGTCTCGTGAAACAGTTTTGTTTTCTGAAAATAGTTAAGACACGAGTTCCAGAATTGGGTAGTAGAAAACTCCATGGAATACACTAAAGAGAATTAAAGATCTTTGTCTTATGATTAATATTATAGAAAAGGACATGTTCATCCAAACAGATTTTCTTTTTTTTCTGAATTAGAAACAAACATAGCTCCCAGATGGAAGAGTTAATTTCCAACAATGAGAACCAGGTCAGACACAATTCAGAAATGAGTGGAGTTATTCTAAGATTGCAATAGGAAGAGAAATAAGGGAACATGTTCTAATAGTCCTGAGGATACACATGAGTTTACTTTCCAAAATCTCTTCTTGTAGGAGCCACTGTGTACAGTAATTTTTCTTATTAATACTGATTATTAAAACAATTCAATTAATCAATATAGAGCATAAAAGAATATTCTACTGGAAAGAAAAAAAAGACAAAAATTTTTGAAGTACCTGATTCATATATCTTCTTCATAAAATGAAGGTGAAAACGTAAATTCTACTACACTGGGATAAAACCAAATATCAGTGAAAATGCTCTTTAAACTATTAGAAACATAAAGGTTATTCTTTCTACTCCTCTTATTCTGTTATGTCAACTTAGAGGTAATTTATTTCCTTTCACTTGGGCCAGAGAGAAAAGTTAGACCCGCCACTACTTTAGCTGTAGTATCAAAGTGGGCGAATCCCAAATGGACGTCAAACTAGGTGAAAAATTGCTAGACGGGGCTGTCCTTGAGCTCCTGCTGCCATAGTCATGGACACAGATGGTTTGATCTTTGTTACTTTAAAGATGATTACCTCTACAGCAGTCCTGATTCTAATCCAGGTCTCATCATGACTACATACAGTTACAATCTAAAGGGAACAGTCTTGTATTTCTGTGCTGCAGAGTGGCTATATCTGTACTAGAGTTCTCAACCTATCTTAGGACTTTTGTTTTTGTTCACCAAAAGTGTGTGTGTGTGTGTGTGTGTGTGTGT
>NW_011888795.1:5984125-5994554 GCF_000151845.1 Pteropus vampyrus | reverse complement strand
TTTTTATAAGATCTAGAATAGTTTGAATCATTTAAAAATAATGTCTTCCTTAAACATTAGGGTGAACTGACCTTTAAAACCATCTGTCTTTTTTATTGGTAAATTTTCAATAAAGTATTAATTTTCTTTGTGATTTTGGGGCTACTGATGTTTGTTTGTTTTTTCTTTATTTGTTTCACTTATTTGGAATCTATTTAGTAGTTTATATTTTGCTAGAAAATCATCCATTTTATCAAGATTTTTAACTGTGTTAGCATGATATAGGTATATTATTCACTTATAATTTCAAAATATATTTGTCTATATTTTTATTTTTCATTTTGCCTAGTTTTCCTGTTTTCCCCCTTAACTAAGTTTCCCTAAGCATTTTCTTGTGTGTATGTGTGTGTGTGTGTTGAGCTTGTTTTTTAACTCTTTACTATTAGTATTTAGCTTTATTATTTTCTACTTCCTACTTTGTTTAAAATTTATTTTGTTATTCATTTCTGTAGCAACTTAATCTGAACGTTAATTCGTTTATTCTGTTTGTTTGTTGTTGTTGTTTAATGAAAACATTTAAATTTATAAATGTCCTCTGACTTCATCTGCCTCCCATGGATGTTGATAGGTCTTTTTAAAATTTTATTATAAATATTTTATAGTTCAGTTTTTTTCCCTTCTAAGAATTATTTAGAAATTTCTAATTTCTAAATAATTTCTCGTTTTTTTTATTTTCCAATTTTTTAAATAGAAAGAAGTTAAGCTTTGACATTTATTACTGACATATAAACTCTTGACTGAGCATTATAAAACTTGCCCAGCTTATTGCTGTATTCGGTATTTTGTCAGCTGGGAACACTAAATACCTCCACTTAACTTGATATTTGTAAAGCTCAGAGCAGCATCGGGGTTCCTGTACACTTTGGCAATTACCCCATGGCTAATTTGGCTAATTTCCAATACCTCAGGGAGAGACAAAGAGTTGTCTCATTGCCACCTGCTATTAACTAAATGCTTAGGATTCAGTGTCCTATGGGTGACTGGGAGACCTGGGAATGGATTATTGTGGCTGCCTGTGGAAACGCCTTCCCTGGGGAATTTTGAGAACAGCAAAGAAGCATCTGTTTGGGGTGGTTTTAAGAGCAGCCCTGCCTAAAGGCAGGTGCACGGATTAGATGACCTGTGAAGATTGTCATCCATCCCAATGACTTCAATGGAAAGGATACATTTGCTCAGTTTGGAAAGAGTCCAGGAGGAACATTGGTAGTATTGGGGAGCATATGGTCAAGAGCCTGAGAGTATTCAGCCTTTCTTGAAATTGGAGCCACTGAATGTCATCCTGTGCCCTGAATTCAAGAATGCCATCTTCTACATATGAAACTAGGAATCAATTATTCTACCCTCGAAAGTTATATACAGTAGTTCAAATTGGAGTAGTTCAAATTTTTGATCATAAACAGAATTATTTTTTAACAGATAACTCAACTGGTCCATACCCAGAAATTTAAATATACTGTTGAGTCTGATTCTTTCGATTAAGCTAGATCATCATGCCGTGACCCACTCACCTCGAATTTTCTAACCGTGTTCCTCAGAGGTTATTCCCTTTTTGTTTCAGGCAATTAAATGTCCTGATGAATCCTTCAGTAGAGCTGTCCAAAGCATATCAACAATAAATTTATTATAGGTACAGGACAAAATGCTTAAATGAATTATCCAAGTTAAATCACCTTTATTGTGATCCAATTCCCATTGTATGCAATATACTAACATTCTTTAAAGCCTTGAAGGAGAGGGAGGTAGATGGGGTAAAAAGGATCAAATATGTGGTGACAGAACAAAATCTATCTATGAGAGGAGAGCACACAATGTAGTATATATATGCTTTACTGTTGAATTGTACACTTGAAACACTGGATTTCATTAACCAATGTCACTATGATATAAACAAACAAACAAACAAACAAACAAACAAACAAACAAAGTAAGTCATGGAGAAAGTGAAATGCCCCAAAACATTTTCAGAATGAAACGTCAGATGTAAAAATTGGAGTTACAAACCAACAATTGGAAAATCATTGTATGTCCACACTGGTGTCAAAATGACCAGAAAGCAAAGGCAGACATGGATGGCATAAGCAACTGGCTCATTTAACTATCCTAGCAGAGTTAGAGGGATTATGATTTAGGGGAGCCCTATGTGTGAGAGATGGTTTGAATAAGCAGAAAGGGAATTACCTCTCTAATTAGGAGAGGTAGACAGGACCAGCCACAAACCTCTCCTGAAAGTTTATATTACTTTAAAAATAGGATTATACCATATCAAAAAAGTAATGCTTTCTGGAAAACAAAACAAAACAAAAAAACAGTTTCTTAACTCACACTGTCTACCCAATCCAGACAGATTAAATTATTCAATCTTTAAAAATGAACAGTAACTACTTAAGGATGAAGGGATGAAGAAGTACAAATTAATAGCTACAAAATAGTCACAGAGATTTAGAGTATAGCATAAGGAATATAAAAAAATCATTTAAAAAAAGAATAATAACTACTTTTAAAAAGTAGGATAAAATATAAATATTAATTTGATCTAGTATTAAGGAAGAGTTCTTTATGCTTATAAAGCAGTAAGGAAAAATCGCAAAAGAAATTATCAAAATTGACAGCAAAAATTTTCAAGTGTGTATAAATGTCAAAAATAAAATTAAAAAATTGAAATTATATTCTCAATAAATGTGATAAGTAGTTGCAATAAATATGATAAACATGATATGAAAATTTTTATGTAATTGCAGAAATCCCAGTAGAGAAAGGTGAAGGATGTAAACAATTCATAAAATAAATACAGATGAATAATTAACTTAAATTTCATTCTTATTTGTAAGAAATGAAAATTAAAACAACTGAAGTCTCATTTTTCATCTATGAAATTAGCAAAGATTTAGGAAAATAAACTACCCTCATTTGCAGTAGTGGGAGTGTAAATTGGCCCCACCGTTCTGGAAAATTATTTGGCACTTTTCCTTAAGAACTTTAAATGTTCGATGTTTCTCAATGCAGATAGATGAAAGACAGATAGATATGCATATAAAAAGATATATCCTAATGAAATAGAAATTTGAACAAAATCTACTTACAAAAATGTTCACTGAGGACCAATTAATGATGACGAATACAAAGTCTAAGTGACTAAAAATAAGTCTTTGTTTATAAAATATTATATATCCCAAATGATGAAATATCATTAAAATAGTATATTTGAAGAATTTAACATTTATAAAAATGCTCTTTTTATAGAGAAAAATAGGTTAAACTTGTGTATTCAGTATGATCAAACTTACGTAAAAATATGTATAGAATGTCTTTTAAAAACATTAAAATGTAAAGACTATTTCTCAGTAATGAATTTACATGATTTTTTTAATAATTTTTTTATTTTCAAATTATCTGCAATGAACATGTGCTATTTTTTATAATCGTGAAATACTTAAGATAAAAATAAAAGGAAATAGAACTAACTAGCAAAATAAGAATGCGCCAAAGGACGAGTAAGGGAAGTTTTGAGTGGACTAGTGAAGAGGTCCCAGTATTGAGAGTCGGAAGCCTTACATTCTAGACTCCAGAGAGATTTGTCGAGATAGTCTCTTCTGGCTCAAAGATTTTATGAGCCAGTATTTTACCAAAGAGCCGTTCCGTGTGTACCACAGGCCTGCCAACCCTGGTAGACAGGTTAGCAGCTTAGATTAAATTTCCCGTGGACGAATTTCAGAACTCCTCCCCATTGATCACTTTTATTTTTTTACTTTTCTGGAAGAGAACTGAGGAATTTCTGATGCCATTTGTCCTCTTCCCACTTGACCTCGGCTATTAGATGGGGGAAGCAAATATTCAGCAATGTTTCTAGTCTTAGGCAGTTGTAGACTCAGACACCATGGCACCAGAGTTATTTTTGGCTTACTGGCTATGATTTGTTGTTGCATGCCCCTATCATTGATTTTTGAAATGTTTAGTAGCCTTAGAAAATGTGGCAGTGCCCTCTAGGTATGAGACTGAGGAAGCCTTTGTCCACCTTTTCCAACCCTATGATGCAGATCGAAATTGTAGTCATCATGTGTAAGAACCCTTGAGAAAAATCGGCTCTGCTTGAATAGTCTACAGTTCAGCCTTCTTTTTACCTCTTTTTCAACTCCAGCCTACCTTATTCTAAAATGTGGCCTTTTCCACTATTTCCATGTGTTCTCATTTGCTTTCTTTATTCCCAGACATAAATTAAAATACCGTGTCTGTTGTAACCTCTTTCCCCTACATGCATTCTTTCTCCTCCCCCTCCCTCACTTTTTGCTATTATTTTTGATACCTGTATGCTTTTTTGCAATAGTCTTGGAATACAATTGTGTTCTTAGTCCACCATCTGGGTCTCTTACTCTAAGCAAATAAAATTTTATAGCCAACGAGTCCTCAGCAGTATTTTTTCAAATGATGGGATCGCTCATGTAGGGAATATGCAGATATTTGCCAAGAATAGTAAACGTAAAGGTGGTATTTATGGATGTGCTAGTGCTATTCAGCATTCTCTTTATGCATTGATTTATAATTCCCACACAACTCTGATTAAGTAGATATGATTATATCCATGTTTTGCAGTGAGAAAACTTATGCCCAGAGAGATTAGATGATTTGCCCAAGAACACACAACCAGTAAGTGACAGCCACGCTTTAAAGACAGAGGGAATGACTTCAAAGACCTTGCTCCTAATTTTTTTTTTTGGGGGGGGGGCGCTATAATAATATGACTTAAACAATCTGGAAAATTTTATTCTACCATAGTGATGAATTTAAAGCTCTTTATTTTACTGTTGTGATATTGACATAGGTGTGTGGGATCCCCATTTCCAAACACAGTTGCTTCACAGAATATTGGCTACTTTTAATTAAACACAAATGTCAATTGTTTCTTAGTTGCTACACCAAGCTTTCTGGTGTCCCCTAATTCAACTGCAAACATTTAATTGGATCCCTGGTGCTATGTATATTTGACTTCTGTTGTGAAAGTTACATTCATTCTATTTCTTCATTTGACATCAGCAAGACAATTTCTATAGACCAATTAACAATGGACCTTTCTACTCTTACTATGAGAACATTAGCCGGCATAAATATCAAACTCCTTTTGGCAAAGATTTAGTGTCCTGATTAAGTTTAAAAATATTTCAAAAATGATGGCTTGCCACTTATTTGAAGTCTTTCTGATATCAAGTATTGGTTGGGATCCACATGGAGTTTACAAACAAATGAGAATAGTTTTTGCCATAGAGATTCCTCTCCATCTTGCAGGGGAGGCAGGTACATAAATGCTTATAGGACAAAATGAATTAATTTATTTGCCTAAAAAGAGTTAAAATCTCTATAATAATTGGAAGAATGGAGACATTTGTGTACTTTGGGAGTATTAGAAAGGCTTCATAAACAACCCAGTAGAAAAATAGGCCAAAGTTTTAAATAGGCAATTCACAGAAGGGGAAACATTGCAGTATTCATTAGTGAGAGATAAGGAAGGAAGGGAGGGAGGAAGCGAGGGAGGACAGGACTGGTTTCTTGTTTGGCTTCTTGGAGAAGGCAGCATTTGGGGCAGACATTGGAAAATCGTGTGCAACTGATTTCTGAAAATGGGAGGCAGGGCATCAAGAATATAGGAATAACTTAAGCGAAGACATAGAAGTTGGAAAAATGAAACATTTGAGAAACAGTAGTCATTAAGGAAACTCATGTAACTCTTGGAAGATTGGAGGATTTGTACTGGTTCTTAGGAGATGTATAGGGATCACATTTTATAGTCCTATAATGGAGAGCTTAAATATCAATTGGCATGTTGATGCATAATCCCTTAGGGGATAAAATTCTGAAGAAATTGGGGTGGGAGAGGGAGTTAAGATAAATCTAGAAGTTCTTGAAAATTGGTTTCTATCCATGAGAATGGGCTACCTCCCAACTAAAGATGGGAGTTAGTAATACTTTAGGGTCACAAATATCCTTGATAAACCAGCTCTGCATGGATGTAACAGTGTTATCTATGAGCCTTTAAAAGACCAGAATTTGCAATAGCCCTTGAGTTGCAGTCATCTTATCTTTCTGTCTACTAAGGCCAGAATTTGGAGTAGTCCATATGCTTTCTTGATAATAATTTGACTAACAACAGTGCCATTTTTTAATAATCTGTACATTTGCTTCTTAAGTCTTCCGTATCTCACATTTCATGAAGGTAAATGATCAATGACTGTCATTCAGTGACCATCATTAGTTCAAGTTAGTTGATACTGAAGAGTTATAAGAAATTTGCCTTTTGCTTCTCAGGCTGAATATCCACAGAAATCAGCAGTGGTGTTATCCATGTCGACCCAAGGCCAAAATGTGTCCCATATGTACTAAGATTCTGTAAAGCAATTTCCTCCAGGTTGTCAATATGAGAGCCAATGTGGACATTAACAGAGGCATGTCAAGCCAATTACTCTGTTGCTGTAGTTTACTAAATGTTGCTTTTAGTAACATTTAGTAAACTCGTAGTAACATTTAGTAACATTTAGTAGGGACCAAGTTGCCTAATGGATTCTGAATTCTAATATCCTCATGTTATTAGCACTGAGTAAATGGATCTACCTGTGAACTTCGAAATACACTCTTAAATTTTAGGTCTGCAAGAAAAATGTAATGTGTTTTATGCTTTGCTAATTCATATTTTCTATTAGAACATACCTATCCATGTCCGATACCTGACATCAATTTTAATAAAGAGAAATTACATTTGATTGTGTCTCTATCCTTTCACATTAATTCATTATGAATATTTTATTCCACAGAGTTAGAAAAATTACTTTCACTTATTAGTGAAGAACATTCCTTTATAAAGAATACTTTATACATTAGGGTCACATAACTTACTTTAAATATTTCAGGCACAATAACTTGTAAGAAATGAAAAATAAGCCTGAATTCATAGGGTAAAAATCATTTACAAGTCCTTTTTCTTCAGATTGTGATTGTACAGTTAAACTTATTTGATGTGCTCAGCAGGTTGTGAAATTTATTTCTTTCTGTAGTGATCCATGAGAGATGACTTCATCATAATGAAACACTTTTGAATTTGATTCTTGCAAGTTGCAAAATGATTATCATCTTTCCCCCACCAGGAAAAAAAAAGTTCATGTGGGTTTTCTTGTTTGTTTAACATCAAAAACCAGCTACTAATTCTGATCTCTTGACAAAATGTAATATCTCTTTGCTGATCCTCTGCCTCTTCCTAGTTTCCATGACCATGCACAATTAGTTTTTTGCAAATAAACAGATTTGGTGCAAAACATTAATTTGTTTGATAAGATATATATAGGAATGCCCTTCTGGAGGAGAAAATAAATAAAAAGTCATTAGTATATTTCACCGGTATGCACCATCAAAAAAAAAAAAAAAAACACAAAACACGAGGTTTTAATATTGCAATAGAGGAAATGAGTAAAAGATGCATGGTGTTTTCCTGAACCTGTTATTTAGACTAAAACCTTGAAATCTCATGGCAAAATTTTATGGACAAAAATACAATAGAGAATAATATATTTGGGTCCAACGAGATCATCAGAATGCACTTTAAATTGGGGAATTCCAACTGAAAGCGAGAATGTCTATCCCTGTTCTAGTACTCCACTGTCTTAACTGCTGTAACTTTAGAGCAAATATTGATATGTAGTAATGTTAAGTCCTTCGACTTTGCTCTTCCTTTCAAAATTTTTTGGAATACTAGACATTTGCATTTCCATATAAATGTTACAATCAGTTTGGCAATTTATACCAATAAAATCTGGTAGGATTTACATTTAATAAACCAAATTAAAGAGAAATGACCCCATTACAATATTGTCTTCCAATACATGAACATGATATATCTCTCCCTTTGTTTAGACCTTCTTTGTCTCAGTAATGTTTTGTGGTTCTCATAGTAATGTCTTGCACATATTTTGGATCATAAGTTTAAATGTAAAAGCTAAACTATACAACTGTTACTAGAAAATCCTTTTGACACTGGGGGAAGCAAATATTTTACAGAGAAGAATAAAGCACAGCCAAAAAAGGGGAGAAAACTGATAAAATGGATCTCATAAAATTTTTTAGACTTCTACTTTTTAAAACACTCCGTGTAAAAAATTAAATGACATATACTGGGAGAAAATAAGTGCAGTATATATATCTGACAAAAGACTCGTGCCCTGAATATAAAAGAACTCTTAAAACTCAAAAAGAGGGTAAACAATTCCATTTAAAAATAGGCAAAATATTTGAACACATTTCTTTAAATAGAATACACAAATAACCTATAAGCAAATGAAAAATGTTCTAAATCTTTAGTCTTCAGGGAAATACTGATTAAAATTCTATGAGATACCTCTACACATTGATTAGAATGGCTAAGAGTTAAAAGAATGATATTATCAAGTGTTAACTAGAAGAAAAAGCAACTGGAGTTCTCATAACTACTGATAATGATGTAAATGGTATAACCATTTTGGGAAACAGTTGGGTAATATCTTAAAAAGTTAAACACATATTTACCATATGACTCAGCATTTCTCCTCTCATATATTGACCCAAAAGAAATGAAAACTTTTTTCCACACAAAGACTTGTACACAAAAGTTTATAGCAGCTTCATTTGAAATAGCCAAAAGCTGGAAACAACTTTTGAAAGGTGAAAGGACATATTGTGCTTTATTTTTTACAATGGAATGTCACACATCAGTAACAAGGAAATGAACTACTCATATAAATACAGCAACATGGAAAAACATCACAAACATGCTAAGTGAATGGAGTCATATCCCTCCCCCCCCACACACACAAAACTATGTACTATATTATTCTATTAAATACTAAAAAAGGCAAAATTAATCTATAGCGACAGAAAACGATCAGTGATTTTCTGAGGCTGAGGGACAGGTTTGACACTAATGAGGCAAAGAATACTTTTGGAGGTGAAAGGAATGTTCTAGAAATTGATCATGGTAATAGTTACAAGGACCTATGAATTTTTTTAAATGTATCAAAATGTACACTTAAAATAGGTCCATTTAGTAGATATAGATTATATCTCAGTAAAGTTTATTTTAATAAATAAACAACAAAAAGTATTTTCATCATTTAACAAATATACATATGGCCAAGGCACATTTGAGTGAGGGCTGTCAACCTTGTGTCTGACATGAGGTATGACACATAATGTTATATTGGGACCGCTATAATTTCTAGTTTGGATTTCTTTAAAGGAGAGCAAGAACGTAAAGATACCTGTGAAACAATGTGAGTGCATGATGCTTTGTGATTTTTTAGCTTTGTTCTATAATATTTTTAAGTTGCTTATTCATACTTGATTGAACAACTTATCTTTTTTTTTCTCTAAGTGAAGTGTTTTAATGGAACTTTTCCAAAGCATTCTATTTAGATGTTATTTTTAAAAATTAAAACATTTTTACTGCTTTTCTATTAATTTACATAATAGTTAATTAAATAGCATAATTACAATAACAAGTTCAAATGATATGAGTAGATTTGGAGTCTAGTACAGCTGACACTGGTAGCAGGTTGGAGCGCGAGTCAGGCTGTACTTATAGATATCAGTGTTGGTTGGCTGTGCACCAAGACACATGACTGAGAGATCTCTGGATTAGAAACTGAGGATTCCTACTTTAACTCACAGTGCCTGACATATCGTAAGCACCGGTATCTGTTTAATTTGTTGTTTACCCTCTACATTATTTATCGCCAATCTTAAAGATTGGTAGTTAAGTGCTCAATAAATGTTAAATGGAATTATTTTCAATCTTACAAGGAATTATGTGAGTTATTCCTCTTCATTTGTGAATTTTGGGCTAATCTGTATTGAAAGTTTCTTTGAAATGTAGTTCCATGACAGTTTATGTCTTAACTGCTGTATCTGCTTTGTTGACCTATAGTAGGTACTCAATAAAAATTTTGTGAAAGCATAATTTTCATTAGTCTTCTGCCTTGTCAGGAGTCTTTTGAACAGGAATGGGTCTAAAACCAATCTCTAATACTTTTTCAAACTTTTGAAGTTGGTAACTTTCTTGTGCAAACTTTTTTTAGGTCAGTAAATTCCAGAAAAATTATTCTAAGGAAGAATAATTCTGTTAATCACCACTCTCCTCTACTCTTCTTTATATTTTAAGGATCCAGTATAGCTGAATCCTCAGAACTCTTAAAGTTCATTGCAGCACACTTTAAAAATCTCTAATTCTGGTTCACTCTTTAATTTACAAAGGAGGGGTCTGAGGCCCATGTTGATTAAATGACCTTTCTAAGGCTACTATATATATATATAGAGAGAGAGAGAGAGAGAGGCCCATGTTGATTAAATGACTTTTCTAAGACTACTATATATATATATATAC
>NW_011888795.1:5967825-5980325 GCF_000151845.1 Pteropus vampyrus | reverse complement strand
AATCATTACAGTAGCAGTTATAACTCTACTATAAAATGCTGACTTTTTTTTCTGTTAGCATATTGATCATAAAATGAATTTTAAATACAGAAAAATAAATTAAAATTTAAAAGTGAGAATATGAAAATGTCCATGCGTAAAAATTAATTTGAAGAGAAATCTTGCTTTAGCCAAAATAGATACTGGTATTCCTGTCAAGGATGTTACAAGGTTTACACAAGCGTCCTGCCAGACCGGATGTTTTTAGGAATTTTAGAGTTCTAAAGTAATAAACCAGCTTAGAGGACAAGGCTCTAAAGCCAGACTGTCTGGGCCCCAATTCCAACTTCAATTTTTAGCTTCATGGCCTTTGGCAAGTTACTTAATCTCTCTAGGCTGCCATTTCTTCAACTATAATAGAGATAATGATAGGACCTACTTTGTGGGGTTGTTGGTACATGAGATAATACATTCAAATACTTAAAACAATGCTTGCCAAATGATATGTGCTGGATAAATATTATCATCTCTCTAGGGTCCACGGATTTTTTTTTTTTTTCAGGTTTGGGATTAAATTTCTAGCACTAAATTCTATTACTAAATTAGCATGTTGATAAATGTAAATCTTATACAACTGTCTTACAGATGCAGCTGTCTCTGTTATCTCACATTGCTATCATCTTTAGAGGAGGGTGCAGGTCCTAATCAAAATGAGCTCTTCACTTTGAAGTTGTCCTACACCTCCTGAAGTTGGCAGGAGAAAGAAGAAGGACACATACTAGGCATTTTGTATATGTTACCTTCATTGAACTTTATGGCAAGTAGTCTAGGCAGTCATTGTCATCTGCTTTTTACAGAAGCCGAGAAAAGGTTAGGGCTGTGCACAGTACTTGGCACAGAATAGAAACTCAGTGTGCTTGCTGACGGGTTGATAGAATGGCTGGATAGCTGACTCAGCTAAGAACACCTGTGCCTTGAGGGAGTCTCCTTGATGCTTGTTTTGGAAACAGAGAACCTCAGGCTCAGAAATTTTGGAAACTTGTCCAGGCTCCCATCGCTATTAACACCCACAATTCTGACTATAGAGCATGTACTATTAGAGTATGTTAATTAGTTTAGTGAAGGTTGGGACCAGGGTACATGGTCCCAACAAAGTACAGTTTGCTCATATGCAGCTCGTAGGGCTAGGGTTTTTGGTCCCTGCCATCATCGCTTTCTAAGAATATTCCAGGAAAAACTATCCTTTGTGGAACAAATAAATACACAATTCCTTTTAGAGCAATGGTTATCAAATCCATTACACATCAACATTCCTATTTCAGGGCCCAGCTTGGACCAAATAAACCAGAATCCCTGCAAGTAGATCATGGGCATCAGTATATTTTAAAATCTTTCCTGGTGGGAAGCCAGAGTTTGAGGTTCAGCACTTCAAGATCTCCTGTGAAGGTCCCTCGCCTATAACTGCTTTCTCCACCCATAAGCAGATCCTGACATTGACTGGTGCTCCTGAAACTTGGGGCATTGGGGAAGCGATGCTGTATGGGCTCTTTTTCTTTCCCTGGGAGCAGGAGTAGGCCCTACTCCTAAACAATGCTGAAAACATCAATGTTATGACTGAATAATAAAATGTATTCATAGGAAAACACATGCCGATTAAGAAGATGAGCTTTAGAAGTGTGACCTGGTTCTAATCTCAGCCTCACCTCATTCTACCTTTGAGACCTTGGCCAAGTGACTTAAACTCACGTTTCTTATCCATCAGATAAGTATCGATAAGAGTTGATGAGGCTAAATGAAAGAATGCATGTGGAGTGCTTAGGGCAGTGCCTGGCACAGAGGAAAAAACAGTAGTTTCCTTTTATATTTTTGTAATACTTTTTCCAAAGCAATATATTTAAATTAGTGAAAGATGCTTGCTTTAGCAACCTATGTGGGGCTCCCCCTCCAATTCACCTCCTTACCCAAAGGTCCAACCTAAGCAAATATATATCTATAAATGAATCACCTGATGGTTAGACTTCAAATGATTTCCTTTTATAAATAGGTTACTCAGCTCTGCACTCTATCACGTCAGGTTTGTTGCTCAGGCCTTTATCCACCCATTCCTGAACCGTTCTCTCTGACAATCTGGGGTTTTGTTTTGTGCTTACCGTAGCTTACTTTGTATTTAAAATGTTTCTTATGTGGCTCTTTTGTCAGTGAAATGAGAGACAATAAATTGTTTCTCATTTGCCATTTTTCGTATGTCTACTGCTGGACCTAGTACTGTAATGGTCGTTGCTCCTTTTCCTGTTGTCTGTCTGCTTGTGTGTGCATGAGAGAGAGTATGTGTATGTGTGTGCTGTATAGGGAAGAGAAGGAGAGAAGGGAACAGCTATCTGCCCCCTCCTTCTCCCTGCCAGCCATGTGCCCACTGTATCCGTGTTTCTACAAGGACCACCTAAGCAATGACAGTGAAGTAGTATGATACAGTTATACATACAAGCACAGTGACAGAACTGGATGTGCCTACAGTTCAGCTTTTAAGATCTGATAAGGATTCAAGTATTCACAGAGTTCAGTAGCACTAACCATAAGAGACTGAATATTGCTACATTACAAGGCAGAGTCCAAGAAAATAATAATAACTAAATTTGACATATGATGTAATATATGATACCATACCTTAAAGGGCTACTAGTTGACATTCTCTGTGGATTCTGTATGGTCTAAGGCCATATAGCAGTGCCATATGAAAAATTAATTTGTGACACAAAAGAAGCCTGTTCCATAGGAGTGTTTATAATTAATATAAGTGAACTGCTTTTTCTGGCTCAATACTGGCAAAGTAGCTTATGAGATTCTGTTCATATAGTTATAAATGAGTGAAAAGCCATTGAAAACTCTTCAAACTAAGACATAAGGGAGATTCCTCTTGTTGGTGAAAAGCAACATGTATTATGAGGCCACAGAAAAATTTTTTTCCAGCCAACTCATTGTTACCAGTCTGCCTTGAACTATTTTGCATGCAGATGAAACCTGTTTGGGTGATGCTTGTCAGCTGTTTTCCTGACAAGTAGTACAGAAATAGGCACCCTTGAAAAAGTGGCTCAACTTGACTGAACATTAGAATCACCTGAAGAGCTTTTAAAAATTCTATCCCACCTCAGACCAATGAAATCAGAATCAATGGAATCAAAATCTCTGGTACAAAATCTTTACTTGTTTTAAGTTTCCCAGATGATTCTAGCATACCAGCAAGATTGAGAATCCCTGTACTAGACTTAAGCAGTTTAAAAAAACAGGTTGTCTGTTATTACATGCATTAATCCTGCAAGGTTCCATAAAATGAAAGCTTTGGTGATTAAAAATTCCATCAGTCTAGAACCTTGAGTGAGTGTTATATGGACCTGTCATAAAGAATGCAAACTTGTTCTATTATATTTTGGTACATTTAGTGGAAGATAATTTCTGAATCAGCTTAATGGAGGCTGTGCTTTAGGGCAGTAACTCCAGTGGCCAAATGTAGGGTAAATTGGAGCTTTGTTTCTAGACATACTTTACCATTGTTTCATGCCCTGATATGACTCTATTGATTCAAATTTTGGGGACAGGACTTTGTTCAGAATATATTTTAGAAGGCGTTTAATAAGAAATCTGATATATTGTACAAGTGACATATAGAGTTTCAATTCTTTATAATATTTAAAGATAGGATATTAAATTTGCTTGTGCATAAAATTTCTATTATAAGTCAAGGAGCAAAGAGGACATGAAGACAAGTGTGACCTGGCTTTATGTCTGCATAAATTTACTATTTTACTTTTGATGTTGAATACTGTACAAGTTTGGGAGTATGTCACCCCTGATCGCCATGGCACCCACTCAAAATAGCCATGGACATTTTTGGTCCCACCTCAAAAACAGTCAGCAGTGTTTGCAAAAGAGAGTCTATGGCCTATTGTATTAATGGTGTACTGATCACAGGAATACCATTTTAAATAAAATTTTATTTTCACATTATGAAGGAAATAAATTCATATTATGAAAAGAGAAAACTGAACCCATTAAATATGAAAACCCATATCCCACTGCTCTACCTGCCTTGCTCAACCTGTTGATTTGCCTGTAATGTCACCTTTTACTTATGCCATTCCTAAAACTGACTTGTCCATAAAGTGTGTAAACTTCCAGACCTAGCTCCAGTACTAAGACTTCCATCAAGCCTTTCCGTTTGTATAGGAAGTAAATCTGAGGTTGCGGAACAGTCAGGAAGCCATAGCAATGGCCCATGAAAGATAATGAAGCCCAATTTAGGGTAGTAGGCATGTGGTGGGAAGGAAGTGTTTCAGAGACATTGCAGAAGTAGCTATATAGTTGGAGGAAAAGGATGGGATAAGTGGTGAGAAGAATTCATGACTGTTACCACAGTTGACATAAAGCAACAATATATAAACATTTTTCTTTGGTTCAGGTGTCTTAACTCACTGACAAATTTCCCCCCAGGCTGTCTGATCCTCTGTCATTAGATTTTTTTTAAGTCATTGCTCTAAGCCTTGTCAACAAGCTCCTCCTACCAGCCCTGGATCTGAAGTTGACCCTGGGATTCCTACTGGCCCCTAATCAACTGTGTTTTCTTCATGCTCTGGTGCCCTCGAGTCTGATGGTACCATTTCCTTGGTTTTCCTCATTTAAATTAAAGTGCTGAGATACTTGCCTAAAAGAAGGGCATTAAGACTGTGGTATGCTTTCAGTGATGTGTAGTGTAAGCCCCTCTAGGGGAAAGGATGTACTATGCCGGAGTAACTTTCTTTTCATTCTGAATGCCTCCCTAAAAAGCACAGTTTGTATAAGTTTTTGTTAATGTAAAAAGGGAACATTCAGGCACCTTTTGTGTCCTGCTGATGTGTAGGGCTATTTTTAATTTTTGTTCTTCACTCTTTTTCTGTGCTTGTGATTTTAAAGGTGCCAGACTGACTGCCCTCGAGCGTAGCGTCCCCAATTTCTCCCAAGAAGAGGAAAAATACGAGAGGCAGCAGAGCTGGTCATGTCTGGGTCCAGCATATTAGCCTGACCCACTCTGGAAGAATGTTCTCCAACATATAAAGGAGAAGATTGTTCCCTGTGAATACAGTCCATCTGCTTTCATAGCTGAGAGGACAAAACCTGTTGTGGCAGCACCACATCACTGCAGGGTTTGGGAATCCAGCAAGCCTAGTCACTCATTCTCTCTTTGGAAAAACTAGGATTGTTTTTTGTTTTGTTTTGTTTTTTCCTTCCGTCCCCACCTGTCAAAATTCTATCCTTTAAGGTTGGGCTTAACTGCCTCTTTCTCCTCAAAACCTTTTCTGAGCCTTCTCAGTTGCTATTTCCCTTTCACATTTCCATTACACTTTCTCATGTGACACTTCGTCATGTGATCGTAGAATGTATTTAGTCTCGTAATGACTGTAAAAGGTACTGGTATTGTCTAACCCATTTCTGTATGTCACAAGGAAGCAGAATATAGTACTGGGCAAAGAGTAGATATCTGGCAAAGTCTGTTGAACAGAATGAGAATGCCAGCACTTATCTTTTTAGCCTGACCTTTAGGGCTCTGCTCTGATCTTTCCATCTTATCAGTGATTGACATCTCTCCCAGGTGCTCATAGGTAGTTCTCAAGCTCTCCATCAGCCATGTAAGCTCAGGTCTTGGATTCCAGATATTACACTTTGGACAGCCGTGGTCTGAATCATAACTGCTACCTCTACCTGCCTTGAAGACTGGCGTGACCAGTGGTCAGTGACAGTGGCCAAAACAACATTTTTCCCAAAATACGATCCACTTATCACTGGTAGTCCCCGATGGGTCATCAAGGAGTCCAGTTTGGTGTCTGGAAAGGGAAAGAGTAATAATTAAACATAATTTTGTTAACCTACATTTAACAATTTTATTAAATGTGTTAAAAATTTGTTAAAATTTAAAATTATAATTTTCACAGGAATCTAGTTTACTCATAATAATTATCACATTCTTAAAGATTGCACATGTACCACAAAACCTTTGTTGAATGGTGTTGTTTAATTAGTGTTCAATAATGGTGCCATTCCACTCAGAGTATTTTCATGTCGCGTTAACGTTTTTTCTGCTTGCTGCCAAACCTACACTTTCATTATTACTATCACATCACATTATTTCTTCAATTCAACCAAAATAGATCAATGATTTAAGTATGATTCATTGAAGGTGGAAAAAAATAGTAATAAGGATAATACCATAAATATTATTTCAGATTAATAATATTACAAATGTAAATTTTAGTGAACAGGATTTTAATATAAACATTGGAAGGGAATCTGTATATGTTGGGATAAATGTGATGATTTTGCCCAGGCAATTAAAAAAGAAAAGTTTGAATACTAAGTATGATGATGACTCTAAAGACTAGACTTTATGAATTGAGGACCCTTTTGCCTATAATCCCCGATATGTTTTCTGTAATGAAATGTAGTTAGTGGCATGAAGCTCTCAGAATTTTAGCACCGCTTTCAAACATAGCACAGTGAACTTTCTAGTAAACCCATTAAGTCTTTTTTTTTTAAATAATCACAAAAATAGTGCCATATAAAATAACCTAATGTTGTTACTAAAGGCAGTGAACATCCAAAATGTTAAAGGCACCTTTCTAAGATTTTATATCTTATAGTGAAAACAGGTTACAAGTTAACTCTTGGATAGAAGTCTGCAAATCAAGCCACAACGTTTATTATAAATATTATACAAAAATTTTTATTAAATGTCAAGAATATGATTTCAAGACTTTATAATATATCAATTATTATATATCAATTATCAGTTTTCAAGAGTTTAACTCTTTTTCCAGCACTTGATATTTCTTATTCCTTAGGGGCAAAAACTGATGGACTATACTGTAAAGACATTCAAATCCTGAAACGGAATATAAAGAAATCCTTTCCAGGGCCAAACGCAACCAAAGAGGATTAGAAATTCATTTGCCTCTTTTCTCTCAAGTTGAAACATTTAGCCCTCTTATTTTTAGGTGTGAAATGGTTGTCAATCCAGTGTGATGGAGTGCTGAAAGCAGTCTTCAGTGAGAAATCTCTCCATAATGTCAGATCTGCATTCGATCCTGATGCACAGAACTAGGCAGAAGCAAGGTTAAGACCATAGATGCTGAAACTAGACTGCTTGAATCTGAAGTTAGTTAAACATTTTTGTCACTCAGTTTCCCTATCTGTAAAAGAAGGATACTAACAGCCTATCACATAAGTTGTTGTAAATATGAAATGAATTAATATATATAAAGTGCCTAGAAAATGACTGACACATATGAAGCACTAGGTTTGCTATAGCGTATTTGTAAAAGCCTAGATTCTTGCTCACATTCCCAATGACCTGTAATTACTTGTTAAGACTTTTTTTATCTTAGTAGAAATAAAGAATAAGAAGGGAAACTGAACGTGGATATGATCTCTTGCTCAAGATTCCCATGACGGAGCCAGATATAGATACACATTGCAATAAGCACAATGCCTCTCTCACTGACATAAATATTTTTCCTCAAATTATGTTTTATTGTTATTATTTAAAACAAGGAAATTTTTAAAGCTACAACTTATATCTATATGTGGTCCAGATGCCCCGTGAATTATTTTAAGCATACTGAAAGTTTGCAGAGCAGAGGGCCAGAGGGACTCAAAACCTGACAGTACATGGAACTGTTGCAGGATTTAGCAATATTCAAACTAAGAACAGACCTGGAGGCAACACTAACTGAATTGTAACATTTTAAAGAATGTCACGTGTAAGAGATGAGACTTGTCTCATGAATCCCTACAACACAGAACTGGAACTATTGGGTAGCAGTTAGAGTAAGGAAACATTCCTGGTCAGTATGGGAAGGAACTTTCTAGCAGTCAGAGCTCTCTGGAAATAAAAAGGGACTACCTTTTGATCTGCCCAAGCTTTTGTGAAAGGGGTCGAAGTTTGAGTTTGGTCCCAGTTTCCTCACCGTGTGATTGCCCACATAGACTCTGCAAGGAGAACGGCTTTCCTGGACTACGCCTTCCACTCCTACCATCCTGAGCCATCTCCCTCTTAGACTTTCATGTGAACGTAGAGGCGGAGCACCGGCCTTAGCGTCAGGAGACTTGAGTTCTAGTCTGTCACTTCCTGTGGGATCTTGGGCTGTGATGGTCAACTCCTCAACTGACTCACATAAAATCCCCATCATGCTGGCCCTACAGGGATAGTGGTGGCTCTCCTGGTGATCTTGCTTATGATGATGGTGGCGATAGTGGCGGTCTTATCGCGGATACTAACATTACAAATCTGCCTCCTTCCCCACGTTGGCTTCTATAGCAGGACTGAAGGTGTTCCTTTCTGTGCTCTTAACACTCAATCCCTTTTTTCTTTCAGGCCGCTGTGCTCGCTGTGGGGAAAATGTAGTTGGGGAAGGGACAGGATGCACTGCCATGGATCAGGTCTTCCATGTGGATTGTTTCACCTGCATCATCTGCAACAACAAGCTCCGAGGGCAGCCCTTCTATGCTGTGGAGAAGAAGGCCTACTGTGAGCCCTGCTACATTGTAAGTTCAGATTTGATCCTCACCACTTTACAAAGATATCTGATTTGGCAAAGTACAAATAATGTTAGACAGAATGTGGCCATCAGATAGATCTTTCCTTCACCTCAGGCTTCAAAATGTGTATGTATAAATTGGCATACCTTATTTTTTCCATGTGTTCACAAGAAGTCAGAAAGCTATGTTGGGATGGGGCTGCCATTCAATTAGTGGTCTGCTGGTAAGATCATCAATCACCCTGTGGCTTTCAAGCATGTGTGTAGGAGCTAGCACGTTGCCCCCTGAAGCATCAGAAGGCCTCCCATGTTGCAGAGTCACACCTCTTATTAGGTCTCACCCTGCATTTGAAGTTGTTTGTAGAGAAATGTTACATGGTCTCCGGACTTGTCAATCCTCTTTCAAACTCTCGGGCCTTTTGAAAAGATACTTCTTTTCTACCCAGAATGTTTCTTACTTATCATACCCAGCAAGTTTTCAATGATACAAACAGAGAAACCCTTTATTATAGAGCACCTTAAGGAGAAATGAATAGTAATGCTGACTGAGCTAATAATTTTTTTTAAAGAACACAACAACTATATTTTAATAATATCACTGGATTACTAAAAAAAAAAACCCTAATAGTCACATTATCTTAGCTTTTTGACAAGCTACTTAAATCTACACGTTAAGCTCTCTTATGATAGAGCAATGTAATGAATGAACATAATTTTTTTTAAATCAGAAGTAAATTTCTTCGCTGTCCTTCCACATGATTTTAATATATCTGTTTAACACTTGCTAGTGGAAACAGTAGTGCTTTTTTTGCAACCCCACAGAAGAGCCATGGTGTGGCCCTCAGTGCCAGGCATTTCAACATAAAAGAAGCTTTGGGTACAAGATATTGGGAGTTATACATAGCAGATCCCCAAGTTTCAATGTTATTGCAGAAGTTTCTGTCCCTGTTGACATTTTCCCATAACCCGACAGCTCTAACTCATTGCAACCCTGGAGTCTGTAGCACAGATCTGAAAGTTCTTCAAGATTAAGATCTTGCAGGATTTAATTCTGTTTTGCATTTCTTAGGTTCAATTTTATTTCATTTTCCTCCCCACAGGCAACTTAAACACATATAGCATCATTACAGTGCCGTACAATGTTAGAGCTGAAAAAAAACCTCTTAAGATCATTTGTCTAACTCCTCTCTTTAGAAGTGAGAATACAGAGACGCAGAGAGAAAGGGAAACTGATTTTCATCTTCTGTCATTACTGTCAGAGACAGCACTATATTCAGTTGTTGGCACTCCTGGTCCCATGTTCTCTGCAGACAACACACGGTTTTAGTTTGTCCAGACCTAACCGCAAACACGGTAATGTCCTGTTGATCTGGAAGGAGTAATTATACATCAGGGAGAGTTTAGTAAACAAAAGCTTACCTCTGTAGTAAATAAGAACATTTCATACATCACTTTTTGAAATTTTTGTTGGAAAGAGAACACTACAAAATATCCTGGCTTTGTAAAAGATTGTGCAGGGTGTCATTCATAATGGCATTCACATAGGACCACCACTATGAAATTATTTTTATTGCAGTGAGCTCTGTGACAGAGATGTTAGCAGAACCTATAGAAAGAAGCACCTGTTGCTGTTTCTCCTTATATTATGTGGCCACAGACAGCTGTGTTTTATGATGATTCTGTGGCAGTCTTCTTCATTTTTTCTTTTATCCCTTATGAGCTAGGAATCATATAAAAATACTGAGAAACAATATAACACGGTATGAAAATCATGAGTTTGAATTTGGTTCTATCACTTAATGCTTTGTTTCCTTAAGAGAGTTGCTTGATATTTTTAAGCCTCAGTTTTCTCATCTATGTAATGGGGATTATTTCAGGATTTTCCCCAAAGGTTTGTGAAGGTAAAATGAGGCAGTTCTTGTAAAGCACACTTGGCTTGCTCCAGGAATGAATGCTCTTCTAAGATAAATTTTGATAAGATTTCTGGCCTATTTAGCATTTTCGAATACGAGGACCTTACACGTGCTGTAAGATTCATTGGGCTTTAGGAAATTGTTTATATCTATGAGACATACCACTCTTCCATTTTTAAATGTTCCGCTTGCTCTCCTGAGTATGTGATAAAACCAGAGAAAGTCTAATCTGGCTAAATTATGGGTTTCTACAATGTGTGGGTTTATTCCAGGCATAGGAGCTCAGTGATTCTTTAGACTGCAGCTTCTTCTGCTATGGTCGCCTGAACTATACTATGCTTATGTTAAGAAACACTGTCTGGGAGATATTCAGTCACATTCTTAGGAGACCTGGGTGAATTCAAATAATGGAAATTCTTACCATCCTTTTGGACTTCTCTCCCCCATGAGAACCTTTAATCATGATTTCTCTTTAATGAGATCCATCTATGGTGATTCTAAAATGTAATTTAATTCTTATCAGAATTCAGTTAAGCTTTACTCAAGGACCCTTGTTCAATACTGATTTCAGAATTCGGCACAGTCCTCTAGCTCTTAGATGGATGTTTTAGCATTTTAATTTCTTCTGAACTTTCATAAGTCTAATAAGTTGCCTCACTAGAAATGTAAAGAGTTTTCTTCTGGGGGGACTGGGAAAGCTGGGAGCATAAAATGTGGACGGACCCTAGAGCTGGGAACCAAAGCCCTTCGAACAAGCACCTACAATGCCATTCAATCAAATTGCCCCTTGTTCCATTGGTGGAAACTGATGTCTGAAAGACATCCTGTACAGAGAAAAGCTAGGCCCTGGGCCTCAGTCAGTTTGTGTTTTGTTTGTTTGTTTGTTTGTTGTTTGTTTTTAATTGATGGAATCAGAATACTGAAGATAGTGGTTTAGTTAATTATTTCTGTGTAAAGACCACCCATGTTTGAAGCTATGAGTCTGGGAAAGAGACCAGTCTAATACAAATTTAATTTCTTCTTGCCTAAATTGATCAATTTTAAATCATATTTAAATTATATAATTTTGAGGGAAAATATGTCAATAATGTCTTCATCGTTGCTTCAACGATTATTCATATTTTACTATATTATCTTAATCATTAATCTTTGTGTATACATAGCATATTTAAACAAATTTAATTCTGTGAAGCATTATAATTCTCTTCAATCATTTTATACATTTCATTTCTCCTATAAATTTATTTTATAAAAATATGTATATAACTTCCCATTGTTGATAATCATTATTTTTAGATTGTTATCTGTATAGTTTTATATTATGTTTACATGCTAAATTTTAAAACCATATGTCAAAAGAAAGGTATCGAGTATTTTTCAATCTTTTGGTATTGTAAAAGCATGCCTATAAATAACTAAGTAAAAATTTTATATTTTATTTTTAATTACTTTCTTAGCATAAATTCTTTGATTTACATTACTGAGTTTACTTTACAGCAATTTGGAGAACATTTGCTAGATTTCTTTAGAAAGATTTACGGAACCACCTGTGATAATGAGATTGTATGTTAAATTATAACATCCACTATTGAAGAAGTTTATTTATATTTAGTTTGAATCGATTTAATAAGTGCACTATGCAATAGTTGTTTTAATTTGAATTTATGTAATTATTAGCAAAATCAATGAAATGCCTTTCTACTTAGTGATAGATCTCTTAACTTAGTTTTCACTGTTCTTATGGATTTGTATAAATGAACAGCTTAAAATTAAGGGCACTAAACTTCCTTGGGATTTAAATTGCTGTAAATAGAATATATTGCTTCTAGTCCTTGCTCTCCTGGTATGACCTTGGTCAAGTCGTTTAATTTCTGAGTACTAGTAGCCACATTTATTAAAGGGTGATACTTTTCTCCTGTCTTCAAAGAGAAGGAATGAACAAGTGTGTCATTCGTACATCATAAAATTGTTTATTAATATAAGGCTTGATCTGATTAATAACATTATTATCATTGCTTTTTCCCTCAGCATTATCTGATACAATTTA
>NW_011888795.1:5951808-5967775 GCF_000151845.1 Pteropus vampyrus | reverse complement strand
GACCCTTGTTCAATACTGATTTCAGAATTCGGCACAGTCCTCTAGCTCTTAGATGGATGTTTTAGCATTTTAATTTCTTCTGAACTTTCATAAGTCTAATAAGTTGCCTCACTAGAAATGTAAAGAGTTTTCTTCTGGGGGGACTGGGAAAGCTGGGAGCATAAAATGTGGACGGACCCTAGAGCTGGGAACCAAAGCCCTTCGAACAAGCACCTACAATGCCATTCAATCAAATTGCCCCTTGTTCCATTGGTGGAAACTGATGTCTGAAAGACATCCTGTACAGAGAAAAGCTAGGCCCTGGGCCTCAGTCAGTTTGTGTTTTGTTTGTTTGTTTGTTTGTTGTTTGTTTTTAATTGATGGAATCAGAATACTGAAGATAGTGGTTTAGTTAATTATTTCTGTGTAAAGACCACCCATGTTTGAAGCTATGAGTCTGGGAAAGAGACCAGTCTAATACAAATTTAATTTCTTCTTGCCTAAATTGATCAATTTTAAATCATATTTAAATTATATAATTTTGAGGGAAAATATGTCAATAATGTCTTCATCGTTGCTTCAACGATTATTCATATTTTACTATATTATCTTAATCATTAATCTTTGTGTATACATAGCATATTTAAACAAATTTAATTCTGTGAAGCATTATAATTCTCTTCAATCATTTTATACATTTCATTTCTCCTATAAATTTATTTTATAAAAATATGTATATAACTTCCCATTGTTGATAATCATTATTTTTAGATTGTTATCTGTATAGTTTTATATTATGTTTACATGCTAAATTTTAAAACCATATGTCAAAAGAAAGGTATCGAGTATTTTTCAATCTTTTGGTATTGTAAAAGCATGCCTATAAATAACTAAGTAAAAATTTTATATTTTATTTTTAATTACTTTCTTAGCATAAATTCTTTGATTTACATTACTGAGTTTACTTTACAGCAATTTGGAGAACATTTGCTAGATTTCTTTAGAAAGATTTACGGAACCACCTGTGATAATGAGATTGTATGTTAAATTATAACATCCACTATTGAAGAAGTTTATTTATATTTAGTTTGAATCGATTTAATAAGTGCACTATGCAATAGTTGTTTTAATTTGAATTTATGTAATTATTAGCAAAATCAATGAAATGCCTTTCTACTTAGTGATAGATCTCTTAACTTAGTTTTCACTGTTCTTATGGATTTGTATAAATGAACAGCTTAAAATTAAGGGCACTAAACTTCCTTGGGATTTAAATTGCTGTAAATAGAATATATTGCTTCTAGTCCTTGCTCTCCTGGTATGACCTTGGTCAAGTCGTTTAATTTCTGAGTACTAGTAGCCACATTTATTAAAGGGTGATACTTTTCTCCTGTCTTCAAAGAGAAGGAATGAACAAGTGTGTCATTCGTACATCATAAAATTGTTTATTAATATAAGGCTTGATCTGATTAATAACATTATTATCATTGCTTTTTCCCTCAGCATTATCTGATACAATTTAAAAATTCTCTAAGTTTGGGGTAGTATCATAGCTGCAGTTGCTATGGAAATACAGAAATAAATTGATGTCATAGAAGCAATATGAGGACATATATGAGAAGAAGAGGTTCATACTTTGCTGAAGAAGATTATTTTGTTGGTATGAGTATGAAGAACAGCAACAGGGCCTCCGCTTATGTGTCCTTTTGCCCTTAAGGAGACAGGTTTACTCATAACCGTAGATTTATAAAAGAATTTTTGAATTCTAAGCATAGCCAAAGAGTCTGGACCTACAAACACAGCACATTAGAGATTCTCAGCAAGTCTGTTTACAAAATGGCAGCCAACGATCTTCCCCTGGACCAGGCTCTTATTCCGAATGGATCAGATCCAACTTCTAACTCTCCGGCAGTGGAAGCTGGTACAGACATTTTTATGAGAGTTAAAATCCAAGTGATTAAAAGGCCCCAGGAAATAGAAGGTCAGCTCCACAGGAGACTGAATACTTTAAGGTTCTTGAATTTGACGCATTAGTGGCCAACACACCAGCAGCCTTTTTCTCCCTTATGTCACTAAATGGCTGCAGTTAAAACATTCTACCTTTTCAACCTACATGAAGAGGAAGGTTTCGTTGTTTTTGTGTGTGTGTGCTCAGTTCTTCCTAATAAAATGTTTTAAAGGCAGTTATGGCCAGGGCTTTATGTGAGTATTGGGAAAGGAACTGAGAGTTTGGACTAAACCTGAAAGATCCACATGAACTTCCCTCCTTCTCTCTTCTTAATTGCCCACCTCTGCTCTCTCATCTCCAAAGAGTCTCTGTCTCTCTCTCTCTCCACACATGTGAGTACACACGAGCATACACAAACACATACACACGCACACATGATATTACATCATCACCCCACAAGTATTCTCCCAGGAAGGAGAAAAATGGTTCAAGAAAGAGGAAATATTCGCTTGAGAGATTTAATAATGCTAATAAGTGTGAATAGTTATCTCTTACATTTGCACAGCCTCTAACATTTTACAGTGCTTCTGAATATTATTGCATATCATCATGCCTAGTAGAACATTGTGAAATAGACAGAAGGGAAATTATTAGTCCCATTTTACAGCAACTTTGATATTTTCAAAGTAAAAGACAAGATGAAAATTAGGAACAGATCTCCTAACTTGCACTTTATTGCTGGGTCCATACTACCAACCTGAAGCTAATATTTAATTCCCTCAAAACATGCAGATACTGATAGCCCACTGTGATTATAGCCTTCTATTTCCAACAGTTTAGTTGATGACTACATGAATTATGCCTTACAGAATTACAGAACCTGAAATGCTGAACTTATACCAATAAAAAACTGTAAGCCCCTGTCTTTTCTTCAGCATGTGCATGTGGCTTTCCCTGAAATGCCACGAGTTTTAAGACAAAAACCCCATTTTATGTTTTAAAGTAATTATAATAACAACTAACATTTGTTTAGCGCTTTCATGTTTCCAGAGTACCTTTATGTCGTATCACCCTCTAATGATCCTAGAAAATAGGTACAATTATATTTGCCTAAATTTCCTGTAGAAACTGAGTTTTAGAAAAAGTCAACTTGCTCAGTTCCATCGATTACAAGTGCTAGATCCAAGACTTGACCCTCACCTTTAATTCTCAAGTTCAGCTCTTTCCACATATCCAACAATTTGTTGTAAATCTCCTTTGTTATTACTAGGTTTATTTTTTCCTAATTAATTTTCTTCTATTACCATTTCTTAACAATGCCAAGTTAAAAAAAATACAATTAACCCAAACTGAATTTTATAGATATGAGGTTGCCTTATTTTTAGACATGTTAGAGAAATCTTACACTCAGAATATTCTTTCATATGGTAGTAATTTTTTAAAACTGTGTCTTTAAGTATTATATGCTTACTAGAGAAAAATTAGAAAATGTATTAAAAGGCATATAACTCTCCCATCTAAATATTATAACAATTTCTATTTTACCATACACTTCTTTTCCTTTTCAGGGTATCTGTGTATGGATATATGTTTATAACAATAACCATACATCTATATACCTGTGATTACACACACACACAATGGAATCATAACATCTGTGCTAATTAGTAACTTGTTTTTGTTACATAACAGTGTATCAAACTGTCTTCTACAAAAAGTTTATTTTAAGTATTCTATGGGCATTCAAAAAGAATGTATATCACCTTTCTGAAAAAGCGACTCAAAGAAATATTCCAGCAAATAAATTAATCAAAATAAAGTGTGTATGGGAAATCCAGATCAAATAAAATAGAGATAACAATGAACCAATAAAACGAATAGTTAAAAATAGATAGGAAAAGATGTAATAGCAAATTCAGACCACAAGAAAACATTAATTACCTACTAACTACAGTATTAATAGCTGACAAAGTACAATTCAAGACAAAGCTGTTTAATAGGCCAAAGAACATAATTTTATTGATAAATATCACAGTTCCTAAGGAACAGTCCTGAGCCTTTCTTCATTAAATATCATTATATTGAAATATATAATGTGAACATATTGATGAAATACAAGATGAAGATGGTGAAACCATATTCTTTATAAAACTTTAACACAGAGACTTTGACAAACCATTACAAAAGTTGAATAGTATGATTAATATGATTGATTTAATCTATACAACCAGAGAGATTATATCTTCTTTCCAAATCTCCATGGAAGATTAAAAACACATCATATCACAGGTTAAAAGCTAAATGTAGACAGTTCCTACTGTGGTTAGCAGAATTGTACATAACAATATAATGAGACAAGAAATCTATAGAACGATAAACAAATAAACAGATTCCTGGGGTAAAGAATTCTTAGAAAGCAATGATGATGACAACACTATGTGGCAGCGAGAAGGAAATACAGTCCAAGTTGAATTTAAGTAAAACTAGGTTCATTAACTGCAACAAGAAAAAGTCAAATATATTAACCTAAATCAACTTAAGGGAAGAAGGAGCTAGTTAAAATAAAGACAGTTATTGATAAAATGAAAAATACTAGAATTTTTAAATACAGGAGATGATTCTTTGAAAAGAACAATAAAATAAACTTTCAGTGAAGGTAATGAAGAAAGAAAAACTTAGAGAAAATTAACAATGAAAAAAAGCTCTTAGCATTGATATATAAGACATTTAAAATTTTTTTTAAATTTTTTGCACTTCGTTTTACATAAAAGAGAGTATTTTCTGTGCAAATCTAAAATAGAGGGGAAGAAATCTTGAATAACTTCAAAAACATTATTGAAATGCAGAGTTACAACCTGAGAAAGAACCAAGAAATTTCACTAACAAGGTTTTTCGGATCTATAAAAACCGATTCCTGTGTTGTTTCAACTTTTAGAGCCTAGCAAATGAAGATAAGCTTCCCAAATCATTTTATAAAAGTAGCCTGATCCCAACTAGTAATACCTAACCTAAGTTGGCCCCAAAAGAAGACTATGCTAACCTTTCACCAATGCAGAAATCCTAAGTGAAATATTAGCAGACTGATGCCACGTAACGAAACATCCCAGGTAATTCCATGATGGCAATTTAGCACAATATTAAGAACGTTGTAACATACTTCATTGTATCAAAATTTATCAAAATTTTTTTAAAAAGTAGACAGTCATCCTTATAGAAGCCAAAAGGTCATTAAATAAAATTTATCACATTCTTATTTTAAAAAAATTAATAATACAAAACAAACTCTAGGTAAAATAGAATAAAAAAAATTGTGTTCCCTAGGGTAAAATAATGGCCAGCCTTCTTCCTAAATCTCCCTAGTTATGTACCAGATCACTGCTATTATATTAATATTGTTCTTAATATTCTAGCCTAATGGAAATTGGGAAACAAAAGTTGTATGTATAATTTTTATATAATAACCTTTTTCTTTGATTATATACATTTCAATTTATTACATTTTTAACAGGTACAAATATAAAGCATATTATGATGCTTTATGTTTGTGTTTTATGTGTTGTTTGCGTATAGTGTTCCTTAATTTTAAATAAATGACATTGTAACATACTTTTTTATGAGAGTTTTTTAAAGTTGGGGTTATAATATTAGGATATAAACTTTTTACAGATTATATGATTATTCTTCTAGAAAATCTGAGAAAATCTATAGTAGTAGAAAAATGTTTAATAAGCTGACAAAATAAAATAAAAAATTCAGGTTTAGAAAATATAACAGGAAAAAAATACTTATACAGAAACAACAATAAATATAAAATACCTAGCTAAACCTTTAAAAGCATAAATGGTCTAAGTGAAGAATGCTATAAAATTTTACAGGAATAATTAAGTCATGAGCTAAATTATTTGGGGATTGAATATGCTTTGGAAAGCACCTTGTACTTCAACAGGCATTCATAATAGCAACCTATAATTACACAACAGCAAGGCTTTCAGTGGGAGAAGAATGGTTACTGCAGTGTCCATTGCTAATCGTCTTTATTTAGCCCTTTTCCTAAAATAGCCCCCAGCCCTTCGCTGATTTTAGTTACTGGTCACCACATCCCTGCAGGCTCTACATGGTCTTTGGTAAGGATAGTGATGCACACACCTGTAAGTAGAATGCCCAGAACAAGAAAGAGGCCTAGCTCAACATAATCTTTTCCTCCAGTTCCTATCCCAAACGATATTACTTTCTGTTGTCATAGAATTAGAATGTCTTTTAAGGCTTGAGAGGAACCTTAGAAATTCAATAATGTCATTTTATAGCTGAGAAAACCTAAAGCCCAAGAAAGCTAACTGATTAGCCTGAGGTTGTATGGTTTATTAATGGCAGAGGCAGGAATAGAAACCATAAACCTTGATGATGCCTTCAAAGAACTGCTTTCTTTGGGACCGAAATGAAGAGGTTTAACCATATGTGGCTACGGGCTCCAGAAAAACATCCCTGGCAAATGCTGGATTCCATAAATTTTGGTTGGGCAGTGTAGAAATAAGACAGTGTTTCCTTCAGCCCCAACCAAGATGTAGAGTCTCAGATTTCCAGGTTAAATGCCTCTGAAACTTTATACTAGAACCTTCTCTCTGCCCTAGTTTGTTTATTTTTAAATCAAGCATGAACTCACCACTTGGTGTTTGCCAGAGTTTGGAAGAATGTCAGCATCAGGCCACTGTAATAATGGTTTATGATTATTTAATCCTATTACTTATACACTTCATTAGGCTGAGTGAATTGTTGGCAGTGGTTCAGTAAACTTCCTACTTTAGAGATAAAAGGGTGGAAAGAAAATAGGGAAGGAGTCTGTTCCTCATTTTCTTTCATATTTATCTTCTATTTCTGACAGGATAAAGGAAAGATAATTCTTCAGCTACAGTATGGAATCTGTGTTAGTAGGGTCTTCTGAACTGCTCTGTATCCTCGGAAGAGAAAAATGTCTATAACTTTACATTTCTAATTAGAAGAAAAAAAGATTGGGGCAACAGAAAGAGGCGTGAGTGAGAGAGTGTGTGTGTGTGTGTGTGTGTGTGTGTGCGTGTGTGTGTGTTATTATGCTTTAGAATTGATCTTAAAAATAAACCTGAAAATTAGTTCAAGACTCCTAGGTAAGATATTCAATTTTTCACATACAGGACCTGGTGTGAGGCAGCAAATGATTTTTTAAAAAGAATATAAGAACTAAAAGTAAGACCTGGTTCATGCCCAGCTTGACCAGCTACTATTCTGTATTCACTTCATTTCTTCGAGCTTCAATTTCTCCACAAATAGAACGAGAATAGTTTTTTCTTACCTCAGTGACTAAATGAGGGTTCAGAGTGGCTGAGAGGGCTGAGGAATAAAGTCTAAGTGTGGGGACTTTGAGCAGTAGTACCTGGGCGGGGTCAAGTCCCAGGGACGTCCATACAAAATCTGCAAAAATGAATTTTACCTAACTTGAGTCACCAACAGACAGTTATTAATCAGCATTTCCAACTCTGGAATGTTAGCTGCACACTGCTGGTTTGAGAGCTCACAGTCTGAGGGGCAGCTGCAAGTCATGAGACTCAGGAACCTTGGTTCTCCCCAAACGTTTCAGAGGTCACTTGCTTTGGAATCACCTTGAAGTCCTCATTAAAAAAAGTAAAGTTCTGGACAAGCAGCCAGGAAATTTGCATCTTTTACATGCCTCTTGGGGAGGCTTCTCATGCACATTCAGGCTTCAGGTCTCTGTATCTGTGTTCCAGCCCAGCTCATGTATCTGTGTTCCCGTCCCAAAATACTTCACTCTCATTTCCCATACTTTCTTTTTATAACACTTGGCCAAAGTGGACTCTCTTCTCCTGGACATTGATACCTTTATGCATCTCTGTCTGTGCCCCAGGCTGCTGTCTGCCTTGTGCCTTTTCTCATCTCCATTGTTTGAACATCTCTATCGAGCAGCCTTAAAAAGCTTTCCTGGAACTTCCGCAAATAGATGTGGCCTTTCCTGAACATGCAAGATTTTGTTTCTTCCTCTCTCATAGGACTTAATTCTCTACAATTGGTATTATAGTTATTTGAGTCTGTGACACATTCTCTTACTGATTTGCCATCCTTAGAGAGTATGTGTATTGGGTTGGGGTAAGTGTTTGTCACATCTTATTCATCTTTGTTTTTTGTTTTTTGTTTTTTGTTTTTTGTTTTTTTTTTCCTCTCTCGTAGTTCTTGTCACAATAGATGAGCCTATTGCTGCTTTGATATTTATGAGGAACAGAGGGGGAGTTTGGAGGGGATCCCTGTTTCATTCTAGATACCATTGTCTCCTAAGATGGTCTTTGACTCTTTGCCCTTAGGTGTACTTTGTACTTGGTACTCTTATGTGTGTATAAGAAGCAAAGAGAACTTGGCTCTGGGAGTGTGTAAGAGCAATCATTGCTGAAATGTAAATGATTGAAGGGAAAGATATGAAAGTGAAGCCAGCTGTCTAGCTTCCAGCCATAGAATTATCATAAGTGCTGCAGCACTCAAGGTCAAACACACAGACCTGACTTGCAGACGAAAATTGCCAGGGAGTTTGAATGGAAGTTCTCTGATGTTCTGATGACTTTGAATGGGACATGGTAATTCCCTCCACAGCCAGACTTACTTTTAAAAAAAGGACATAAAAAAATCTGCTTTCTGGATTTCCCTTTTGCTCACCTGCCTGCAGAGTCAGGGAATGCCAGCTGAGGTTGGCGTAAACACTACAGCTAGGCAAGTACTCTTTTTGAACACTTCATAGTGACAAGTATAGTGTATCATAGGTCTTCAAAAAATATTTGTTTACTTTTTTAACTTAAAGATTATTTAATGATTCAGTCTCCTACATTTACAATATAGGAAAATAGGGTGCCAAGAGAGGGGAAAGGACTTGCTTAGGGGTGTCACAATTGAATGGATGCACTAAGAACTCTAAGCAATCTGAAAATCGCAAACGCATATGTAATGGGTTTTTAAATTCCATCAAACACATTTTGAAAGGATAGGGTAGTAAACATCTTTCACAAAAGTTCTTTATGGGATCTTTAATAATGCTAAAAGATCTTTGAGGCAATTTATATTAATGAAGCCATAGGGATATGTTAGTTAAAACAATCTTCTAAAATTTACCCCCCAAAAAAGTGAAATTTGTATTCTAGCTTTGGCAGACTCTAAATTTTGTTATAAAGCATGACAAATATAGAGTTTTTTTCCACAAAATAGATAGTGCTAATGTCTCAGGGCCTCGGAGGAAAGAACTAAGGGAAAGGAGTAGGGACATTTGAGGGAAAAGGAAGAATTCAACAAGGAAGTCTTCATGGAGGAAGAGATCTATACTAGTGGGTGGTATGGTAAGTCTTATTTTCTCCTAATGTTACACATTCATTCTTTTCTCACTCCTGACAGACAAGTGGGGAACGGTTACTATTCTTTTTTACAAAGTAACAAAATCAAGGCTTAGAAATACAAAGACTTTGGTAAATGAGGAATTAGTGCAGGATTAGAGTACAACGTTGAGCTCCTACACTTTAAATCTTAGCCTCTACCTTTCTCTTAAATAAATTCAAGCTAACAGATGGCCTGTCATTAGACAGGACTTTTTTTTAATTAGCAAAGCCTTTTTTTTTTTCTTTCTTTCTTTCTTTCTTTTTTTTTGCTCCCAGTTTGGTTGCCACTGTTTTGAGAATCTTTCCCTATATCCTTCCAACTGAAGACAAGCTCTCCCTCCTCTGTATCCCCAGAGCTTTCATCTATACCTTTGTTTATCCTCATCTGAGTTTTAACCCGTTACTGTCTCCACCATACATTTACAACCCTCACCCTCAGGTATATAGACTTTGACGTCCTTAGGAGCAAGCTCACTTTGTTGTTTTTGTGTCTCTTTTCCTTATTCACCCCCAGATCTAGTTCCATATCTCATAAAATAGCATCCAAGTAATACCTCTATGCCAGCTGGAAAATTACTGCTTGGCTATCACCCATGTGAACATAGGCTATCGCCCATGGGAACATAGGCTAGCACCCATGGGAACATAACATTCTAACAATAAGCTTTCTGCTTCTGTACGCTTGCACAACCGACCTGTGTGTTGACAGTTAGTAAAAAGAAGAAAAATAGACTTGTGTGTTCAAACAGGTTGAAGAATGGAGTTTAGGGCTTAAAAACTCTGTACCTCTGCATTTCGGGGCTGCTTAATTTTGGGTCTGTGTACCCCTGGCCTACCCAGCTGGCTGATTAAAGAGTGTGTTTCCTATAACTCACTGGTTTCTGGTGGTCCATGCGTCTATCGAGGGCTGGCAGCTACAACACCTCTCACCCAGGGTGTAGTTTTTTGTTTTTTTTTTTTGTCTTTTTTAATGAATGTATTAGTCAGTTCAGGCTGCCATAACAAAATACCATAGCATGTGTGGCTGAAAAAATAGAAATTTGTTCTCACAGTTCTGGAGGCTGAAAATAAAAAAATGGAGGCACCAGCATGGCTGGTTTCTAATGAGAGCTCTCTTTCCGGCTTACAAAAGTTCACCTTCTCACTGTGCCTTCACATAGCAGAGAGAGAGAGATACCAGGCTCTTTGGTATCTCTCTTATAAGGACACTAATCCCATGATGAGGGCCCCACCCTCACAACCTCATGCTTCCCAAAACACCTAATTGCTTCCCAAAGGCCCCATCTACAAATACTATCACATTGGGAGTTAGGGCTTTGATATAAATTTGGGGGTGGGGGGGGAGTGCAGGGGCACAATTTAGTTCATAGCAGTGAATTACACATTTTGGCCTTAGGTCTGTGATTGCATTATTGGCATTGGTTGATAATGTGGTGATTAGAATATCCTATATTTCTTGGTATAGAAGCTACATACTTAGGTGTTTGACAGGTGTTTATTGAGCATTCTACTGCCTTTAAAGAATTTTGCCAATCGGTAGAGCCCTATTCATGTTTAAAACATTGTACAGCCTTGCTACATTTTCCTTTAAGAATGCACTCTTACCCACAAGATCTTACCTCATTTTTTAAGACCAGAGAAAAGAGAAAGACTTGGTTCTTTAGAGGATTGTTGCACATTCCTATTAGATCATTAGGAAATTGGCACAAGTGGCAAGAAGCCAGACTGGCCTGAGTCTGGCCGGACAGTGTGTGCAGGTCATTCCAGCAAAGCTGCTGGAATAACGATGTGTTCTCCCAGAAAGTACTTGTTGTCAAAGTCTCTTTTGGAATTGACTCCTTATGCACGGATCAATAAGCTTCACCAACTTGCCAATGTAATTAAGAGGTGGCAGGTTAAGCATTACTATTAATTAAGTTCAAAGTAAAATAAAAGAAAGAAGGTTGTTTTTGCAAAATGTGCTGTCAGATTTTGCTCGAGGGTGTTTCTGAGTTCTTATAGAGAAGAATCCAGGAAATGGAGGCAATTACTATCTCCATTGCCTTGGACAAAGTGAGCATTTAAATATATATATATAGATAGATCTTGAATATTGAGTAAACTGCTGATTGTAAGAACCGTGGAATGAGCACCTTCTGCGCGTAAAGGGGTGAGTTCAGTGCTATGGAGGACACAGAGCTGCATGAGACTCAGCCCATGCTCTCACAGAGCCTTCAACTGGATGAGTGAGAAGCACCAGACATGCACACGACTGTAATACAAGGCATAATTTATCAGAGTGATTCAGGCAGTGGTGAGAGCTCAGGAAAAAGCACTGGGGGAGGAGGAGACCAGAATCCAGAAAGACCTCCCAGTTGATAGAACATTTGAGCCAGGCTTTGACAGTGGAGTAGGATATGATAAGGGGGAAAGAAAGAAGAAAAATTCCAATTTCTAGTGCATTTTTTCCATGTAAAACAGCCTTTAATCATGTGAATTTCCTACATCATATAGCAACTAGTTTGTTGTATGATATTTGTGTTGCCTTCACATGGAAGAATATGATTAATTAGCCTTTTTTTCAGAAAAGAATAACTCGATTCCCAATTGCCCAGGTTACTGTTGGATGGTGTTAGGTAATTTCTCTTAATCTCACTTTCTACCAGTTTTCCAGCTATGTTAATTATATATCTTTTAGCATTTACCACTTGTACCAATTGCTTAGCATAATAATACCTTATACTTAAATGCATGTGCTCAAAGTACTTCTTTATGGTTGTTTTTCATTTGATGTTCACAACAATCCCACAAGGCAGGTGTTGTTCCTAGATAAATCGTGAGAAAACTGAGGCTCAGAGAAGCCAACCCATAGAGCTAAGAAATTGAAACAGGGTTCTGACATCATTTTCTGGCTATGAATTTAGTTTTCTTACCTCTGCATCTCAGTCGCCTACCTAAATGGTTCTTCAGTCATTTATCCATCCAGTGAATATTTACTTTACCCTCCAAATTTCAAATATGGTAATGGTCATTGCAGGTACAAAGTTGAAAAAGGCACAATCTTCAGTCCTTGAGAAGCTCACCCTTGGAAAGAGAGTCATTCAGACAGACCACCATGTAGAATGCTACGTGCATACTGTGTATATGAACTGTCTGAGGATTGTACAGGGGAGGACATACAGAGACTGAGGGATAATTTTGTAGCTGTTTATCATGTCACAGTCCTATTTCCCCAAGTAAATGGTAAGTGTCTTATCAAGTCATAGGTCTCTGCCTCCCCTGTAGCTCCTTGCACAGACCTTGCACTACTGGGGGCATTCAGTCAATATTTGCTAATAATGATGCTGATGATTTTTACCTCTGACCTCTGGAACACTGGAGCAGTTTTCTGCTGTCCCTTGGTGTAATAGACTTTAATTTACAAATTTCAGTTATCTTTTTAAAAATCATTGTTAAGGAAAATAAACAAGTTTATGAGATAGCTTCTAAATACTAACACACTCAAAACAGTAATGATTCTCTGTTTTAACCAGTTAATGTCCAGCATTTGTAGTCTAGAGGGTTGTACTTGTATCAACTGTTCTCAAATCAGTGAATTGTAAATCTCATTAGGGGCTGTTAACATACAAAACAGCCTTTAATCAGCCTAAAAAATTCTAATTATTCCCAAGTAGCTAATCATTACTCTTTCATTGATGTTTTAAGTGGTATCAAACAGTCCAACTGTTTTCCACCAGAAGGGGATAGATTTCAATGCAATTCTGTGGCAAAGAATACCCATATTTTCAAAATTAGGGGGAAATTTTTCCTCAGAACAAATCGTGAATTGCACAAGCTTGGAATTCTGCTGCACAAGGCCTGAACTCTATATTGCTTTATTTGGGCCATATATTACAAACAGACTATTTCCCAGGATATTGATATGTATTTCCTGGTTTCTGAAATCTTACTATCAAGCTTTATGTACAAATATTAATTTGCAAAAATGCTAGAAATAAAGTGAAAATGAAATATTTTCTCTCATACATATATAAAAGAGCTTCCTTTAATCATTTAATTCCCAAGATATAATTAGTCTAATGCTGCTGTAGATAGGAGCTCATTATAAAAATTCAAGGTGAGCAGTCTCTCTAGCTGAAGTGACCTTTTGATTAGGTCTCTCAGCATTTCCTAAAAATGCCAGAATACAGAGTGCATTAGATGGTAAATGAGTAAATTTCCTAAAAACGCTCACGTACAGAGTGATTTGCAAGGTAAATGAGTAAATCAGACTTGACTTACCAAAACACCAAGACACACACCCATGTGTGCATTCAAATGCGAGCACAAGCTGGCACAAAAACCAGGAACCCTACCACAAAACAAAGCTTCGTTATATCCTGGGGGGAAATAAAAATTTATGTCTACCACAAAATTATGTTCTTGAAAAATAATATGGAAATTTATAAGCAGAAACTATAGTACTAATTTATCAACCAAATAACAATTTAAATGGAATGAGAAAAGAGTAACTGTAATTTAAAGATTTTTGAATATGGCTCTGTTAAGAGTGTGTGTGTGTGTGTGTGTGTGTGTGTGTGTGTGTCTAGGGATGTATTGAATTCGAGAATAATTTATGGAAAGTGCTGCCAGCATGGTATTTCAAATGCTCCACAATTTGAATTTAAACTGTTCAATGGGATCATTAAGATTATTATGCATGTTTTCCAAAGAGTTTGAATTCAAATGACAACTTAAAAAAAAAAAAAGTCCTTTAAAAACTGAGGAATGTTATTGCACTTATAGAAATTCATGAAGTTTGAAGTAATTTGCCACCTCCCCTTCTGAAACAGTACCTGATGATAATGTGCGCAAGAGATAAGGATGTGGAGAAAGCGTATATTGCATACAGATTCCCTTGAGGAGTAAAACTGTAAAGCAGACTTTATGGACAACAAATTATTTCATTTAGTACAATTGACAGCAGAAAATCAGGAAAGGATGTAGATCAATGTGAGATCTAATGATGGCAGACTGTCACTGAGGAGTACATAAAAGGCCCCTTCAAACTCATCAAGTATGCCCTTTGGTCTCTTTCTATGGGCGAGTCTTGGAGGTCTACTTTCATTTTGTGCCAGTTAGACAATTGTTCACTTGAACAATTTATAAAAGAAACAGAGGAGTGCTTACTCAAAAGGAGTCTTTTTGCAATGGAATTTGCAGTTATTTTGCAATGGATTTACTATTATGTTCTTTTAAGTAAGCGTAGTTCCAGTGATGGGAAATTTACTAGCTCTCAAGGCAGCTTTTTTTCCTTTGCTGAACTCTCTAAAGATTATAAGGTTAATTCTTATTATGGACAGAAGTCTGTTTCCACAACATCTACTCATCTGTCCACCACAAAGAAGACAGCTGAGAAGACAGCGAATAATACATCTTCCACATGAAAGCCTTTTGGTTATTTGAAGAAAGTTCTCAAGTCCATCTGAATCTTCCCTTGTGCTGTCTAAATTCTGTTTCCTCCATCCATTTGTTGTCTGTCCTGATATCAAAGCCTCTTACCATCTTGACCACCTTCTTCTGGACCAGTCCAGTATGTCAATATCATTCTTCCAGAGCAGGGCTTAGAACTTCAGTTGTCTTAAATAAAGAAATTGGCCCAATGAGACATGTAGAACTTCATTTAAAAGACAAATAACAACTAAAATAAGAAGATTCTGAGTTATGTTACATGTTTTAAGATTGAAAGAAAAATTTTTAACCCATTTTCCAATGCTAGTGGAGTAAAGTCACATTGCATATTAGATCTTATTCTCTTCCACCTATTTTAAGCAGAAGAGAAATGAGATATATGACATCTATCATTTTCTAACTTACTTTAAAGTATACGTTTCATCACCATCCAGGAGTAACTTAATCATTTCTTTGCACCTTTAGCCTTCAGCACTGTCTTGGTACAGGTGATGTCCATTAATTGTTGAATTAAGGAACAATAAAAATAATCGCTATTTAATGCTTTCTACTTTATAAAACATTTCGAACTTAAATTTAAGCTTGGCGTGCAGAGTTTTCGTTATTGTTTGTTTTTGTTTTTAATATGAGAATATCAAGACTCAGAGGGCTTAAGGGATTTGCTCAAGAGCACAGAGCTGATCAGAGAATTTGAATGCAAGGCATTGTGGCTCTAACCTGTCATTTAGACTAGAGCATCTGTAAGTCAGTTTTCTGTCACTTCCATGGTTTGCCTGAATAGGATATATTTGTAAATGGTTTGAGGGGAGAGAGTGCTCTCTGGTTTTTATACACTTGTCAGAGGTGTTATTCAAATTCAAGGACTTTTGGTAAACTTGAAAACAATCCTTTGGATTTCCAGGAGCTGTTAGAGCAGCATTTCTTTGGAACATTGCAGTCTCTCTATCCAAAATAAATCTGCAGTAACGTGCGAGAATGGATAGTCTGTGAGGGCCAGAAATGAGGCAACCTGTGAAACCTTTCTTTAACGGTTCCCAGAAGGAGGCTCCTTTTGTATCCAAATCCATCAGTACTAATGGCAGAAATCAGGCTTCAGTGTAGACGGTGATGTTCCCAAATGAATTTGCTGTGGAGTCAAGGGAAGAGTTTAGGCTTGAGGCTCCTAGACTGCAGCAAGTTTCTCCAGCAAGTCGGACACAGTCCTGCAGAAGCA
>NW_011888795.1:5946621-5950963 GCF_000151845.1 Pteropus vampyrus | reverse complement strand
CCCTGGGAAATAATATGCTTTAATACTGGCCAATTGCAGAAATACTATGCCTTTTGCAATTAAAGGGACTTGGCTTCACCCGTAATTGCAAATTGACTTTAAGAAGAATCAAGATGCAAAAATCCAAACTCAATGTCTCGTGACATTTAGGACCATCCTTGCTATTTGGCTTAGTTTCCACATCCCTGAAGGCTGCAAGAACGTGTGTAGAACTCAGCTTTTGAATCAAAAAGACACTGATTTGAGTCCAGACCCTACTGCTTCTACTTTGTGACAGGGTAAGGTTCTTCAGTTTTCTAAAGCAAGGAGGTTGATAGTACTTACCTTGTGGGACTACCCGGAAGATTAAATGAGTTCATGTGGATTAAGTGACAAACACTGTGCCTTCCTCCTAATAGATATTTAATAAATGCTAGCAGTTCTTACTGAGATTCACCCTGAAGACTCTTACATATATCTTTTCTGGAAAATAGATTATTAATATACTCTGAGAATTTATAATTTCTTCCCTCGATTCTTTGTTTTCCCATCCTGCTACACTCTCCTGGCAATACTATGATCTGGATGTACCCAACCACTTATCTTTTGCTCATCAAAGCAGCTGAATGTTGGAGAAAAGCACACAGCCAGACATGTCGATGTCATTAAAAACTGTGAACAAATTCGACCCCCTTTCACAGCCTACATCCTTATACTCTGCTCTCAACTGTTACCTACATTCTTCTCTCAACCTTGATTTCTGACTGACCCCATCTCCACTCCTTCCTCCTCAAGGGACAGCTACCTCATTCTTCACAGTGAAAATGGAAGCCACTAGATAATACTCCCTCAGCTTCTGCCATGAAATTTGTACCTGTCTTGCTCTTTCCTTCTGTTCCAGTAGCAGAAGAATCCATCAGATTGTCAGATGCCAGTTGGTCTGCACATACGTGCTGATCCTTACCTTCTCAGGACCCTCACTCCACAGGTCATTTGTTCTTTGTCCTGTATTTTCTGCCTTTTCTTCTTGATTGGGTTCTTACCATCAACATCTAATGGTGTTCTAGCATGGCGTATATTTTCTCTCCATTGACTCCACAACTCTCTCTAGTTCTTGCTTTCTCTTCTTCAAAGATAGACTCCAGAAAGTTGTTTATTACATATGCTGCCTCCGTTTCCTTACTTCACATTCTGTCTTTTATTCTTCTTGGCCCCTCTCACCGCCACTCCTACTTAAACTATCCTGACCGAGGACATCTGTGACTCGTGACTGCCAAACCTCTAGGTCAACATTAGTGTTTATATGGCATATCATCTCAACAGGGGATGGCCATATCATCCTTAAAAAGCTCTCCTCCCAACTTCTTTGGCATCTCCAGCCTTCTGATTTTCTGTTTATCTACTACTCGGTTTCATTTGCTGTCTTGCTCTCTCTTTTGCGACCCTGAAATTGTCTGGGTTTTTTTTCTTTTTTTTTGTTTTGTTTTTTTTTTTTGTTGTTGTTTTTTAAGCTACTTTTATGCCTCAATTCTCTCTTTAGTCATTCTCATTTCCTCTCACGCTTTTAGGTACCACCATTAATATGCTCACATGTCTCAAATAGATACCTTGATGATATTGTTACTATTTTTTATTTTAGCCATTCTGGTAAACATATAGTGATATTTTGTAGTTTTAATTTCCATTTCTCTAATGGCTAATGATGTTGAACCTCAATGCTAGAATGAATGTGGAGAAACTGGATCACTCACATCTTGCTAGGGGAAATATAAAATGGTACAGCTATTCTGGTGGGAGTTTCTTTAAAAGCTAAACATGCAACCACCATATGACCCAGCAATTGATTCCTGAGCATTCATTCCAGAGAAATTAAGACATGTTTACTGAAAAATCTGTTTATAGGTACTATGTTTGTATATAGGTCCAAACTGGAAACAACCCAGATGTCCTTCAACAGGTAAATAGTTAAACTGTGGTGCATCCTTTCTCTGGACTACTACTCAGCAGTAAAAAGGAATGAATTATTAATACGTACAACTTGGATGAATTATGCTGAGTGGAAAAAGCCACTTATAACAGATTACGAATTGAATGATTTCATTTACATAATATTCTTGAAATGACATAGAACTGGAAAACAGATGAGTGGTTGTCAGGGGTTAGAGTTGAGGGGAGGAGTCAGGGACTAAGAACACAGGTGAGAATGGATGTGATTATAAAAAAGCAACAGGAAGGATCCTTGCAGTGAGAGAACTGCTCTGTATCTTGGCCATGGTGGTAGACACATGAAGCTGTACATGTACTAAAATTGCCTAGATCTATCGCTTCTCGGCCTTTTGGCTAAGATCAAGTGTAAAATTGCCTAGATGTAAATATGTGTATATGTGCATGTTTGTACCTGTATGCGCGTGCGCGCATGTGCACACACACACACACACATTCACACACATAAGCTTTGTCCTCTCTGCTCTCTCACCCCCTAGTCACAACTCAGCTGCCTGCAGTTTGACTTCTGTCCCCACCTCTCCACTTGCACTGTCCTACTCAACATCACCATTGGCCTCTTTGATGCTAAATACACTGAGGCCTTTTCAGCCCTTATCTTTCTTGAGCCCTCTGCAGCCTTTAAAGCTGTTGACAGTATCTCTTCAAAATGTTTTCTTTATTTGGCTTATGTGACACTGTACACTCCTTCCTACCTCTCTGCTCACAACTTCCCATTCTTTTTTAACAGATTTCCTTTCTTTTCTTCATCCCTTAAATTCAGTATTTTTCTGAGTTCTACCCTAATCTCTCTTCTGTCTCACTCTACACTTTCTTAAGTGATTTCATCTACTCCCATGAGTACAAATATCATTCATGTGCTGAAAACTTTCTGGGCAAGATCTGCAGCTGATCTCTCTCTCTCTGAGCTCCAGACTGTGTATCTATCGGCTTACCAGATAACTTTCATAAATAGGCTCACGTGCCCACAAATTCCGCACTTTCAGAACAGAGGCCACAATTCCTTCTTTCAAAGCTGTTCCCCACTGTGTTCGTGTTCAGTGAATGGCACCACCTGGTTGCCCTAACCAAACGTGTGGGGGTTGTACCGATTCCTGCTCTTCTTTCCCTCTCTTATCCATTCACTCACCAAAGTCAGATGTAATACTTTTGCTTACTTTATATCTGCTTTCATTTACATCTCAAGTTCCTTGAAATCCTTCAGTGACTTTTTATAGCCTTCAAGATAAAGTTCACACGCAGACTGGTATATAAAAAGTCTCTATCCCCATGCGTACATGTGCCCATGTGCACGTGTACATACACACATATCCAAAATGGGGAGGTTGTTGCTTATCTTTGGGGCTGGTCAAGTAGTTTTCCTTCTTGTAACACGCAACTTTCTCATTTCCAAATCCATCACTGAGCCAAGAATTATCCTCCTTCGGGCCTCAATGTAGATATCACTTTTCCCTCAAGAGTGAGTGTGATTCTTGTACCTTATCCTCCCCAGGGTTCTGTGATAGCATCTTCTGCTCTTCCCCTATCATACCACTTAGAACTTAAAACAATTGTATTTAAATTACCTATTTATTTCTCATGTACCCCATTAGCTATAAACTCTCCCTAAGGGCAGAGGTGATATCTTGTTCCTCATTGCATGCCATAGTAAGCACTCAATAAGTGTATCCTGACTGATGGATTATTACTGATTTGAGCAAAGATGAGATCACTGGCTACAAAGCCATATGCATAAGCACTAAAGGGGTAGCTGTGGGGTAAATGATCATGTACTGGATAAATGATCCCAGTTTCTATAACCCTGCTGCGCAGTCCCTGATTTCCAAACCATTTAGTCATTTCCTCTGAATCTTGCCAGTACTCTTTTCAGTTGTTTTCTCAAGCTCTCTCCTACCTTGTATAAACCAGAATGAATCAGGGTCTAGCCGAAGCTGACTATAAGTGTTGCGTCATCAGCCTTTGGAGCCTCTTTTCATTTTGTGTGGCTGCTACTCTATTGGCTGGCTCATTGCAGTAGGACCTTGCTGATCCTCCCAGTCTGTGATCCCTCTAACCTCAGTTGTTATTGCAACCTAATACGTTACCTCATCCATAGTGAGTCGGGGGCGGGGGGGGGGGGTTTGTTTGTTTGTTTTTAACCGTTACTGTAACATGTCTGGCTTAGTGGAAAGTACATTGAACTGGAAATCAGGAAAGCAGACTCCCCTGACTCCACTGACTAGGGGGCTGCCGTGGAGCAATTGACTCTGCCTGTCTATTTACAAAAAGATACCCAGAATCCCTTTAAAGGGTCTTTTTATTGTACAGCAGTAAGCACTTATCTTAATCTGTCTCACTTTGTGGCCAAATTACATATGTC
>NW_011888795.1:5927215-5945706 GCF_000151845.1 Pteropus vampyrus | reverse complement strand
GTTATTCTGTATATAAAAGTGAAGTTTCTTAATATATTTTAATATGCCTTTGTGTATGTGACCTTTTGTCACTGACCTTGAGCCAGTGATGTATGTACTGAGTGTAAGAGCTCCTGAGACTAAGTAGCTGAGATAAGACAGACCTTTTGGATCTCTACAGTCTCATCACTTCACTCTATGTTCTGATCACATTGGGCTACTTTCAGTTTTTCTAGTGCACCATGATGGGTCTGCCCATGGCCGTTGCGCATAATCTTTTTTTGCCTATAACACTCTCTGCCAGGCTCTTCACTGGCCAACGCCTTTTCATCTTTCAGGTTTCAGCCGATTTTTCACGTCCTCCATGGAGCCTCCCTGGCCTCTCCAGACTGTCCTGCTGATATGTACTACTCACAGCACTCTGTGTATCTCCCTTCATAGCACCTATTATTTTTCAGTATGGATTGGGTTTCACTTATCTGTACCCCACTTTTTGAAGACAGGGAAAGTTTCCATCCTCCACTTATATTAAGGGCACTAGTATATACCCTGCCATAACCTGGCGCCTCACACACAGTAGATATTATATTAGTGTATACTGAGTGAATGAGCTCTAGACAAGACAACTCCCATGATTTCCGAACCCAAGCTCCCTGCCTTTGCTCCTATAACAGGCTTTCTTCCCACAGCCTTCCTCCTGTTCTTTTTCCTTAACTGAAGCACCGTGTACAGCCTAATCGTGTATATCCTATTCTCAGAGTTTTTAGGACAGAATAAGAATTATCAATTGAACATCTTTAAAGATTTTAACAGAGAAAGAGTAAAATGCCCGGAATGGTTCTTGCTTTAAATATTGTTTTCCATCTTTCCTAGTTTCGACTCCAATCAAATGGGATCCGCATGTGACAATCAACATTGATGGCTTTTGGGATCAGCACCATAATAACTCTTCTTTCTTCCGTTAACACAGGCTTACTGCCTCTGCCTCAGATTGTGCCGGGCATTACCAGTTCTGCCACTGTGGAGAAGCAGAGCGATGAATCTTTCCTTTCTGTTTAAGGTTTCAGTAAACCTCTCTTTAAAAGTCTTGAGACAAGAATTCATATTTGCACTGGCCGGATTTTAGAATCGCTCCTTCTCTCTTCTAAAGGGCTACTGTTTTCGTGGCGGAACCACCTTCTCTGATGCAGTGCAGTGGAAACTATCTAAAAATCACCAGGTTTCTTCTAGGAGTAAACAAATCTACCTGGCTGACTTGGAAACAGAGGAGAAATAGCAAAGCACAAGCAAGAATAGATTAATATGACCCTCCTTTTCCACACTCACTCATAGTATATGCTGAAATCAGAAATAAAGTAAATCCAAAGCAAATTCCTCTGGTCAGTCACCCCACTCTGCTAATAAGATCTTTGAGATACAGAAGGCACTGCACTGGGGTATCAGCTGTATGGATAGTATAAGATAAGGATGATGCAACATTTAGTTTAAAACTTCCTCACCTTTTAGTGGGAGGGAAGATTTTTATAAAGAGTGGAAGCAACAGCATCTTGAAGCTTCTGTAGAGGGGAAAACGTCAAAGCTGTGGACAGCGAGTGAGTGTGCCTCTAGTCCCTCTGGTGGGCACTGGTCCACATCACAGGGAGCCCAGCTGTGGTGGCTGTTAGCTTCAGAGGGGCTGGCAGGCAGTAGTCAGAGGCACAGGAAAGTGGGTTTTTTTTGTCTGTTTGTTTCTTTCTTTCTTAGAAAGCTAGAAGGAAGACTGTAAAGATAAAAGAGTCAAGTCTCCCTTCCCCATTGTACTGAGTGAAACTGAGGCCTAGAGGAGGGATATAAGCAATCATTTCACTTATGTTCAAAGCCAGAGTCACCACCAGCCTTCTCTATAAGTGAAGCCTACTCATACGGGGTCATATGAGCTTATTAATTAGCAAAGGGTAGGCAGGGCCCCTTGGAAGCTGGCTTCTTCCTCATATGGGTGAGTGGGCAGCTTTTCTAGTCTCCCATCCAACTGGTTTCAGAATCTTACAAAGAACCTCAAGGAGAACTTGCACCCTTGAGACAGAGCCGGTAACAAAGATCCCTGCCCTCATGGAGTTTGCCTTTCCCATGCCTATAAAGAGTTTTAGGCTGCTCCTGTGTGATAAATAAAATGACTTGTTGGTATAATTTCCTTTGGAGGTGTTGTGCAGGACATAAGGTCTTCTTTTAGCTGACCTCCAGCCCAGCATTTCTCACCGAGACTTCATCAACCTCCAACTTGGGATATTCAAATAGTGAGTGAAAATTATGACAAGATAATGTTCTTTTCTTCAGGAAATGAATTCAGCTTGATTTTAGAGGCTGTTTTGGACAGATCTTCATAAACACTATTACATTTTATTCCCTGCAGTATTCCTATATAGATAATTTATATTAATAGTTGATGGAGATGCGTCTCACTGTTTCTCAATTCTGGCTGCACATTAGAATCACCAAGACATTTATTTTTTAAACTCCGGTTCCATTCCAGAATAACAAAATCAAAATTCTTAAAAGTGAGGCCTGGACATTGACAGTATATTATTTCAAATCATTTAATAATCAAATATCACATTAAAGTATGATTTTTAATGACTCATTTGCAGAGAAGATAATTTCCAAGTCCCCACGTGCCACCTGAATAACAAGTGAATTTAGAGGTTTTTTTCCCCCCTCAAATTTTCTGGCATATTTTGGAACTATAGCTTAAGTGACTCTGTGATTCTCCCCCATCACTCTTATCTTGCTCCCAATTTATATTTAGCTGTATTCCTATTAGAAGCAAGGAGGGACAAATAGAAGAAAGTAACTTTTTTAAAACTCATTTATTTAAGTGTTAGAAGAAAATTCATGGAAATAAAAACAGGAAATTTGAGGTTCAGCACAAGGAAGAATTTTATAACAGTACAGGCTAGGTAACTAATATTTGGCCTTTCCTTCACCTTATGATCTGTCCACAGTCATGAAGTGCAGGCCTCAAAGTAGAGGGGCCACTGAGAAGCCACTCATCACCTCTCAACAGTAGCCTCATTCGGCAGACCAGGGCCCTATATCTGGGAGAAATGAGTGCCCGTACACTCTTTGCTCCCTCAGGGCTCTTTGCCACCTAGAGTCATGCACTTGCCTCCTACTCCTTCCTAAAGGAAGAATGATCATTTCAGAATTCAAAAGTTTTCATGCTGCTCCCCTTTTTAAAACTCTTCCGTGGCTTCCTCTTCCCAATGTTCTCTGTCCCTTGTTATTCTGTATATAAAAGTGAAGTTTCTTAATATATTTTAATATGCCTTTGTGTATGTGACCTTTTGTCACTGACCTTGAGCCAGTGATGTATGTACTGAGTGTAAGAGCTCCTGAGACTAAGTAGCTGAGATAAGACAGACCTTTTGGATCTCTACAGTCTCATCACTTCACTCTATGTTCTGATCACATTGGGCTACTTTCAGTTTTTCTGGTGCACCATGATGGGTCTGCCCATGGCCGTTGCGCATAATCTTTTTTTGCCTATAACACTCTCTGCCAGGCTCTTCACTGGCCAACGCCTTTTCATCTTTCAGGTTTCAGCCGATTTTTCATGTCCTCCATGGAGCCTCCCTGGCCTCTCCAGACTGTCCTGCTGATATGTGCTACTCACAGCACTCTGTGTATCTCCCTTCATAGCACCTATTATTTTTCAGTATGGATTGGGTTTCACTTATCTGTACCCCACTTTTTGAAGACAGGGAAAGTTTCCATCCTCCACTTATATTAAAGACACTAGTATATACCCTGCCATAACCTGGCGCCTCACACACAGTAGATGTTATATTAGTGTATACCGAGTGAATGAGCTCTAGACAAGACAACTCCCATGATTTCCGAACCCAAGCTTCCTGCCTTTACTCCTATAACAGGCTTTCTTCCCACAGCCTTCCTCCTGTTCTTTTTCCTTAACTGAAGCACCGTGTACAGCCTAATCGTGTATATCCTATTCTCAGAGTTTTTAGGACAGAATAAGAATTATCAATTGAACATCTTTAAAGATTTTAACAGAGAAAGAGTAAAATGCCCGGAATGGTTCTTGCTTTAAATATTGTTTTCCATCTTTCCTAGTTTCGACTCCAATCAAATGGGATCCGCATGTGACAATCAACATTGATGGCTTTTGGGATCAGCACCATAATAACTCTTCTTTCTTCCGTTAACACAGGCTTACTGCCTCTGCCTCAGATTGTGCCGGGCATTACCAGTTCTGCCACTGTGGAGAAGCAGAGCGATGAATCTTTCCTTTCTGTTTAAGGTTTCAGTAAACCTCTCTTTAAAAGTCTTGAGACAAGAATTCATATTTGCACTGGCCGGATTTTAGAATCGCTCCTTCTCTCTTCTAAAGGGCTACTGTTTTCGTGGCGGAACCACCTTCTCTGATGCAGTGCAGTGGAAACTATCTAAAAATCACCAGGTTTCTTCTAGGAGTAAACAAATCTACCTGGCTGACTTGGAAACAGAGGAGAAATAGCAAAGCACAAGCAAGAATAGATTAATATGACCCTCCTTTTCCACACTCACTCATAGTATATGCTGAAATCAGAAATAAAGTAAATCCAAAGCAAATTCCTCTGGTCAGTCACCCCACTCTGCTAATAAGATCTTTGAGATACAGAAGGCACTGCACTGGGGTATCAGCTGTATGGATAGTATAAGATAAGGATGATGCAACATTTAGTTTAAAACTTCCTCACCTTTTAGTGGGAGGGAAGATTTTTATAAAGAGTGGAAGCAACAGCATCTTGAAGCTTCTGTAGAGGGGAAAACGTCAAAGCTGTGGACAGCGAGTGAGTGTGCCTCTAGTCCCTCTGGTGGGCACTGGTCCACATCACAGGGAGCCCAGCTGTGGTGGCTGTTAGCTTCAGAGGGGCTGGCAGGCAGTAGTCAGAGGCACAGGAAAGTGGGTTTTTTTTGTCTGTTTGTTTCTTTCTTTCTTAGAAAGCTAGAAGGAAGACTGTAAAGATAAAAGAGTCAAGTCTCCCTTCCCCATTGTACTGAGTGAAACTGAGGCCTAGAGGTGGGATATAAGCAATCATTTCACTTATGTTCAAAGCCAGAGTCACCACCAGCCTTCTCTATAAGTGAAGCCTACTCATACGGGGTCATATGAGCTTATTAATTAGCAAAGGGTAGGCAGGGCCCCTTGGAAGCTGGCTTCTTCCTCATATGGGTGAGTGGGCAGCTTTTCTAGTCTCCCATCCAACTGGTTTCAGAATCTTACAAAGAACCTCAAGGAGAACTTGCACCCTTGAGACAGAGCCGGTAACAAAGATCCCTGCCCTCATGGAGTTTGCCTTTCCCATGCCTATAAAGAGTTTTAGGCTGCTCCTGTGTGATATAAATAAAATGGCTTGTTGGTATAATTTCCTTTGGAGGTGTTGTGCAGGACATAAGGTCTTCTTTTAGCTGACCTCCAGCCCAGCATTTCTCACCAAGACTTCATCAACCTCCAACTTGGGATATTCAAATAGTGAGTGAAAATCATGACAAGATAATGTTCTTTTCTTCAGGAAATGAATTCAGCTTGATTTTAGAGGCTGTTTTGGACTGATCTTTATAAACACTATTACATTTTATTCCCTGCAGTATTCCTATATAGATAATTTATATTAATAGTTGATGGAGATGTGTCTCACTGTTTCTCAATTCTGGCTGCACATTAGAATCACCAGGACATTTATTTTTTAAACTCCGGTTCCATTCCAGAATAACAAAATCAAAATTCTTTAAAGTGAGGCCTGGACATTGACAGTATATTATTTCAAATCATTTAATAATCAAATATCACATTAAAGTATGATTTTTAATGACTCATTTGCAGAGAAGATAATTTCCAAGTCCCCACGTGCCACCTGAATAACAAGTGAATTTAGAGGTTTTTTTCCCCCCTCAAATTTTCTGGCATATTTTGGAACTATAGCTTAAGTGACTCTGTGATTCTCCCCCATCACTCTTATCTTGCTCCCAATTTATATTTAGCTGTATTCCTATTAGAAGCAAGGAGGGACAAATAGAAGAAAGTAACTTTTTTAAAACTCATTTATTTAAGTGTTAGAAGAAAATTCATGGAAATAAAAACAGGAAATTTGAGGTTCAGCACAAGGAAGAATTTTATAACAGTACAGGCTGAGAAGAACTACCTCAAGTTGTCTTCATGCATTATCTCTTACAAAGGTCTTGGGGGAGAGGGTGGGGACGACCTGTGATGACTGATTGCTCTCTGCATTGCCTAGGAGATAGACAAACTGGCCCCAAGATCCTGTCCAGCCCTGGGAATCTACAATAACTGAAAAAATAGAGCAGTAAAACTGGGTAGAAAAGCCATGTTAGAAGCAGATTTGATTCATCAAATTGAACTTTATGCTCTCATCTCAAGTATTCTTGAGAAAAATAACAACAAATAAACAATTTTCTTAATTTCTTGACCTACGTATTAGTTGAGACAAATAATGCTAACTGCTCCCAAATCTCAGTGAAATAGTTTATTTCTCTCTGATAAAATCCAATTGGATATGTGGCAAATGAATTCCACTTTGGGAATTAGGGGCTTTGGCTTATTTCATCCACTGGCTCCATCATTCCCTAGTACATAGAGATCATGTGCTAGATTCTCTGCATCTGTCGGATGAGGAAAGAGAGAGCTTCAAGGATCTCATGAGATGGGGGGCTAGGGAGATGATTATGGCCAGATTGGGAAATGTGGCATAATGTTCCTCCTATACTCACATTCCATTGGCTGGGACTCAGTCACTTGGCTACAGTTGCGAAGAATGCTTGGAAATATAGCTATACTCTGTGCTCTCAAAGAAGAGGAAGTGGTTTGGTAGTTATCTAGCTAGTCTCTGCCATGCTTTAATCATCACTACCACCACCACTATCATCATCATCATCATCATCATCATCATCATCATCACAGCTCATTTTGAATCAGTATACTTTCCTGGAATTTACCAAATCAAACTTTTGGTGTACTTAGCTGAACAAAGTATGTAAAAGATACATTTCTTATACAATATAATTTATTTTTAGTACTGTATGTGTTTTCTATTTTAGTCTGATTTAAAATAATGACTAACAAATAAGATTCAGTTTTCTTTCAGCTAGATAATTTAAACTCTAACTCCTCCAGGTCCATCCACAATTGGGCATGCACTTTATTTTTGAAGAAGAAAATGTTTATTCAGTTATTCAACAAATATTATTAGTTGAGAGCCTACCACACGCCAGTGACTAGATATTCAGTGGATGTGAGCAAAATAAGACAAGCAGCCTACCCTCAGGAAGTTTGTATTCTATTAAGGGAGATGGACAAAGTGTTTTAAAAGAAAAGAGTGTTGTCTTTAAAAAATTAAAACAAATGAACCTGACCTAGACAGAGGGGTCAAGAAAGCATTCCTGAGGAAGTGCTGGTTCACTGAGCTATGAAGAATGAGTAGGAGTTTAGACATCACAGACAGTGGAGCATGCTGGTTTGAGGAACCGAAAGAAGGCCCATGTGGTTAGAGCTCAGCAGTTGAGGGGGAATCATGAGGCAAGATGAGTTTTCAGAGCTAGACCATGACGGACTTAGGCCATGCTAAGGATTTTGGCTTTTCTCCCAAAGTAAAGGAAAGCCGAGTCATTTCATTACTTTTCACACCATTCATCCATCACAGGCTTTTCCTGAAATGTCTTTGGCAATAGGGAAGATATGGAAGCAACAGCACAAGTAAGAGAATGGCAGAACCTTTTCTCTGAGTGTTGTGGCTTTTAGCCACACACCCTGTGTTCTACATCTCTCCGGCTCTCCTCATTGTTTTCTGGAGCTAAAAGTAAGACAAGCTTGAAGAAAACATGGCTTAGGTAAGAATACAACCTGAACAGTGAAAGGTTTTTTCTGTTCCAAATGTGAGCTGTCTGTATTTTCTACTACATGATTTAGTAGGAAGACACTTTGGTTTTGGAGTCATATTTCTAGACCTTTCTTCTGCTAGCCAGCTCCATCTTATCAGCAACTTTCCAGCAGTTCTTTTCAGAAATGGGTCTACATTACAGCCTTCTGATTCCTAGTTCAGGATACTTTCCATTTTTCCACACAGATCCAGTTGTAGTTCTCCCTTCTCCATGATCTTGAAAACATCCCTTCTGACCAAACTAGGACTCTTATTCTTCATCCCTTTTTCTCCTTACTGAGATACCCTTCTTTTCCTCCTAACACTTTGAACTAACTTTAAAATTGGAGATCAAGGCTCCCATCTCCACAAAATCTGCCCTGACAACAAATAGGTTGATTTTACTTTCTTCTCCCTGGATGGAAAAGCTGCTTGAGGGAATTATCTTCAGATAGTTTTCTTGGAAACACGACACTAGGCTCTGGACTAGTGGTCAGTGGGCTTTGGTGAATTAACAAAACAAGGGGAAGACAGAAACTGACAAGACATAAAGTCTTTCTTTGTTGCGAGTTTGTTAGAAAACCATGGTCAAGCTATTGAGTGCTCATCCTCAGTTTGATAACAGATAAGCAGATGCACCCCACATATATGTAGTAATACATCCCATGCAAAAGGATTGAAGTTCATGATGATTCAGTTGTGGTAAGGCATTTTGCAGTTAATCCAGTTGATCCTGTCCAGGCTACCTGATACCATTCATTCCTACAGACTAAAATCATGGAATCTTCTAGACTTCTAGATATAGAAGAGTTGGAGAGATCAAAGTCTTGCATATGACCCATTTATCCAGTCTCATCTGATTTTACACATTCTACACTTACAACTGTCCTGACATGCTTTGTATTCCCCAAAAGGTTCTACCCTCCGAATCATCTGCTTTTCCTCTTTCTGTGCCATGCAGTGAAATGCCTTTTCCCACATCTTTATGTCTAAATCTTACATCGATACCACCTCATCTTTGAGGCCTCCCTTTGTCTCACCATTTGGAAGTAATCACTCCTAGCTCTCACTTTATAATGTAGACTATCTTAACTTGTATCCTTATGCATTTATACTGTAGGTCTTATGTTCTCTACAAGGGCAACTTTTGAGAGAAGGGCTTGTAGCTTATTAAGTTTGTATTTATTTCCTAGAGCTCCTTCTAGTGGGAAAAGTGTTTTGAGGTCAGTTAGAATTAAGTTCAAATACAGATTTATGATTAAAACATTTATTTATCACCTTAGACAAATGTCTTACCTATCTAATCCTCCTAAATTCTTCACAAGGAGAATGGGAATATCTCATGGTTAAGGAATAAATGAGAAACTTATAGGAGAATTCCTGATCTGGTGCCTTACTTATGATAGATAACCAGAAGAAGTACTTTATATCTTGCATACATTTCTGTGTCTGTGGTTGGAATATAATGTTTATTTAAAATACAAAATAATTTTTCCATAAGTAATAATGATCATTTTAAATTCTATGAATAATTATATGGTATATTTCAATCCCATTGTATGGCTACTGTGATCCAGTCTATTTCATAGAAGAGAAAACTGAGACTTAGAGATGTTTAGTAATTAGTCCAGGTTAGTATGGATATCAGAGGAAATGGAACTTGAACTCAAGCATTCAGACTCCAGGACCTATGCTCTTGATACAGCTTTCTGGATACTTTCTCTATGTTGAATTATCACTTAATAGGCAATGCGACTCAAAAATCTGGCCCTGTCCAGGGACGTAATAAAGTCTATTTACTATCTCATATATTCAAAGATAAATCTCAGTTCTCCACTAAGCTGCCTTCTCTGCAAGGTAAACATCCCGTTCTACCTTTCCTCGCAGGTCAGGTTTTCATCTCTGTCCCTGTTTCTCTCGATCTCTCTGCCCTGGACAGGCTCCAGTTCTTTAACGTGCCTCTTAAAGTATAACATATAGTTGCTTTGAAATAACACTTGGAAGGAACACTTTAGTGAGGCCTTAATGTAACCACTTGTTGACTCGGGTCAAGCACTTGCAATAACTTGGGAAGCCCAAGATGGGATGATGCCGAATAGAAATAATGGAATGATGCCTAAGGGAAGGGAGATTTCACCCTCTGTGGAGCCTCTACATGTTTAGATTTTATGAACCCTGTCACTTGATGGTGAATTTTCTTGCTCAGTATCGGAAAATACAGCTGCAGTTGGGGATCCACCCTCTTCACTTAAAAGGGTGATTAACTATTTGTGATGAATAATTATTTAATTGCCAGTTCAGCTACATGTGTGTAGTTGTTTTGCTTCTTTTCCCTTCAATGTAAGCCAAGTCTTCTCAATAATAAAAATAATCCAGAATTAGTCAACTGCCTTTTAACAGATTTTCATTCAGTCTGGCAAAGTGAGAAGGTTCCAATTTTACAACATCACCTTTAGCTCAAAATAAATAAATAAATAAAAGCTCCCACTCAGCCAGTGAGATTTTTAACTCTCAAGGCAACTCCTGTTAATAAAGTCTTTCCTTCATTTTGAACATTTTTCTCTATCTTTGGATAAAAATTTAATAAGGAAAAGCTATTGCTCTTTTAATACCCATTTAACCTTTATATTTGCGACAGATACAAAACCACTTAAAATTTAAACCTCTCTTTTTATGGGCTTGGATGCTGAACCACTTTTTCTGAGAGATATTTTTCTTAAGAGTTATAGAAGCATTACATGGGGGTCACTACAAACTTTCAGGATTCCAGATTCACTGCTTTCCATTTTCATGTCCTCTTCACCTATTATTTTAACAGTGACTTGCTGTTTTAAGGAAGTTCTTTATTAATGCCACTAAATCCTTTGTTATTTGTTGTTGGAATCCTTTTTTATTTTTGTTATCAGAAGTATTTAATGTGTTCTGTCTTCGGAATGTGTAAGTGCTGATTTTCCAAGAAAGTGTGCGTGCCACTTTCATTTTATAGGCTTTGTCAACAAAAGGGTATGTAAATGGGGTTCAGAATACCCTCTTGCACTTAGATATAGCTTAGGCTTACGTTTCCTAATTCAAGCAACTTATATGTAGAAAGGCAGCATGCTATACAATACAGCATTATTTTTTTAATAATAAAAGTAATTCATCTGCTAGTAAAAGATCAAATTATGTAAAAATATCTAAAATAAAAAATGAAATTCTTCTCAACTCTTCTCCTTAGAGGAAGCCATTGTTAACAGTTTTATGTATCTGATTCCAGAATCCAGAATTTTTATGCAGTATCAACACGTATATGTGCATATGTATACACATAGACAGTAGTATACATATTGTTCTGAATCTTGCCTTTTTTTTTTCTTAACAAGATATGATGTCATCTTTCTAAAAATGATAGTACATATGGGTTACCTTTCCTTTTCAATAATGCCATAGTATTCTATAGGATGCATGAACCATTACAATAATTTCTCTGCTGGTGGGTATTTACATTGTTTCCTTTTTTTTATCATTAAAAGTAAATATCTTTGTGCAATTATCTTTATGCAATATTGAGACTTTCGGTAGGATAGATTTCTAGAATGAGCTTGCTGAGTCAAAAATGTACGTACATTACCATTTTGATGCCTACTGAAGTAACCCTTGTTCATTCTTCTCAAATGTGTTTAAGAATATCTGATTCCACATACTCTCGCTAACTTCGAACATGTTAATCTTTTAAATTTGTGCCAAAAAGATTGTCTAAATATAGGATCCCATAGTTTTCTTTTATATTTTTATATTTTTTAGTGGGTTTAGCATCATTTCATATGTTTAATAGCCACTTGCCTATTTATATCCTTTGTCCATTTCACTGGTGGGCTTATTCAAGTTTTCCTTATTAATGTATTGAAATTTATATGAGTTTTAACCTTTTGTAAGTGGTTATTTTGAAACTGCTCCTCAGAGCCCTCTGAGTTCCTGGGAGAAGGCCATGAGTGGGAAGAAGTGGCCTGGCTGGCAGGGCTCTCCAGACCTCTACCTCCCATTCCTTATTCCAACCACACATAAACACTATCAAACAAGGTAGCCCAATTTTAACCTGCATTTCATGTTGGGCTTTGGGCCTGATTAAATAAAGGCCCTGGGAATAAAAAGATGTTCAAAAAACAAAACAAACAAACATACAAAAAATACTGCTATGGGAGGAAGAGCCCTAGATTTGTCATTAAGTGATCTATCTCAGGCATTTTCAAATTGGAAGAACCTCTCCTGAGAGATGAACTGTTAAGTTCTTTTTTTTTATTTTGAACACCAATATCAAACTATGTGTTAATATATGTTGACATATATAAAATGCTGTGTTCACGAATTCTGTACCTTACTACTAATATGTATTTTATTCTTTATAATAGCTTGAACATATATTTGAAAGTAGAGGTATACATATATATATAGACAATGCTTAGGGCTTATTTATTATCATTTTGATGCTTATTTATTTGTTTATTATCCATTATCTTATTTAGTCTATAGATGTTTCATTCATTTGAGGACTCTGGTAACTCAAGGCCCAACAGGAAAATGCTGCCCACAGTTGTGAGTAACTCTTTGGGCCAAGCTTTCAGTTCTGTAAGTGGAGAGTGAATCTTTGAAGGCACTCAGCCAGTTAATAAGAGAGTGGTACCCAGATCCTTAGTGTTTTAGCTCCCAGAAAAGTGTACTTTTCCACACTTTACCACCCTTGGCTGGTTAATCTTGGGCAGATCTTCTTACTATTTTTGAACCTCAGTTCTTCCTTCTGTCTTTGAATGAGTACTAAGGTATGCATCATTATCCTGGCTAGGGAAGAGTTGGTGGGATAATGAATGCTCTTACCTTTTGTGAATAGCATAGTACCTTATAAAAATGTGAATAACAATCCAAGTACCTGTTGCCTTTATTATGGCGTTAAAAGTAGAAATACTACTTTGAATAGTCACTATGGTAATTAAATATGTTTTGTTTTTAGTGTAGTCCCATATCATGGAGACCAGTATTGATATTTCAGCTTTGGTCTCCTCTGAAATGGACTTGAGTTTTTCTAGTTTCATTTTTTAGATTTGAAAGGAGGGTATGTGTGGTGGGGAGTAGATGTAGCTGTGGCTCTCATTCTTTCATTTTCTCTGAAATAAGAGCAGAGTAATAACTCTAAATACCAAGGTAGAAGCCTGAGAGCATTCTTTAGATTGCTTCTTTCTGAGTTTGTTCTTTTAAGAAGGGCCTAATTTCTGTAGTCATCTACAAGACTCCTTTGCACCAGTTTAATCTTTAAATAAGGCTTATTATAACAGATTTATTCAAAGACTTATTCAAAACAGATTTTTTAAATGGAAAAGTGGTAGATATTTATATTATAAGATAATTTACTCTTGTATACTCAAAAATCTCCTTTATTCCTTTTAAAAATTCTACTTATCTAGAGTCATTTCACAATTATTCATTCAGTTCTTTCAGAGGATATTCCATTGTCTTTGGATGCATCAGAGAATAAAACAGCAGAAATCCCTGCCTTCTGGTGCTTACATTCTAGCAGGAAAAGACATACAACAAACAATAAACCTAACATGAAAGTAACGTATATGGCATATTTGAAGGTAATATATGCAATGGAAAGAAGAGTAAGCAGAGTAAGAAGAACCCAGAGTGCATTACGTATGGAGGCTGCAATTTTTAGTTGGGTGATCAGGTAGACTTCTTTAAGAAGATGATCTCTGACCAGTGAATGGAAGATGGTGAAGCAGGATGCCATGTGCTAAAGACTCTACGTCCGGAGCGTGCCTTCACTGTTAGAGGAATATCAGGGATGAAAAAGTGAGAGAGCTGGGAAGTCATAGGAAATGATATCAGAGTGGTAATTTGGAAAGAGCACTGATCTTTTAGATCCTTTTAAGAATCCATTAAGGAGCATATTACTTATATTATGTGAGGTTTAACACTATCCCAGTTTACAGAATCAGTGACAGAAATGCAGTTTATTTGTTATCTCAATCTCTGCTATAAAACATTAAACTAACTAAATTTAACCTAAGAAACATCAAGCTGCTACTTTCTTTTAAGCAAGGGATCAAAATGGTCTAGTTGAACCTTGTTTTATGTATGAAAACTGAGTCACAAGGGAAGACTATTAAATGCCATTAAAGCAACCAATGAGTGTTTTGTATATTGATCATGTATCCTGTGAACTTATTCAACTAGTTTGTTAATTCTAGGATCTTTTTCTTTTTCCAATAGGGGTGGTTGTAGTTAATGGAAAAAGTCATATTTTATATGAATGGAGATAACTTCATTTATTTCATTCAAATCTATGGCTTTTTCGCTTCTTGTCCTATTGCACTAGCTAGGACCTCTTTTGAAATGTCGAATAGAAGTAGTGGGAGTGGACATTCCTGCCTTATTCCCAGTCTTAGGGGAAAGCATTGAGTCTTTTGCCATTAAATATAATGTGAGATGTAGGGCTATTATAGATGCATTTTTATCAAGTTGAGGAAGTCCTCTTTTATTCCTAGTTTCTGATAGTTTTAATCATGAAATGGTGTTGAAGTTTGTCAAATGACTTTCTCCGTCAGTTGACATGGCAATGATATTTCTCTTTTATAGCCTATTAATATGCGAGTGGCATTAATTTTGTATCGGCCTTGCATTCCCAAGATAAACCCACCTTGGTCATGTTGTACTAATCATTTTACATATTGTTGGATTTAATTTTCTAGTAGTCTGTTGAGAATTATTGTATCTATGTTCATGAGGGTTATTGGTGTGTACAGTTGACCCTTGAACAACACAGGTTTGAATTGCACGAGTCCACTTTTACATGGATTTTTTTTTTCAATAAATATACAGTCAGTTTTTCATATCACCAGGTTTCTCAACTGCAGGTTTGAACCAACTGCAGATCAAAAACAGTACTTCCAATCCACAGTGGGATGTGGAGGGTCGACTATATGTGTTGCTCTACATTATTCTGTATATGAGACTTGAGAATATGCAGATTTGCTAGGGAAGGGGTAGAGGGGGGATCCTCGAACCAATCTCAGTGGATACTGAAGTTTTTGGAAAGTCAAAGTTATATTCATATTTTTGACTAAATGGGGAGGCGAAGGAGTCAGAATCCTAATCTCTACATTGTTCAAGGTTCAACTGTAGTTTTCTTTTTTGTAATGTTTTCGTCTGGATTTGGTATCAGGCTAAAGCTAGCCTCATAAAAGGTGGTGACAAGTGTTCCCTCCTTATATTCAGGAAGAATTTGTTGGGATTGATATTATTCTTTGAATGTTTGGCAGATTTAACTAGTAAAGCCATCTGGACCTGGAATTTTCTTTGTTAGAAGGCTTTTATCTGCAAATTTAATTTATTCTTAAGTGAACTTTAACAGTTTACACCTCTCAAGAAATTGGTCTGCTTAAGAGGCTGCATTTGTAGGCACAATGGTGGCTTACAGTATTCCCTTGCCGTTTGATGTTTGTAGGTACTGCAGTGTTGTCCCCTCTCTCATTCATGATATTTATAATTTATGTCTTATCTAATTTTTTTTTTCCTTGATCAATCTGGAGTTTATCAATTTTAATTTTTTTCTTGGAAGAATCAGGTTTTGGTCTCATAGATTTCTCTATTGTCTTTCTGCTCTCAATTTCATTGATCTTTGCTGTACAATTTCATTTCTCTTGCTTGCCTTGGTTTTAATTTGCTCTTCTCTATTTCCTTAAAGTTAAAACTTCAATCATCAATTTGAGGTCTTTTTGTCTTTTCTAATATAAACAATAAATTAATAAGCCTTGCTTTAGCTGCATCCCGCAAATTTTGATATATTGTGCTTTGATTTTCATTTTGAAATATGTTGTTTAATTTTCAAATACTTGAAATCTTTTTTATCTCTTTCTGTTAATGGCTTCTAGTTTATTACCTTATGGTCCGTCAACATACTTAGTATAATTTCAATTCTTTTAAGTTTGTTAAGGTCTTTTTTATACCCCAGAATGTGGTCTATCTCGGTGAATGTTCTACGCATTTAAAAAATATTTGTGTCCTGTTGTTAAATGAAGTGTCGTATAAGTGTCAATTAGATTAAGTTCACTGATAATATTATTTAATTTTCTCTATATTTACTGTTTTTCTATCTGCTTGCTCAATTACTGAGAGAGGGGTACTGATATCCCTGATTATAACTGTAGATTATTGATATAATTAGATTAAAATTCATCATCTAGTTAGCCTTTTAATTTTTTCTATATGTTCTATTTTCTTTTTTCTACCTTTATTTCGATGGTGTATTTTTTACAATTATACTTTTATTATTTATTATTTATACTCTCAATTTTAATGTTAGCGTTGACCTTTGATTTATAATATACATCTTTAGTTAATCAGTACCTTCAAATAACATTATATCACTATATATACCATGTCAAGACCTTATAATAGTATATTCCCAATCTCTTTGCCATCCTTTGTGCTCTTGTCATTCTTTTTACTTATAGATATGATATAAACACACAGCATATTGCTGCTAATTTTGTTTTAACAGTTTTTAGAGCAATTAAAAACATGAAAAGTTTACTTATTTAGGCTTTTCCAGAACTCTTCATTTTTTGTGTGTAAATCCAGATTTCTGTCCAGTATCATATTTCTTCTGCTAAAGGACATTTTCTAATATTTCTTTCAGTGTAGGTCATCTGAAAATTAATTCTCTTTTAATTTTTCTTTGCCTGAAATAGTTAATTTCTCTTAATTTTGAAGAATGGTACTGTAGATATCAGCTAAGAACTGGCATCTGAATATTTGGGCTTAGATCCTACTTCTGCACATCCTAGCTGGTAAAACTTTGTCTTATTTTCTCTAAAATATGAATAATCATAATATCAACATAAATTAAATAATGCACCATCATGCATATCTTAAGTGCTCAAGAAATGTTAGTTGCCATCATCATCATCATCATCACTCTAGGTGAATTTTGTCTTAGATTCATCTTCAGAGATTCTATAGAACTTAGAATCATTATGTCAGGAAAGAAACATATGGCCTGATTTTATAGAAATTAGGGAGGCTATCTGGGTCTTTTGCCCTGGAAGAAATAATCTTAGAACCATTCATTAAGAAATGGCAGAGCCGTAGGGATAATGGGGCCCAAAACTTTCACTTACAGATGAGTAAGATAAAGTCCAGAGAGAGGCAGGGACTTGCCTAGTGTTGCACTCTGCTGAGTTATGTACTTGTTGAAATCCCCTGGCTGTACTCAATGCTCTGAATGATGGAACATTGACTTATTCATCCCTTTTCTCTCCATGAAAACTTGTATAATGTGCTTTGCGGAAATAAGGAAAGAATTCCTATTCTCTTATATTCCTCCTGACCTGTTCAAGGGCATGGGTGAGCAAGTTTGTAAATATTTTGTAAATATGTTGGTTTTTCAAAATCAAGAATAGTTTAGACAGCTGATAATCTAAGCAACAGAGAATAAAGTAAAATCTGGAGAACGATCGTTACAATCTTTTTCCTCTGTGTGTTTCAGCTACAAAATTCTTCATTATAATGCTTCCCAATTCCTTTTATTGGTCCTTGCACTGCCAGTGGGCAAACAGCATTTTTTATGCCACCAGAGAATTCTGAAAGCTTATTTCTTGCAGCTAGCATAAACTTCCAGTTCCACAATGGTAGCAATGGTGGATTTTGCCCAGTGTTTTAATGGCAAATGTAATCAGAACATAAAAAGATCTAAGTGCATACTTTGAAGGAATTTGCAAAGATGACTAGGAGGACCCCAAAAAGCACAATTCAGTTTGTTTCTTTCACATCTGTGTTTATTTTTCCCTTTCTCTTGTGCGTTTTGAGGATTTTTTAAGATTGTACTTTAAAAACCAAGTAAATAGTTTCCAAAAGCATCTACTGATGAGGTAGATTAGTGTGTTCTTTGTAGATGTGATTATTAAATAACTCAAAGGGTGAACCCCAGAGTGACTTTTTTTCCCGTATTCACGGGTAATTTGAACACTACCTCCACCCTAGGAGTAATTATATTTTACTACTTTCATATATTATACCTAATAAAATTTGCTCCAGACATCTAATGTCGCAAGCACAGATTTGAATCAAGAGAAAAATTCATATTTCTCTTAGTGTCCTTTATGTTATCTCATTAAATTAAAGTACCAATCAGTGAGGGCAGAATAAAGGGAGGGGAATGAACCCAAAGAAATAAGAGAATTGATGGGTGATCATGAACAAAACATAGCTGCTGAATCAGTGTGAAGTTTTCTATTGTTTCCTTCAATTTCTAGAGCTAATCTTGGTAACTGATATAGCATTTAGAGCTTACAGACTTGTACCACATAAATATGTACAGAATTCATGAGTTGAATTAAAAAATGGTCTTTGAATAATAGTAATTATATACTACGTATATTCTCATATGCATGATTTTTTTAATCTACAGTGAGAATAACAAATTCCTTGATATTTAATTGCAGTAACATCGACACTCATTTATTTAATCATGCATACCCCTCTGGGTTCTGTGGTAATAACACTTAATACATGCTTTATTCTGTGCTCGTTTTTGTACTGAGCATTTTGTATACCTGATCTTATTTA
>NW_011888795.1:5923972-5926960 GCF_000151845.1 Pteropus vampyrus | reverse complement strand
TTATTTAGGCTTTTCCAGAACTCTTCATTTTTTGTGTGTAAATCCAGATTTCTGTCCAGTATCATATTTCTTCTGCTAAAGGACATTTTCTAATATTTCTTTCAGTGTAGGTCATCTGAAAATTAATTCTCTTTTAATTTTTCTTTGCCTGAAATAGTTAATTTCTCTTAATTTTGAAGAATGGTACTGTAGATATCAGCTAAGAACTGGCATCTGAATATTTGGGCTTAGATCCTACTTCTGCACATCCTAGCTGGTAAAACTTTGTCTTATTTTCTCTAAAATATGAATAATCATAATATCAACATAAATTAAATAATGCACCATCATGCATATCTTAAGTGCTCAAGAAATGTTAGTTGCCATCATCATCATCATCATCACTCTAGGTGAATTTTGTCTTAGATTCATCTTCAGAGATTCTATAGAACTTAGAATCATTATGTCAGGAAAGAAACATATGGCCTGATTTTATAGAAATTAGGGAGGCTATCTGGGTCTTTTGCCCTGGAAGAAATAATCTTAGAACCATTCATTAAGAAATGGCAGAGCCGTAGGGATAATGGGGCCCAAAACTTTCACTTACAGATGAGTAAGATAAAGTCCAGAGAGAGGCAGGGACTTGCCTAGTGTTGCACTCTGCTGAGTTATGTACTTGTTGAAATCCCCTGGCTGTACTCAATGCTCTGAATGATGGAACATTGACTTATTCATCCCTTTTCTCTCCATGAAAACTTGTATAATGTGCTTTGCGGAAATAAGGAAAGAATTCCTATTCTCTTATATTCCTCCTGACCTGTTCAAGGGCATGGGTGAGCAAGTTTGTAAATATTTTGTAAATATGTTGGTTTTTCAAAATCAAGAATAGTTTAGACAGCTGATAATCTAAGCAACAGAGAATAAAGTAAAATCTGGAGAACGATCGTTACAATCTTTTTCCTCTGTGTGTTTCAGCTACAAAATTCTTCATTATAATGCTTCCCAATTCCTTTTATTGGTCCTTGCACTGCCAGTGGGCAAACAGCATTTTTTATGCCACCAGAGAATTCTGAAAGCTTATTTCTTGCAGCTAGCATAAACTTCCAGTTCCACAATGGTAGCAATGGTGGATTTTGCCCAGTGTTTTAATGGCAAATGTAATCAGAACATAAAAAGATCTAAGTGCATACTTTGAAGGAATTTGCAAAGATGACTAGGAGGACCCCAAAAAGCACAATTCAGTTTGTTTCTTTCACATCTGTGTTTATTTTTCCCTTTCTCTTGTGCGTTTTGAGGATTTTTTAAGATTGTACTTTAAAAACCAAGTAAATAGTTTCCAAAAGCATCTACTGATGAGGTAGATTAGTGTGTTCTTTGTAGATGTGATTATTAAATAACTCAAAGGGTGAACCCCAGAGTGACTTTTTTTCCCGTATTCACGGGTAATTTGAACACTACCTCCACCCTAGGAGTAATTATATTTTACTACTTTCATATATTATACCTAATAAAATTTGCTCCAGACATCTAATGTCGCAAGCACAGATTTGAATCAAGAGAAAAATTCATATTTCTCTTAGTGTCCTTTATGTTATCTCATTAAATTAAAGTACCAATCAGTGAGGGCAGAATAAAGGGAGGGGAATGAACCCAAAGAAATAAGAGAATTGATGGGTGATCATGAACAAAACATAGCTGCTGAATCAGTGTGAAGTTTTCTATTGTTTCCTTCAATTTCTAGAGCTAATCTTGGTAACTGATATAGCATTTAGAGCTTACAGACTTGTACCACATAAATATGTACAGAATTCATGAGTTGAATTAAAAAATGGTCTTTGAATAATAGTAATTATATACTACGTATATTCTCATATGCATGATTTTTTTAATCTACAGTGAGAATAACAAATTCCTTGATATTTAATTGCAGTAACATCGACACTCATTTATTTAATCATGCATACCCCTCTGGGTTCTGTGGTAATAACACTTAATACATGCTTTATTCTGTGCTCGTTTTTGTACTGAGCATTTTGTATACCTGATCTTATTTAGTCGCATCAGTGATCTATTAAATCAGTATCATTATTATGATTGTTTACTTGATAGCGAAAGAGAAAAGTAGGTTACTATTAAGTTAAAAGGCTAGTGGGTAGTGGTAAAATTTAATTCTAAGTAATGCCTTCAGACCATGAATTCTTAATCAGTGCTCACTTATTCAGTCATTCCATATAACTTTGGATGCCTACTATGTGTCAGGCAAAGTTCTAGGCCCTCTTATAACACTAGATACCACACAAAGGCTATATTCTGCCCCTTGGAAATGCTAGGCTCCACAAGGTTAATGTTGTTTCAGAGTTCTGGGACCCTCTTGAGCAAAGTCTAGCTTATTCTAAAGGAGTTAGGTAACCAAGGGACTCTTGGTATGTCTCATGAGCAGTACATCTCAGTATCATCCTAGGTGAGAGATCACCTGATCTAGCATTCTCATTGAACAGATATTTACCCAAAGATATACACTGAAAGAGTACCTGAGAAGACAAACCACAATAAGGAGTCAGCTTAGGAGCAATTTTACAACCTCACTTCACCAGTATCATTTATATGGCACTGACTCAGTTAAGAAGTAGAGGTGAAGATAATTAGTACCCCAGGAGTAAATTTATAATCTGCTCTCCCCCTTTCTCTTTATACCCTTTCAGTAGTGCAGTCCACACTCATGGAAGTGACTCTGGGTTAGAAGATTAAGCTTTTCTATTCACTTCTAGTAATTGAAATTTCACTCAACTTCCTCCTCACCTGGATTTCATATTTTTTCCTTCGAATAAATTTAATGGCTTCCTCCGGGTCAAGTGGGATTAGAATTCCTCTTTGTTGTTCCCCAGATTCTTTTTTCCTGTCTCATAGTATCAGATTTGTTCTGGCTTGGATGAGAGTTGTCTGTACATGTGTGTATTCTTGACCCCTCTTTTGCTTTCATGCACACACACATGTGCACTTAAATGCAGG
>NW_011888795.1:5915012-5923922 GCF_000151845.1 Pteropus vampyrus | reverse complement strand
CAGTATCATCCTAGGTGAGAGATCACCTGATCTAGCATTCTCATTGAACAGATATTTACCCAAAGATATACACTGAAAGAGTACCTGAGAAGACAAACCACAATAAGGAGTCAGCTTAGGAGCAATTTTACAACCTCACTTCACCAGTATCATTTATATGGCACTGACTCAGTTAAGAAGTAGAGGTGAAGATAATTAGTACCCCAGGAGTAAATTTATAATCTGCTCTCCCCCTTTCTCTTTATACCCTTTCAGTAGTGCAGTCCACACTCATGGAAGTGACTCTGGGTTAGAGGATTAAGCTTTTCTATTCACTTCTAGTAATTGAAATTTCACTCAACTTCCTCCTCACCTGGATTTCATATTTTTTCCTTCGAATAAATTTAATGGCTTCCTCCGGGTCAAGTGGGATTAGAATTCCTCTTTGTTGTTCCCCAGATTCTTTTTTCCTGTCTCATAGTATCAGATTTGTTCTGGCTTGGATGAGAGTTGTCTGTACATGTGTGTATTCTTGACCCCTCTTTTGCTTTCATGCACACACACATGTGCACTTAAATGCAGGCTATTTGTAAGCTCTTAGATGACAGAAACAATGTACGATTCATCTGTCACCCGCCATAAGCAGCTAGGCCTGGCATTGCTGTAGTCTCTCAGCCTGTAGAGCCATTAGAGGCAGGGCTCAGAAGACAGGCTTCTTGCCCATGGGCTATGCAGTGTCGGGCAAGTTACTCTACTCCTCTCCGAGAAGCCATGCTTTTATCTGTGAAATGGGGACAATGATAATAGGTCCTCCTCCCTTTGGGTAATTGTGATGATTAAATAAGAAAACACATGCCAAGCAGTCAACTCAGTGCTTCACACATAATAAGAGCTTTAATAAACACTAGTTATTATTATCCTCAGCCAACATGTGTTAAACATCTACGAAGATCCAGGCAACAAAAAAGTACTTATCCAATGGACTAGAATTTAGTGCCCCTAACACTTTGCACTGATATCTACCATATGGATAACAAAGCTTTATTATGCCATTTGGATTTAGTTCTAAACCGAAGCCTATCCCTTGTATTCGAGCCAGTCCTAGGCAACCTGGATAACTTTTTCTGACATTTCCATAAACACACTGATGTGATAGAGGCATGATTAGACTTTGCAAGTATTTCGTGAGGAGAGCCGAGATGTTCAAGGAGCGTAGGGTTAGGTATAGCTTTGCTATTAAGGCACTTCAACAGACTCATTTCCTTTTTGGCTAATGTTGGTTAAAATAATGTAAGTTTGGGCTTAAGATTATGTCTCTGAATGAGACAAAATAATAAGGAATTCTAACTGCTTAAAAAAAGAAGAAGGAGAAGGAGGAGTAATTAACTTTCATGTTTAGGCCAAGACTCCATAATGAATTTGTTGAAAAAGCAATTGTTTTCATGGTTGTGTATGTTGGCTTGAATTTTATGTTGTTGTGTGTGTGTTTTGAAAGACTTTGGTTTATCATTGTGATTTTCCAAGCTGCTAGTCTTCTCCTGGTGTTACAGGTCAGTCTATTTTCCCCTAATCCGACCATAATGTCATAAAATGCTGGCTGTTCCCTTGGCAACTCAGGGTAGACTAGCTGCTTTCTCTGCCTCGAGCCAATGGTGGGCTATAGGCAGAGAGGTTCCTACAGGCCAGAGGGAAACATATATCATTACCAAAGGTCTTCGCATCAATAGATCACATACGTTATTTGCATTCTGTTCAGAGAGAATCCAAAAGTAAATTTTATTTTTAAAAAGAATATATATTCAGCCCACAAGAGTTTTTAGGTTTTTTTTTTTCTTTTTAACTAAAAGAAGTTTCAGTCCACTTTTGACCTGGTTTTTAAATGAGATAATCGATATGAATTCAGAAATTGTTATTGATAAACCATGAAATGCTGCATAGGTATTTTTGTACCTCATAGTCATTCATTGTACTCTCTTTATCTAAGCCAGAACTCAAATGTTTCTTTCTCATTCACTGGGAAGTTTTTCTGTCTTGCTCTTCCAAATTTACCTCCTAAAGTAGGCAGAGCTTATACTTCCCTCCATATATATTCAAATCAACATTAATAAAACCTTTCCTGAGATCTTTCTTATTTACTCTCCCCTTCTCATGAAATTCTATGCTATTTGGAATCAGTGCCAAACAAATTCGTGTCTTGTATTAATTTGCTTGGGAACTTGAATGTATTTGGGAAGCCCAAACCCAGTTATTTGAACTAACTAATCTCGTGTTTCTAAATATTGTAAAATTCTTATATAATCCCAACACTTAGCTTATCATTCAATAGGGGTAGGGGATTAATCCAAATTATTAATGAAATTATTAATCCAAATTATTTATGAAACATTGATAACGAACTCCTTCACTGATGGAAGAAAAGCTTCTTTTGCTCTTCTTTCTTCTCCCTCAAGACTAAGCAGAGAGAAGCAAGCAATAGCCTGGTGTTTCTTTGCCTTTTTGATTGTTGCATGGAAATGGGCACTTGTAAATAATCAAGGGGAGGAATTTGGCTCTTTGAAAAGACAGAACAGTTTTCAGATTAGTTTGAAATAAACTAATGCAGAAGCCAACAAAAAGTTTTTAGGGCAAATGGGTCCACTTTCTGTCATCTCTTTATTTTTTGTAACTGTTTATAAGGATGCCCTGCGTTTTGGGCACTGGCTACCCTAGTGTTGGTGCTGGAGTGGACTCTGCCGCAGTCCCACAGATCTTTCCAGCAGCACTCACCCTGTTTTCACAGAGCTTTCTCGAAATTTGCTGCAGACTCTGGTGTACAATGGGCAATGTCCTGCCAGATGACCTTTCTTAACAAGAGCTAGTTTGAGCCAATATATAGCTCTGAATGAATGGGAAACCCATTTTCAGATTTCAAAAGGGCTGCTAAAGCACTTAGCTCTGTAGTATAAAGATGCTCAAATGAGTATAACAAACTGGATGCCTCTTCTGCAGCTGTTTCAATTAGGATGCCAGGTTTCCCATTCTTGCTGCTCCTGGCAGTTCATCCCTTTTCTGCAGCATATCACACTTTCTTGATTTTATTTGTGCTGCTACTGCCGCTCCCCACCCTAAAACAAAACACAGCCCTGTTAGAATTCTTGTGGGCTGTGGGATAGAGAGAAGTTCTGCTTGAAGTGGTTGTAACTTTGCTTTGTATATATAGAACAAAAATGGAAAACCAGATCCTGTGTTTGTCTCAAAACTACAATTCCAAATCCTAACCTGAAGTGAAGAAACAGATGCTACGGTGTGGCGAGATTCCTGGCTCACTTCAGAGAAAAGCAGTGAGGGAATCACCTGAACCAGACACCTATTTTAAGAGTTTACGTTTTTGTTCTTTCTTCTGATTCTTAACTTAGCATCTTCAAGGAGCTATAAAATACTTTGGGGAAAGTGGTGCAAATGAAGTTTAGAGTGCAGGCGTGAGCCGAGCAGAATCTCTCATCATTGTTAGTGAGATCCTGCAGGTCTATCAAGTAGTGGCCTCGGGCTTACAGAATGTGTGTAATCAACCCCTTTAATGAACAAACAGGCAAAAACAACCACCCAACAAAGGTAGTAACTTGCTCAAGATACCACATCAGATCCATGGTTTTCTGCACTGAAATCCAAATTTCATGACTCCTAATCAGTGCTCTCTTCATTTTTCTAGTACATCTGCTGATGCTTTTTTGTGTGTGCATAATGACATACAACATGTGTAATCTAAAAGAACTATTTAATAGATGATAGACCTATGCATGCTCTTCTTTATAATTTTCATGCTCTTATTGGTGCCGTAGAAGTTTCTATTGCTGTTTTTTCTCTTGAGCTATTTCTTCCCTTAAGTCTCTAAGCAATTTCCAGGGTTTTATAACTCAGTGTCAGTGGGACAGGTGTTTACTCTATAGCCCCACCAAAAATAAGGTAGTATGAGAATCATTCTTTTTAATCTTCAGCTAAATTATTAATTAGGTATATGTGAGAGGCAATTTGGAGGGGTATAAAAGGTATAGATTTTGTACTTCTACAGCCCAGAGTATACACTGTTTTCTAGCAATGTGACCTTGGGCAAATATTTGAACTTTTTGAAAAGCAGGGATTGGGACAAGTCTTTCCCTTGTAGTGTTACTATTGGATTATAAATGTGAAGCACCTGACTTCTTGTAAACACATAATACATGCCAGCTTCCTTCCCAGCCTTTTTTGGTCAGCATCTGTTTTCAACCCAGCTTTGGTTGTAGGAAGAGGAGAAGATAATTTGCCATGAGGATAATTGTCTGATAATTGTTGTGAGAATTCAGTTGATGATAATTTAAGGATTTGTTTTCCCTCATCTCTAGAGAGTTGCAACACATATGTTATTTGTGTATGTGTATAATTTATGGAATTTTTTCCATCTCTGTTATTTCCGTGTGTTTCTATTTGATTGGACTAGTCTTAAACCCAAATACATTTTTAAAGATATGTACTGAATACCTATTGTATGCCTTGCTGTGGGGGCTACAAAGACCCACACAACAAGGCTCCGCTCTCTGGAAGTTTGTGAGAGAAATGAAAAAGCTTATATAGTTTCCAAAAGAAATTAATAATAAAAGCTGAATTTGAAGGGTGTTATAGTAGAAATATAAAATTGAGTAAGAAAGGAATATATTCTAACTAGATGATCAGGGAATGCTTAGTAGAGGAGGTGGGAGCTGAGTCTTAAAGACTGAGTAACATCTCGGATAGATAATGTTGGGTGGAAAGGAGGAGAAAGATTGAAAAGCATGAGCCAAAGATTAGAGGTGGAAAAGATCAACTCATGAGTGGTGATCATTCGGCCAGTGGGGCAGGAATGCCAAGGACAGAAATAGGAAATAAAGGTAGAAAGATCATTTAGTGCTGGTTCCTGGAGGGTTCTGAATTGTGAACTCAACCTTGGTGGTCAACAGGAACTCGAGTAGCATGACCAAACCTGTGTTATAAGCAACTAACTTTGCCAACTATCAATTTAAATGCCTAAAAAGATTCAATTGTGTGTATGTATGTATATATGTATGTGTGTATAAATTTTTTAATATGGCCATATTGTCTGAAAAGGAAGCTTTTGCCCTAACTTGAAACAGACAAGAGGTTTCAAAAGGTTTCACAGTGTTTGTGACTTCAACTACTCACGCATCCTCCACAAGGCTCTGGAGTTATTTTCATTGTTGTGTAATAGGGTCAGTTTTGTTTTTAGCAGATTCTCCTGAGGAAGTGTGATAAGAGTATTTCTAAAGCCATCATATTAAGTACTGTTAGCAATAAATCATTGCCTCTATGTTAAAGGTCAAAAATGTTTCCTCCTTAGAACTCTTTTACTGTACTCTGGTGTGTTCTGCTGTCCTGTAAACTTGTGTGTGTTTGTGTGTGCACGCGTGTATGTGCAATTGAGTAAAGATCAGAGGAGATTAAAAGTTGAAAATTTCGAGTTATTTCAAGCCAACTATTTATAAATATACTTTGGAAGTTATCACTGAAAAAAGTGCGTGCAAGTCTTTTTGTTTACATCTGTGTGAATCTGTATGTGCTAATTGGTATAAAAGGTGGAAAGCAGTTCTCAAAAGTTTATATCAAATATTCCTCCCCCAAAACCTATTTTTATATTTGCTGATATGAATTATGACATTCTTTGTATTTACTTCTCATACTACACCCCACTCTCCAACATATCTCAGCCTAAATTTGCTCAATCTAGTCAATTTACATATTAGAAAGTACTAAACTGAGAAATTAACTTCTGAGTTACAGATATATGAAGTTCAATTTGAAAGAGATACACATTTTAGTTTTCAATGTTCTTGAGTAATCCTTTTTATTTTAAATAACCAGTATTACCTGTAGTGAGCCCGGACCATTTAGCTCAGTTTGCCATTGAAATATTTTCACAAAGTTAAAATCTAATACTTTACATTTTGCTTTTATTTTTTACCTTTAGCCGTTATGAGAAGTCAGTGTAAGAAACTTCTATTAGAAAAGGTGTCTCTTTTTTGTGAAACTATGTTAATGATATTTTCTACTATATCAATCTCTTTTTTTATATGTACAATATAATGTCCTCTTAGAATTTAATCCTAGGCTTCTTTAACAGAAATTAACTATTTTTGTTTCACATTAACTTTCCTTCTTTGCCCTGGCTGCCAGGAAGCTCAAGACTAAATTTAATGGTGTGTTACATAACTATCTTTTTTAGGTTTCTGGCACGGTTCTCTCCTCCTTTCCTTCTCTGCTGTCTCTGATCTTCTTTCTTTCTTTCTTTTTTTTTTTTTTTTCAGATTTTAGTTGCAACAATACTAATGAATGAGACTTTTAATTGCAATATAAGTCAATTTATTTTTTGAGCATATATATTTAAAATAAATAAAGCATGGTTAAAAGAAACATTTTTTAAACAGTGGTTCTCAATTATAGCTAAACATTAGAATTACCTGAGTGCTTTTAAAGTTCTGATACCAAGGCAGCATCTCAGACCACTTAAATCAGAATATCTGGAGGTAGATCACAGATGCCCATATTTTTTAAAGCTCTTTAGGGGCTTCCAATATTGAGAATAATTGGTTTAAGTTTTTTTTTATTATGATCATCATTTTTACAGAAATACATATTTTAAAGGATAAGGAAGTTTCAAAATCACCTGTAATCCTGTAATTTAATATTTAATCACTATAAACAATTTGGAATAGCTAAACTGATAATAGTTTTCCTTTTTTTAACAAAATTGCAATATATATACAATTGTATATGATCATATGTTTATATACTATATAAAATTTATATATTTATGCTTATATATTTGACATCAATTTGCATATTTATATGTAGGTTGATTGTAATATGTATGTGCTTGTTTTTATTCTGAATCTGTTTTATTTCCAGGGATATTTTCCCATATATTTCCAAAAATATTCTCTAAGAACCCAGTTCTTAATACTCATGTAACTTATTCTTCCATTCTTACACATAAAGTTTGCAGTAAATATCCTTAAACAACTTTTAGGGCATTAATCCAATTTTTTACCTTGGGAATTATTTAGTGTCATTGATTTCTTTCTATGTGGGCTTTCTTTCCACAGGAAAAAGAGTAGGTGCCCCCTTCATAGCTCCGTTACCTCATTTCTTTCTGGCATTGGAAGAAATGACTGTTTTCTGCTCTTCCTAAATTCAGAATTTAATACAGTACTGTCCTGGGTTTTAAAAGCATTGAACCTTGGCATTGAAAGAGTTTGTACTAATTGACAGTTAGCTTGGGCATGATTAAGTATATTCTTCTTCTGAGACAGATAGGACAGGTCATGAAATGATAATAAGGACTATTTGAGGTGATGTGGAAAAATGTGGGGGACTGTGGCACATGAGCACCATCTTCTTGGATATAAAATGTTGAGGACATCTACTTAGGCTAGGAGAAGTGAGCCTGAATTTGGAGGCTTAAGGCATCAAAAAGGTCTAAGACAAACTCTGGAAGAAGCGGTTCAAGTGTGATAGAGGAAGCAGCAGATTAATGAGAACACTGAAAAGCCACCGAAACCGGGATCATCTAAGTTAGACATGGCATATGTTCACAGGATGCTGATAGTCTGTTTGAAAGTAAGGCAGAAATGTATTTGTTACAGTTTAGGGTCGAATACGATTAAGTTCCAAACTCAATGGTGCAAAAAGAGTATCCTAAAACTCCCCACTCTTCACCACTCCGCTGCTCTGCTAATTGGACTCCGCCTTGTAAACACTTATTTCTGTTCTTACCCATTCTGATGCTTGGATCATTTTTTAGGCCATGTGAATGGGGCAGAATTTGCCATTGTGCCTGAGACACAGTGGGCATTCAGTAGATGTTTGTTGAATGAAAGAAGCAGGCACAATCACAGCTTTCCTCTCTGGTGATCTGCTTTATGATAAAATTTCCAGGAATGCATTGTGTCTAAAATTGGGAACCATATGTACAGGAAATTCTTTCTTATGTCAGTGTGAAATCCCTCCAAAGTAACCCCCCCCCCACCACCACCATATATATACAAACAGAAAACTGTAAACCTTAACTTAGGGTAGCATTTTTAGGAGGGGAGTAGTCTTGCACAAAGACCTGGGCACAAGTTAGATGGCATGTCTGTTTCTGTAAAGGTCTTACTTGGAGATTGTTTGATTTAATTATTTCCTTCCCAGATTCCTGTTTAGAGTCCCAGCCAATCTGTGAGCCAGAGAGGAGCAAGCCAGGATAATTATCGAGATAAATGGCAAAGAGTTGTGAAATTTCTCAGCCTTTCTAGAAGAGATGGGTGAGAGTAAATGTCTTCAGGATCATAAGTGACTTTCCTAGTAGTAGAGAGCATCACTGACCTTGCTAAAGATGACCCTTTTCCCTCCAGGCTTGGAGGGCTACCTGGCCGCAGGGTGGTTCCTCTCGTTGTTTCAATAGTTAGTCCCTCCGAGCTTCAGTGTAAATCTTTGTTTTAAGGAGGGTTCACCCAGGGATATCAAATAAAATGGGATTTGAATGGAAACTTGGCATCCCCGTTTGGAAACATTTTTTATTGGGTACAGCTTTGGGTGGGGGGAGGAAAAAAACAAACACAATTGCTATGTTGTAAATGTTAATAAAAAAAGAACAAGTAAAACAAATTAAAATAGTTTGTTTTGATGAGGCTTTTTTTGCATTCCCATGACTCCAAAATACTTTTGGATTTTATGGCAATCTATAACTGCTTTAGTATAGAAAGACAAAAAACAAATGACGTTAAAGTCAGCAAATAACAGAGGTAAGATGTGGGATTATAGTATTCAATGGGCAAAGATTCTAATGAGGCTTTTTATTAGTCCAAAAAGATTTTGCTGTTAATAATAATTTCTAATATAGGATTCTCGAATTATGTCTTTGACTTACCAATTCTGTTATTTGTC
>NW_011888795.1:5904357-5914962 GCF_000151845.1 Pteropus vampyrus | reverse complement strand
GTATTTGTTACAGTTTAGGGTCGAATACGATTAAGTTCCAAACTCAATGGTGCAAAAAGAGTATCCTAAAACTCCCCACTCTTCACCACTCCGCTGCTCTGCTAATTGGACTCCGCCTTGTAAACACTTATTTCTGTTCTTACCCATTCTGATGCTTGGATCATTTTTTAGGCCATGTGAATGGGGCAGAATTTGCCATTGTGCCTGAGACACAGTGGGCATTCAGTAGATGTTTGTTGAATGAAAGAAGCAGGCACAATCACAGCTTTCCTCTCTGGTGATCTGCTTTATGATAAAATTTCCAGGAATGCATTGTGTCTAAAATTGGGAACCATATGTACAGGAAATTCTTTCTTATGTCAGTGTGAAATCCCTCCAAAGTAACCCCCCCCCCACCACCACCATATATATACAAACAGAAAACTGTAAACCTTAACTTAGGGTAGCATTTTTAGGAGGGGAGTAGTCTTGCACAAAGACCTGGGCACAAGTTAGATGGCATGTCTGTTTCTGTAAAGGTCTTACTTGGAGATTGTTTGATTTAATTATTTCCTTCCCAGATTCCTGTTTAGAGTCCCAGCCAATCTGTGAGCCAGAGAGGAGCAAGCCAGGATAATTATCGAGATAAATGGCAAAGAGTTGTGAAATTTCTCAGCCTTTCTAGAAGAGATGGGTGAGAGTAAATGTCTTCAGGATCATAAGTGACTTTCCTAGTAGTAGAGAGCATCACTGACCTTGCTAAAGATGACCCTTTTCCCTCCAGGCTTGGAGGGCTACCTGGCCGCAGGGTGGTTCCTCTCGTTGTTTCAATAGTTAGTCCCTCCGAGCTTCAGTGTAAATCTTTGTTTTAAGGAGGGTTCACCCAGGGATATCAAATAAAATGGGATTTGAATGGAAACTTGGCATCCCCGTTTGGAAACATTTTTTATTGGGTACAGCTTTGGGTGGGGGGAGGAAAAAAACAAACACAATTGCTATGTTGTAAATGTTAATAAAAAAAGAACAAGTAAAACAAATTAAAATAGTTTGTTTTGATGAGGCTTTTTTTGCATTCCCATGACTCCAAAATACTTTTGGATTTTATGGCAATCTATAACTGCTTTAGTATAGAAAGACAAAAAACAAATGACGTTAAAGTCAGCAAATAACAGAGGTAAGATGTGGGATTATAGTATTCAATGGGCAAAGATTCTAATGAGGCTTTTTATTAGTCCAAAAAGATTTTGCTGTTAATAATAATTTCTAATATAGGATTCTCGAATTATGTCTTTGACTTACCAATTCTGTTATTTGTCAGTCATAACTTTTACATTCTGAATGTCCAATCTCTGTGGCTGACTTGTTGTTGTTGCTGTTGCTAATTCTTAAAACCATTAGAGCTTAAGTACACTCCACTCCTTAGTCATTAATTTTAAGGAGAAAAAAGGAGGTTAACGGTCATGTGGTCATGTTTTAATGTACAATAATCTATTTATTTGTATCATAATTTCATCTAAGAAATATGTGTCCAAGTGGAAGAAGAATCAGAGTCACTAGGAGGTTTATATTGTAATTCTGGCTCTGCTGCGGAATGCCTGTGTGATTTTGAGCAAGTAATTTATCCTCTGTAGCTTCTGTGTCGTTCTCTGAAAAGTGCATTCACTCATTGGATGACATGAGATTTTAAAGAGATAACTCATAGTAGAAGTAAAGTGTATATGCTGATCTAGATGATCCAAAACTACATTCCCTAATATGGTAATCACTAGTCACATGTGGCTTATTTAAATTAATTAAAATTAAATAAAATTTAAAATTTATGTTTTCAAATTAAAAATTCAACTCCTCAGTCCCACTAGTCACATTTCAAATGCTCTATAGTCATATATAACTAGTGGCCACCATATTGGACAGCGCAGAAGAACTATTCCATCTCTTTAGAGGGTCCTGTTGGACAACACTGATCTAGAATGACAGCCCCTTCTAGAGTTCCAGGAATTGCTGTTTGAGTTTGGTTGGTATCTCTTTCAGTAGCTGTATGAGCTGCTGGGAATAGTAAAATCCTCAAAGAACTCTGTCTCTTCTTAAACCACATGTAAGATCATGAACCCGGCATGCATGAGGGAGTGGTTACTTTGTGCTGAATGGCATGTCAGCTGCATCACCACAGAGGTGGAATCAGAGGACATACTTATTCTGAATTCCATCAAGTCATTTTTAAATACCATATGTCCAGTGTCGTCTTTGGCACATAACTCTGGCTTCATATGCATTCCAAAATGAAACTTCCCGGTCTCCTTCATAAATTTAGCCATCAAAGGCCAAGGTGATGATGCCATACTGAGCTTTAGAAGCCCGAAGTGGAGTGAGATAGCAGTGCTGGGAATGAAGAGTGAGGGGACATCTGAGAATCATGTTGCTATTATAGATTGGCAGAAATTCATCTTAAGCGACCAGAGGCAGCTGCATAATAAGCAGAAAACATTTGCTTCTCTTGCTTGTGGTTTGCTACCCCATCACATTCTCTGTAAAATGTCTAATTTTGAAAGTTCTTTGTGAACTGTAAAACCATAAAACAAAGTTAGACTGATTTTTAATATCAATGATTTTTTTATAACATTATGGTAAAGTCATAGAGTGGTGACCATTTATGCTCCCTTTGTAGTCTGGGATTCATTTCTTTATAGACGCAACGGTGCCTGGCTTACATTGAGTATTTATATGTGGGGAATGGGGCGTGTGCATGCGCAGCTCACACGTACATTAAAGTATGTTTTTTCTTTATGCATGGCAGTTTCACCTGTTTTTTTTCCAGTATGGACTCTAAAGCTGACTGTCTATGGTCAAATCCCAGTTCCACCACACACTAGTTAGGTGGTCTTGGCAAAGTTACTTCCCTTCTTTGCGTATTAGTTTTCTTATCTAAAATGAGGATAGTAAGAGTTCCTATTACAGAATTGGTACAAGGATTAAATGAGAATGTGTGTGAATATGCATATACATATATATTTATTTGCATATACATTCATTTACTTAGGTACATATATATACATACATATATGTGTGTATGTGTGTATACTTATATCTCAGTACAGTTCCTGGCACATTATAAGTGCTCTTTAAGTATTAGCTAAAAATGAGCCATACTTATTAGAACACTTAAATGCTCGTTGGTGGACATACAAAGTCCATTACTGCTCCACCCACCTACCCCTCCAAGAACCCTGTGGTCTGCCAAAATGAGGATGATAGCAGGGTGTCTTCGTATCGTGTGTCTGGAGAGTGTGAGCCACTTGGGTTTAGCCCTTCCTTTGCAGAATATCCACCTAACCTTTGAATTGATTGGCTACTGCCCTCAGAACCAATTAACCTCAGTACTTTGGGACCTTTACAACATCTCCTTATGAACTTCTGCGCTGTGAGAGCTTTCTTCACCAGCACCCTGCCATCCCCTTACACCTTGCCGCCACACACACACACACACACACACACACACACACACACACACACTCCAGCTCTTTGTATTTCTTTCTTGCCAGATGCTTGATATTTAAGAACCTTAGAAATCTCTGCTCTCACCTTGACTGAAGCATAGAGATGTCCTGTTTCCATGCTGTTCATGTTGACAGAAGTAGAGCACGTTTTCCCTCCATGTGCCACTGAAATCTCAAGCAGAATGTACAAGATATTTTGTGGTTACCAAGGATACCTGGTGACATAATTATACCTAGCCTTTCTTTCCTCTCTACACTACCTCAGCCTCTCCCCTTGCCCTCCCCTCCCCTGGGTCTTTATGTGCTGCTTTACATGGAGTGCAGCTCGTAGTCTGTAGTCTGTCACTGATTTTGGTTCAGAAGAAGCTGCCAGAGGACTGACTGGAGAGAACAGTGCACTTCCAACCACTCCCAGACTCTCCAGTGGACAGGTTACCTCTGAGAGACCAACTCGTGCTTTCTTATACACTGAGGTATTTTTGCAATTTGTGAATGCATCTAATTTATATTTGATTTGGGTAGGAGTGCTAACAAAATACTCTCTGGTTTCTGCAGATTTGCTTTTTGGAGACAACTTGCCATCCTAATCTATTGGGGTAGATTCTTGCCCCAATAACTTTCAGTTGTAATTAGTTCAAGGTCTCATCTAAAAACTTTTCTGCCTTATTTCCCTACATGGTCAGTTTGTCTCAGAATAAGCATTTTAATAGACAGAAGACTGCATACGAACAGGCATGTGGCTTAAAGTGCAATATCAGTATCAATCACATAATACCTATCTTGGACTGGTAGTCTAGGTTCTCCATAATCTAGCTTCTAACTCTTATTTCCCCTAACTCATTCATACATCCCTCATATTAGCAATAGGTTTTCCCATCGCCACCACCACCACCAGAATATATTCTATTCTTTAAGGCCCAGCTTAAGTTCTCCTTCTCTGAAAAGGTATTGCCCCAATTGTCATGGCTGAAAGTGACAGTTCTTTTCTCTGAACTCCCGCTGTCATCTCTCTTATGATATCCTCAATTACATTTTGTCTCTGTTTTTTAGTTGAATTTGCTTTATCTCTACTATTATATATGAAATTCCCTGATGATGGTTGGGTTCCATCTTAAAACTTTCTGCCCTCTCCCTAATCAGGTTTAGGGCAGACTTAATTCCTCACACACTGTAGCTATTTAAAAAATACTTATTGATTAGGTGAATGAATAAAAGGCCCAACTCATACATAGAATGCTGATGCAAGCAGTTCCATAGACTGGGGCTATTGAAAAGAAATTGATTATATAGGAGGTTTGAGAGATTTTAGTATTAACGGGATGAATATTACAGTTAGCAGGAACTTCCAAACAATCTAACCACTATCTCCCCTCTTATACCATCTTCATTATCAAATGAAGAAACTCAGATTTATATGTGAATGGTCCAGATTACATAGTAAGGGAATAATAGAGGTAGGACTTTTAACTCAGATCTGGCATTCAACCCAGCATGTTCTTTTGAAATAAGGTTAGAATAATAGTGATATAAATGTACTATTGCCTGGACACATGATAGTGGGAAGATAATTTCCTACCACAAATCACGTCACCTCATACATTTATCTCTTTGCTGATGTAAATAGTACAAGCAAAATTGTAGCAACTTAAGGGGGAAACATGACTGCTTTCATCATATGATGGTTCTGCACAGTCATATCAGAAACTTAGTTAAGGAGGTGAGTCTTACTCAATTTCGTACTTGGTAAAAGATTTGCTGACTGAGGTTCAGGCTGTCGGTTCATTGACAGTGCGACAGGAAGTAGGAGTTGAGCTGGCTGACATTCCCACAAATGGGAGAGGAAAAGAGAGGAAGGAAAATATTGGGAGTCCTGCACTTCAGCCAGAGATGAGGGCAGGAGCCAAATGGTAGGGCTGGGGAAAGATTCCTCTCTCCAACTATGTAACAGAGCATTACGTGAGTGAATTCAGAGCTTTTGAGTGTGTTCTGAGCTGAGTGCCTGTTGGAATGTGGACTGTAAATCTCTCTCATCGTCCTTCTCCTTACTGACCTGCAAACAACCCCTGTTCCTACCATCTGCTTCCCTACCACCTGCTTTTTAGTCTTTCTTTATCTATATAACTTTTTCCATTCTCTTATCTTCCTCTCTGTCTACCTTTTCATGGTGCGTCTCATTCATTTTCAAATGTTTCCCTCTGGCCACATTTCCCCCTAGCTATAAGATGCAGAATAGGATAATGGGATATCTTAACATTTATTCACGTATCTGTTCAACAAATATTGTTGAGCACATACTATGTCCCAGACACTCTTCTAGTTGTTGAGGATACAACAGTAAGCAAACAGTAAACAAAGCAGACAGAAATCTCTGCCCTTGTGGAGTTTCCATGTGAATGATGAGACAATAAACAAAAGAAATGATGTTATATAGAATATTGGAAGATAGTGAATGCTGGGAGGAGAAATAAGCTGGAAGGAAAGGAAAGTGCTTAGGGAGGAGAGGCTGTAGGTCTCAGTGCAGTCAGGCAGCTTGGGCTGGGATTGAATCCCAGCTCCATACTTCTCTGTAATGTGCGTGTTCACTGATCTCACTGGGCCTCAGTGTCCTTGTCTATAGATATCAGGAATCATAAGGAAAACTGGTATCTTCTTGGGTTGTTGGGATTAATTGAGATGATGTTTAACACTTCCTAGTAGAAGATCCAATGTCAAGCATTTTTTCGTTTGGTCCTTAGAACAACTTTGTGAGGCACAAACTTCGGATATTATCAGCTGCATGTTCCTAATAAGGAAACAGAAGCTCAGAGAGGTAAAGTGAAAATTTCAAGTACACATGGCTAAAAATGGCAGAGCCGACACCTGAATTCCTGTTATCTGAAGCAACAGAGTTGAGAAAGTTCATGCTTGGCCCTTGGATGACCTGAATTCTCACTCCAGCTTTGCTATCTTCTCATCATATGACCCTGGAAAATGCCTTAAAGCTTCAGTTTTCACTTTTATGGATAAAATCAAAAAAGATAGAATCTCTTGTCCTCCCTGACTCAAAAGAATATTTTGAAGATTAAAAGACATGTTAGGAAATTTCAGAAAGTATAAATTGTCATGTGTAAATGTCAGGGGTATGAGTAAGCTCTGTAAAAATGTAATGACTGATGTATGCACAGAAAAGAAATGGACACTTCTTATGATTTCCACACACACCAGAAACACAAAAGCTCGTCGGAATTTTTAGGTATATCTAAGTATTGACACTGCTGGTAAAGAATATGGAATTCATGAAAGCTTTCTTAAACTTATAGCCCGAAAAAATAAAGTATGCACAACCCCCAGAGACTAAATATCATTTTAAAATAGCCCCCCCCCGCCACACACACACACACACTTCTGAGGGACACACACACTTCATAACAGTTAAGAAAGTTGTTTTTTCCACTGTACTGAGCAAACCCCAGAGGTCTCCCTATACTGATTTATAAAATTCAGTGGTGCTAAATGGTGTGTTGATCTGTTTTGTTTTAGTAAGAGGCTCAGCATATGGGCCAAGTTCATTTCAGAGTTCAGGAATCTATTCCATTTTTGTGGTTATCTTGGAACGTTGTTGAACAAACTGTTGCATCACAAATCAGCTATCCTTTAGGACTGAGAAATATTAAAGTTGTATAGAGATTTTATGTGGAATTTTAAACCTATGTTTTACTTTTTAAAATAGGTGCTCAATAGATGTATGTAAAATTAAATTAATATTTGCAGCAAAGATCTGTGGCCTGGATGACAAAAGAATCTGTGGATGCTGAGATTTCTCTATCATCGTTCCATTGTGCTTCCCATTAAAGTTGTATAGAGATATACACAAGGAACCCCTAGGAGATGGTGCCAGGCAAGAGCTCCATATTCTAATGGATTTTGGTCCAGATGATCAGAGTTGGCAATGATGGAGAGGAGGGAGATGAGCAGTATATCCCCACAGACAAGCAACATCCCTATAGCTTTGAAACCAGCGATAGTACAAAGACTAAAAGGGTCATAGAGTACTATCGATAAGGTCATCTAAGCCTCTATGTGGAAAGCAAAATTAGGGATTAGAGTTCAAGGGGTTCAGGCCTAATATCAGGGGAGAGGGGAGTTCCCTGGCAGTAGTTGTCCCAACAGCTGCTAGAGAGTCCTGATTCTTTTAGAATTGAGCAGCCAATCTTCAGCCTCGTCCCGTCTGCCTGAATTTAAAGTGATATTTTTGGTCCGGAGCCAGGAGCATTCCCTCTCTCTGCCATCTGACAAGGATACGCTTTCTAAGCAGGCCTTGGAGGGCAAGCAGAGAACCCTGTTGGCCTGATCTCCCAACCTCCTCCTTCTTGGTGTTAGATATCCGCTGCTCAAATGGAGTGGGGACCCCGGTTAGAGAGATCTCTCAGCACTTACAGGTTTTTCCAACTTCATTTTAGAATCATAACACTTTGGGTGTGGCTTGCCCACTATCACACAATGGGTCCGTGGGAAAACTAGATGAGAACCCAAATCTTTTGACTCTCAGTCTAGCTCACTTTCGGTGGTAAAGCAGCGCCTCCTCATATTTGTGATGATGTATCAAGCTTCGTGGAACTTACTATTCTTCATAAAGCCGGCTCCTGCTGGACACATGGACTAAGCACTTTCTTCTCTGGATATGCTTTGCTGCCACCTCCCCTCAGAACAGTAAAGGAGATTCTCATAAATATGGTGTTAAATACGTGTCTCTTAGATTTTGTCGAGACTTCACTGGATGGAAAGTCGTCATATTTATTCCTAGACATTGGAAGGCACATTACAGAGCATGTTAGATTTTCTACACAGATACTTGAGGGGACAAGCTCTAGTGTGGCACCTCCTCACCTCCTGGTGTTTAATTATTTGTGTAATTCTCTCTTTTGGAGTATAGGTGGGGCCTGTAACTTGCTGCGAATCAGTAAAAGATGGCAAAAGCATTGGGATGTAACTCTGATAATTGCAGTACAATTATATCATAGTCCATCTCAGCAAACTGGCAAGAGAGACTCTTCTTGTAGGCTTGAGGAAGTAAGTGACCATGTTGGAGAAGCCCATGAAACAAAGCCTCTAAGAACTGTATGACCTAAGGGTGACCTCCAGCTAACAGTTAACAAATAGCCAGGGCCCTGGGTCATACAGCCGAAAGGAAATGAATTCTGCCCCAAATTCGAATGCCTTTGGAAAAGACTTCTTCCCCAGTCCAGCCTCCAGGTTGCATCTCAGCTAGCGCCCTGCTTGCAGCCTATAAGGCTCTGAGCAGAGGACTCAGCAAAGCCATGCATGGACCCTCTGAAACTAGGAGATAATAAATTTATGTTGTTTTAATCCACTGTGATTATTAGACAGCAGCTGAGGACTCATACAATAGTTTACTATATAGTACCTGTTTAGAAAAGTCTCACCCATTACAGGAATCTTTTCTACAGTTTCCAGTTTGCTGATTATCAAGGTTCTGCTTAGACATCTTCAGTGTCAGGAGCTATTATGTCGCAGGGCAGTCCATTTCAATGTTAAACAGATTTGCATGTTCTCAAGTTCCACTCTCCTTAGGGTAATACGCTGCAGAGGCAGTCTAGGACAGGCCATAGATTCCCAGGTAAGCTGGTGAGGGGTCCTGGTTCTCTTGGCTCTGGACTGTTCCAAGTGACTAACAGTCCAGAATCATCCTCCTTCATTAAAAAAAGAAAAAAGACTGGAGATGATTGGATGTAACAGGTCTGTGACATTGTATCTCTTGCTCCCAGTTTTACCACTCCACAGCAGTGTAAACTTTGACCCAGTTAAATAAGTTAATAAGCCTTGCTCTGCATACTTGCCTCACAGAATTGTGGCCATCAAGTGAGATCTCATACATGAGAGTGTTGTGGCCTATAAATCAGCAAATCGTTGCAAATGATTATTATTAAAATAATCATCATCTGTCAGTAAATATTTGTCAAAGCTGGTCCACACTTATGGAGATAGGCTCTCCAGGGAAGCTACTGATGGGAAGATAAGGAGGAGACCAGCCCCGTTTGGAATTGCATCACTCGCTCTGGACTCCCAGCGGTACCTTTCAGGTCTTGCTTCAGGAATTTGTTTTTTGTTTTGTTTGGGAAGAACAAGAAGCCCCTGGAGCCAGTTACCTTGTCATCAAACTCAGTTGATAATTAGGCTCCAAAGCAAACCTGTGGCAGCAAGACAGAGTTGAAACTTGAATTCCTTTCCGCAGCTGGATCTTACAGGCATTGTATACAGCTTGGCTATTTTTATGCTTCTGCATGCAAGAAGGTTCAAGAGAATCTGGGTAAAGAAATTAGCGTCCCTCTGTCTGCAGGCAAAACTGGTTTGAACATGTTTTTGTGTTCTTGAAGGGCTGTTGGAGCCTTGGCAGTTTATCTGATGAAAGATTTCACTAAAGCAAAATGTCTTCACTTACAAATCCAGCCACATTACACTCTCGGTCAGCGCCCAATTCATTTATTTTTGTTAGAGATCTTCCTACAACCATGAACCATGAAGACATAAATTAATCCCAAAGTGCCCAAGAAATTATGAGGATGTTTAATCTGTCCTTTCAAGGATGTCCCAGCTAGCACTGTTAATTCTTTGCGCAATTTATATATTGTGATTTTCCTTATTTGGAAGAGAAAAAAATATGTTTATACATGTGTTTTTAAGGGTATATTTCATATATATATATATATGTTTCTGTTGCACTGTTTACATTACTATTAAACATATATAAACATATATGTTTCTATTGCACTGTTTACATTAGTATTAAAAGCTTTGCTATTTTATTGTGTATTTAGTTTGACCATTTTATGAAGAACAAGACCAAAATATCATTATTAAAACCAAAATCCTCCACAAACCCCTCCTTTTAGAAACTTAGGTTAAAAAATGTTTGCCCAGCCAAATGTCTTTTATATTGGGTCCCACAGAAATGTTTCTTATCTTTGTTCTGAATTTTTACCTCTGTACACACCCTGTATTCTCTTGTCAGCATGGAGATACATGTCACGGTATCGAGTGGCAGGATGTTTCAAAGATGAGGTGACTCAACCTTGAAGAGGCATTGCCTTGATGAAAGTCCAGGGAAGAATATGTGAAACTAGTAATTCCTACT
>NW_011888795.1:5889015-5903012 GCF_000151845.1 Pteropus vampyrus | reverse complement strand
GGCAGGATGTTTCAAAGATGAGGTGACTCAACCTTGAAGAGGCATTGCCTTGATGAAAGTCCAGGGAAGAATATGTGAAACTAGTAATTCCTACTCGGTTCGGTGTATTTTTCTTGCTGCCTGTCCTTATTTTATCACAGACACATATACCAATTAGTTGCCACCTTTAGCCCACAGGAGGTGCATTTAATCCAACTTAAGATAAGATAATTATTCACAGGGTCCTGAGACATAGCCCCAGCATCCATTAGTAGTGATGGCAAGAAAGGACATCTGCTACTGTGTGGAAAACTCCATCCACTGGGATATCAGTGAAGATATGTGGGCAGTGTGGCTATGGCTGTTCTTACCTAAAAGGACAGGTGTTCATAATAAGATAGTAGTTCTTTTTTTTGTTTGTTTATTTTTTCCAGTTTATTGAGAGATAATCGGCATATATTACTAAGTTTAAGGCTTACAGCATGACAGTTTGATTTACATATATTGTGAAACAATAGGTTCAGCTAACATCCATCATCTCATATAACACACTAAAAAGAAAAGAAACAAGAAAAGAATAAAAGAAAATTTTTTTTTGATTAGGATTTACCCTCTTAACAATTTTCCTATATCTCATACAGCAATGTTAGCTAAAGTCATCATGTTGTATGTTACATCCCTAGTATGTTTCATGATAAATACTACATGTCACATGCTAAATGTCACTATTTATCATATTATTGGAAGTTTGTACTTTTTGACTATCTTCCTCCAATTGTCCTTTCTCCCAAACCCCCACCTCTGGTAACCATAAATCTGACCTCTTTTTCTATGAGTTTTGTTTTAGGGTCCACATATAAGTGAGATCATACAGTATATATCTTTTTCTGTCTGACTTATCTCACTTAGCATAATGCCTTTTGGATCCATCTATTTTGTTGCAAATTGTAGGATTTCTTCATTTGATGTGGCTGAATAATATCTCATCGTATATGTACAATGGAATTTCTTCATCCATTTACCCATCAGTGGACACTTAAGTTGTTTCCATGTCTTGGCTATTGTAAATAATAGTGCAGTGAACATGAGAGTACAGATAGCTCTTCGACATTCTGTTTTCATTTCCTTTGTATATATACACAGAAATGGGATTGCTGGTCATATAGTAGTTCTAGTTTTAATTTTTTGAGGTTTCTCCATACTGTTTTCCACAGTGGCTGTACCAATTTACATTCCCACTGACAATACACAAAGTTCCCTTTTCTCACATCCATGCCAGCATCTGTTATCTCTTGTCTTTTTGATGATAGCCATTCTAACAGGTGCGAGGTGATAACTCATTGTGGTTTTAATTTGCATTTCTCTAATGACTAGTGATGTTGAGCATCTTTTCATGTACCTGTTGGCCTATTTTGTTTAAAGAAATGTCTATTCAGGTCCTTTGACCATTTGTTAAATTGGGTTATTTGTTTTGTTTTGTTTTGTTTTTTGCTATTGAGTTATATGAGTTCTTTTTATATATTGGAGTATTAACCCCTTATTAGATATATGGTTTGGAAATAGTTTCTCATTTCATAGGTTGTCTTTTCACTTTGCTGATCATTCCTTTAGCTGTACAGAAACTTCTTGGTTGGATGTGGTTCCACTTGTTTATTTTTTATTTTGTTGCTTGTGCTTTAGGTGTTATAGCTAAAAATATCATAGCCAAGACTCATGTCAAGGAACTTTGTTCCTATGTTTTCTTCTAATAGTTTCATGGTTTCAGGTTTTACATTTAAGTCTTTAATCCATTTTGAGCTAATTTTTGTGAGTGGTGTAAGATAGAGACCTAGTTTCATTCTTTTACATGTGAATGTTATCTCAGAACCATTTATTGAAGAGACTATCTTTTCTCCATTGAGTAGTCTTGTCATCTGTCAAATATTAGCGGACTATATGTACTTGGGTTTCTTTCTGGGCTCTTTAGTCTGTTCCATTGGTCTCTTCGTCTGTTTTTTTTCCCAGTACCATACTGTTTTGGTGACTATAGCTTTATAGTATAGCTTGAAATCAAGAAGTATAATATCACCGGCTTTGCTCTTTTTTTTCCTCAGGATTTCTTTAGCTATTTGGAGTCTTTTGTAATTCCATATAAATTTTTGAAGCATTTTTTCTACTTTCATAAAAAATGCCATTGAAATCTTGGTAGAGATTGCACTGAATCTATAGATGGCTTTCTGTAGTATTGTCATTTTAACAATATTATTTCTTCTAATATATGAGCATGGATGCCTCTACATTTATTTATGTCTAATTTGATTTTTTTTCCACCACAGTCTTGTAGTTTTCAGCATAGAAATCTTCACTTCCTTTTTAAGTATTATACTGTTTTTGATGTTATTGTGAATGGGATCGATTTCTTTTTCAGAAATTTCATTGTTAGTGGAGCTGGAAGTTCTTGAATAAAGGGCCAGCCTTCTGCCCAGTCTTCATAAGCAAGGACAATAGTTTATGTCACAGGGAAACCATTACAGTTGTCTCGCATGTGCATCTTATCCTGTGCACATCTTTACATCTTTGATAAGGAAACAAGGGCCTGTTACACATCATGTGAACACTTGTCTGCCGGGATTTAGAACAAATGCTTTCAGGCAACTTGCCTTTTATTTCAGCAAAATTTTATATATTGCTTTCATCCAAAGCTGTAGGGTCGTGTTAGGTTTTTCAAAACTCCAGGAAATGTTTGTTTTAATTTTCTTTAAAGGAGGGGGAAAATAAAGAAAAATGTATCAAAAGCTTCGATTGCCAAACTACTGTTTTGATTTCTTTTTGTGTGAGTTTTGGCTTCCCCATATCTTGAGTCTTAAACTCTTTGATGTTGTCCCTTTAAGCATAAAATAAAAGATTATTCTCTTTAGTCTACAGGCTTGGAGGAGGGCAAACACAAAACATTCCTTTGTGTTCATATTGCTATAGCAATAATTGATGCCAGTCTTAGGGCTGTCATATTTGCCCTGTCCTTCTACAATAAACATTCGGTGTTCCATGACTTTTCAGTTTTGTCAGCTTTCCAATCCTGTATGGAGTTCCCTTTTATTGTGTCTGCGTGAGCAACTTGACAAGGGAGGCATCCATGATCTGGTTCCTCACTCTATCCCTGCGGGGCTTATAATTATGCTTTGCACACAATAGAGGTGCAATGCATGAATGAATGCATGGATGAATTTTCCAGTTTGATTTCATGAGCTGCTTAATTCTATTATATGCACCACATAGGTTTTCATAAGATATTTAATTGGTACATATTTCTTATTGCTTTTTAATAATAAGTGGTTTGTATTACTTTCAATAGAGCCTAAATGAATAGAAATTGAAATATTTATAGTTACAAAGTAACATTTTTAATACCTTTCCACAAAATGTCATTGGGTCCATGAGACACAATTCGTGGGTTTCATGATCAGCTTGGTTGCCTAACTTTGTGTTCATATGGCATAAAAAATCCCAAGTTCTCAGAACAGTGCAAGCTTTTAGAGATCCTATCTAAATCCTTATCATTTACAGATGATGAAGCTGACATATTTGCATTCTTTATAGTTAATGAATGAATTAGGAGTTTGTACTATCCTTGTCAAGAAACTACGTGTACAGTCAGTCACAAAAGTTTTCCAATATCACTGTTTCGTGATAATTCCTAGACTGACTGGTTCTCAAGGTAGAGAAATGCTGAGGAGTAATCTGGACTACCTGCTTAATTTCCAGCATTGCTATTCTTACTGATAGGCAAGACCTCTGTCCTTTATGCTCATAGCTAAATTGGGTTACTCTTGGTCAGGGGAAAAGAGAAAAATAGTCACCTCACAGCCAATTGAGAAATTCAGTCTGTTCTGTTAACCTTTTTTTGTATTTTGTGATAAATATTGAAATTGCCCCTATTTCAAGTTCTATGGGCAGAGACCAAGTAGTAAAACCATTCCTTGCTTTCTCTATGCCAGCAGGCCTCGTTCTCAGAATCTTTTCCACCTTTAGAATCTTTTCTAAATATTGTCATTACTTTGAGAAAAAAATATTCTTAACAGGAATGAGTTGGGAAATATAAAGGAATCATTGCTCAGATGTCAAGGAAAGAGAGGCAGAATGGTAATGAAATGAGGAGAGCCTTGCCTTGGTTTTATAAGATATGGACCTGAATCTTAGTGCTTAGCTTTATGATTTTAGGAGAGTCAAGAACCCTAGACACCTTGTCTTCCTCTCTAGCTTGTTTGGGAAAGTGTGGAACAGTTTTGGACCAGAGATTAATCCATGCAAACTCTTATTATTAAAAATTACCATCTCTAGTGGTTCCTCTTCCTCTTGTATGGTCAGGTAGCTTCCAATAAATAATAATCTCAAACGATGGCCAATATTTATTTAGCGATTTATGGCCGATAATGTAGTTGATTATTTTATCATTATCTTATTGCTAATATTATTTAATATTGTTCTAGTATGAAAATAAATGTTTTAATTTACTTTAGTGTCCTAATTCTATTACTGTTGGATGCATTGTGATCTAGGAGGATAAAGGACTTTGTGACATAATTTTGCTTCTAAATAATGTGAGGACTTTAAACCCATGTTTTGAAACTCCTAAACCCATGTCCTTCCCTAAGGCTGTGGTGGTCCTAATATTTGATGTAATCAGAGTCAAATATAAGGGCCTGGACAATCCAGCCCTGAGCCCCTCTGTGTCCTCTTTCTCTCTCATTCTCTAAAAAGAACTTGCCTCCTTGAACATTTACAGGTTTGGGCTGGAAGCAGTTTCATTTCACAAAAGTGGTTTTCATTCTCTTTTTGAAAATCTGAAATGCGTTTTCTTTTAAGACTTTGGAAGTTAAAACTGGGGATAAGAATTACAATTTGCAGTGGTTATCTCCCAAACTTCTCACAACTTGATAAGAATCACCAAAGATGATTTCTTCCTTTACCTAAAATTCTCTAGGAAAGAGAGAACCTTGACCATACCAACAAGTAGAGAATGACATTTGGACTACACAAACCTGCTTTAAACTCTGAAACTGGCAGACAGTCTGGTGTATAAATAGGGAAACGGTTTTATTGGTGCTTTTAATAGAGTCTTATCTAAATATCTAAAAGCTCTCTGCAAGTGTCAGTTGTTACTCTAGGTTAGATTTCAAGGCCCACAGCTCCCTTATGAGGTCAACAAGGATAAGTGATGTTTATTCTATAGTTAGAGCCTCCAAGGTTCCAGCAAACATTTTACACATCACCTCTACGACTAGCAATGAATGTGGTAATCATTGCCAGGACTGGGTTATTTATTTGAGTAAACAGCAAAAGGGGAAGGGGTTGGCGGTCAACCATAGGATTGAATCCGACAGGCCTGAGTATAAAACCCAGCTTTACCACTTATAAGTTATATATCCATTGAGGGTAAGTACTTAAATTTTCTCAACTTTAGTTTTACTGCCCACAAATAGTACATTATAAATCACAGCTTTACACGTTAAAAATATCAAAAAAAAATACCAGTCAAGTTAATTTAGTGTATTTAGTGTTATTCCAGTCCTAGTTCCTAGAATACCCAGAGACATGAAGATTTATCACTAGGCAGAGGTATTTTTTCCCAGCCCATGTTTTCTTATTCCCTCATATTCTAAGAAACTCAAGATTTTCTTCTAACTTTATTCAGCTGTTGTTGTTGGGGGGAAGAAGAAGGGAGGCAGTGATGTGTTCAGATCTTTGCCATATATCTTGTCTTCTTGGGAACCAGTACCTGTAACTTGGAGGGATAGCTGGGATCACTGGAGGCTGTATTTTACTACATACAACCACGTCTTCCTCTGTGACCTAGAGGGTCAGATATCAAAAATGAAGAAGGAAGCCATATTGCTATTCCCAAGGCTAGGAGATGTTACACCATCCTTGTAACAGTGAATCCCTACATTTGTAAGGTGCTGGATTTTTATTTCCACTATGTCACTGAGTTCTCTCAGCCCTGAGAAGGGACATTATTGTCTTCATTTTACAAATGAGTAAAATGAAGTGACTACAGTGAAGTGACTTGCCCGTGATGTAAAATTTCATGAGCCATTTCTAGTATCCCAGACTGTTCTGAATTTCAGTAGCATTCTTTTCTACCTCCAGCCTTGTTTCTGACTCCCATAGTCCTCCAGAGCAAGCTCCAGCTCAGTTTGTACTAAAGGTGGAGCCTCTGATTTGGCAGGCATCCAGACCACTTGGGAAAATGTTGCTCTGTTTGGGACTTGCTTTTCTTCCTCTCAGGTCCCAACACAGGGTTTGCTGTGGGCTGTGGGGTTTTCAGACTGTCCCTGACCTGTCAGGACAATTAGGAGAGCACACAGGGCTGTAATTTTACTGTAGATTCCTCATTACGACCAGCCTAGCGATAACATGGGTTTCTGAGTCACAACTTTTGTGGATTCTTTTTGTCAGCCACATGGAAGACGTGTTAGAAAAACAATCTCTGTAATTCGTACCTCTATTCTTTTACTATTCTTGGTGAGAGTGCTTAATAAAGTTGATGTCTGAAGATGAGCTAGCTTTAAGGCATCTCTCAGGCTATGGGACATGTGGTACCATGAGAAGAGCTCATCCTGAAAACTTAGAAAACTGACTTCTAGTCCTGCCTCTTTTTGTAAAGTCCCTGCCTTTTCTGAATCTGTTTTCTCAACTACGCAGTTATATTTTGGACCAGATGGTTTCAAATATCCTTTCCTCTTCTGAAATTGTTCTTTAACTTTTCTGTGTAAGGAGTTGATTGAAAGAGCTGACTGAAAGAGCTGCAGATCTCATTATGAAAAAAAAAAAAGGTTAAGTTATGAATAGGAGCTATTTAAGGCAGCAAAGAAATAGAGCATCACTTTCAAATGATGTTCATCCTTTAAAAAAAAAGCACAATTTTAGTTTGTTTGCATTTCTAGAGTTAAACTCTTGCCTAGCTAGGACATTTTTATGTTAAATATGCAATAAAATTCATGTTTTTCCTGTTTTTATTAATTTGCTTTTATTTTTACATATTATATATTAATGCATTATAACAATATGTTTATTTACAATATTAAATGTTAAAATTATTTCATTCTTGTCTTTTTCCTCATTTTTGAGACATTATTTATATGCAGTGAAATACTCAGATCATGAGTGAGCGTCTCTGGTGGTGGCCTCTAAGCTGTTGATGAGATTTGACAATTGTATATATCACCTCAGAAAGTTCCTTTATGATTCTTTCCAACCAGTTCCCACCTGCCACTCTCAGAGGCAACTACTTTCTGACTTTTGTCATCATGAATTATTTCTGTCTGTTAATTCAGGTAAATGGAATCATACCACATTTATTTTTGTATCTGGCTTTTTTCAATCAACATGCAGGTTTTTGAGATTCATCCAGTTATCCACGTTGTTGTATCAACGATCTGTTCCTTTTTGTTACTGAGCAGTATGCCATTGCATGAATATATCCCCAATTTATTTATCTATTCTCTCTTTTTTTTATTTGATCATGAATTTATGTAATTGGAAAACATGGGGATACAAGTATTGAATCTTTGGGTCAAATCCATCTTATTTTCAATTCCAAGAACTTCAAGTATTTGTCACTAGGTGCCATGACACCAACTGAACTATTAGACATATACCTTTGATTCTTGTAGTTACCATTTATTCCTCCATGATTTTCACTAGTGTCAAGAGAGAGTGGGAGGAACACTGGCCTGAGAGCCAAGAGACCTGGGTTCTAAAAGCAGCTCGGCACCTACTCGACAGTGTAATTGGCCACTTTATCACCAGGCCTCAATTTCTCCATCAGAAAAATAGGCTGGTTGAACTGAACTTCATCACAGACATCCTACAGTCCTTTAAAAATCTCTCTGGCCTCTGGACACTTTATCCTCAATTAATTCTGAGATTTTACTTTTTTGCATCCCTGTGATAAAAGATCCGAAGTATCAGATTATTCAAGAAAATATCTCTAGTCCCTCTCCTTCTCCCAAGTCCCACACTTCTCTTGCCTAGACTGGAAACATAGGGAAGAAATATTATCTAACAAACTTTGTGTAAGAGATTCCCCTAAAATGCGTTGGATCTTAAATTGTCACCTATTTGTCAAGTTCTTCAAATATGATTAATTTGCAAAGCTAGAGATATCATACTTTGTCATGCTTTTTGTCATGCTTTGAAACTACATTATGGATTTGTTCTTTCTGTCTCCTTCCCATGTTTAATTATTGTCTCTAGTGGTGGCTTCTAGACTATTGAATTGAGTTCTTTCCTCTTGATTTGTAGTAGTTGTTGTGTCATCTGAGTTTAGGCACCAAGTAGGCAAAGTGCTGGCCTACCTATATTTCAGCTAGTCCTGGACTAATGTTATTCATTTAGCAATGTCTGTTTCACTCCGTCACTCAACTTACTAATAACTCCTTTCTTTATCTTCACAATTCTTAGGAAAAAAGGTCTTTGAAATATGATCCCTCTCCCTATGGGAAATGTTTTCTATCCAGCTTCATTTAAGTCAATGATATAATTATTTTGGATACCAGGGAAGTTTAGAGGTTAATATATTTATCCATATATAGTGAAAAATTCCATCTCTAAAAAAAAAAAAAAAAAGGATTTGGGAAGTATCTATCATTTTTATTATCCATCTCTTTGGATGTATTCTTTGCATCACAGTAGGCGGGAAAGAGCATGGATTTGGAGAATCAAAAAGGCTAATTTTTTAATCTTGGCTCAGCTGCATTTGAATTGAACAACTTTGGAAAATCACTTAACCTGTTTTAGCGTTCTTCTCTGTAAATTGGGAATAATAATGTCTATTTTCCAAGGTTGTTTTAAGGATCTTAGATAATACATATAAAATTCATGGAACATAAGGTATGAACCCAATAAAGGTGGCATGCAATTACATTAGAGATGTCATTTCTACTACGTCTCTTATAACATCAAAAGTAAAGCCCAAAGTCTCAAACTCTTAAGTGATTGTAAAACTTAAGTTTTCACACTCAAAGCTTCTGAGACCTTTCACTATTGCCTTATATTCTACCAAATTGTGATTAGATCCATAAAATCATATTTGAAAGGCTCGGCACATGCTGTTTTCCAGTGAAGGACCCAGGGAGGCATAATCAGAATGTTTATTAAGTGGCCACACTCTGTGCTGCATTGAAGAGATAAAACCTCTCCAAGGGGAAATGTGTCTCCTAATTCTGCAGTTGAAGTTCAGATAGCCCCAGAATCTGGAAATCATGCCCCATCACTAGAAAGTGTAGGGGAGAATGGTAAAAATGCTTAAGAGAGATTAAAAAGTCAATCAGTGGGCTTAGGGTAGCATTAGCCAGCTACCAAAGCTAACTGGAGTCCTCTCTTGTGGTGACTAGAGTGTCTGTGATTTGTTCTCCTTGATCGAATGTGAGTGAGAAGCATAGCTAAGCATGTTTCCCAGCCAGCTTCCTTCCTCTAGGGGATGTGCCCTGTACCCTTGACAAGGAGAACGCTGTTAATGGAGATGGCAAGCTCTCAGGGCACTGACACGGGAACTGAGAGTCCTTACATCTGTTGTTTGTGCTGAAGACTGATTCTGTAACCCTGGAGCAAGTTGATTTGCTCACAAGATGAAGGAGATCATATCTGCGATGGGTGGAGAGCTCATTGGAGAAAGATGCTACATGACTACGAAGTATTTATTATTGTTATTTACCTCAGATAAGGAAAATGGTTATAACTGCTGCTGAAACTTCTAGGCTATTCTCTTTGTGTTCTAAACCCAGCGTTGCTCTATGGAGTCTAGTCTCAATTAAATCCAATGAGGAGACTCACACTGTTAACCAACAAAATCAACTTAAAGGCTTTTTTGCGTTTGTGATTTTAGTTTCTTTAGTCAAGGAACACTTACTGAACACAGACCATTTTGTACCAGACACTGTGCTAAGGGAAGCATAAGATGGGTGTGACATGGTCCCATTTCAAGGAACTCAAACTAGGGTGAGACAAACATGTACAGAAAACAGTGTAAATGACTCAAGAGTATATCTGCAAATGTTTTATGGATGAAGAAAAGGTAGCAACCAATTTTGCCTGAGTAGGACTAACTCAGGAAGGCATCACAGAGCACATATGACTGGAGTCTGGAGTGTTCCAGTAAGAGATGAAGTGGGAAGAGTAATATGAAGAGAAGGGCCAAGGGCGAGAAGCGTACGATAAGTTCAGGAAAATGTATTCAATCTGATTTGGCCGGGGTGTCGGGTACATAAGAGGAATGACTGAGTATTCAGCAAAGTCAAAGTTGTGAAAGTTCTTACCATGCTGCCAAGGAGTTGGATTTCTCTTATAAGCATAGGGGAAATTTATTATGATTTTTAGGCAAGGGAGAGCCATGATGCTGTCTGTGCTTTAGAAATATGCTCTGACAGGGTAGCACAGGTGATCAGTTAAAGTAAGAAAGAGGTCACACGCACTGGCTGCTCTGAGACCAGATTTATGCAGACGTATTTTGTTTGATATTCAAAAACTTTAAAATTTTTTTTAAACTGGTGGTAAACTTAAAATTTGGGAGAATTCACATAAAAATTTAGATTTCCAGCTTCTGCTAAAAATTGGAGTTTAAAATTTCTGCCTGGCAACAATAAGCTAGAATTGAGAAGTACCTTCTACCTCTGGTTGGGGCATGCATTCTGCCATTCGCCACAGTGCCCACCACCGTTTATTACCTACACACAAAGCATACCACTCATTACTGTTGCCCTTCTTGATCTTGTATATGAGTATGAGACCTCTGGAGTAAAGCAAACCTGGTGTCAAAAAGGTTGCTAATAAATGATGTTGCAGTTGTACTGCCAGAAATGATGAAAACCTGAACTAGGGTGCAAGCTGGGAGAATGAAGAGAAAGGCAAGGATGGACTTGCTGATCACTTAGATGTATAAAGAATGAGAGAAATGGAGAAGTCAAGGAAGACAGTGTTTTCATTTGGCAAGATAAATGAGTAGGATTCCCATACAATCGGAAACATAGGAAAAAGAGAAGGCTCTGGAAAGATAGCAGCATATTCAGTGTGGCCCTTTGTAGTTCAAGGCTTTGGAAAACATTGATAACACTGTTGAAAATATACTTGTATGTCAGTAGACTAGTTGATTAGAAAGTACAGTGCTAAAAGATGAAAGCTTATCATTATGACCTGGGCAGCCATATACATTTTTTTCATTGTCTGTCTCATACATTTTATCTTGAACTCTAACAAGTTATAAGGCAAATATCTGTTCTTGATACCAAGAAAACAAGGACGTGGGAAAGCATGAAATGCCTAGAGTGGGCTTTTAACTGTGAATGATATTTTACGGTGGGAACAGCAGAAACAGTCCTTAGTTCAGTGGAGTGATATAAGTGGGTCATGTTAAAATGCAGATTTTAAATGAATTAAAGCCATTAGGTAGAATTTCTTAGGAAAAAAAAAAACACTTAATACGAAACACGAAGCAGGGCCAGGACTAAGGCAAGAAAAGTGAAGGAGATTCTCAGCCAATTACAGGACCCCAAAAGTGGCTGCCTCCTTTAATTTTGCTCCCTGGGGACGTCATCCTAGTCCTAGCCCTGATCTGGAGCTTTTGCAAATAAACGAGTCATAAATGTTAATGATCATAAATCATAAAATAGAGTTTTCCATCCCATGAGATTCCATGGGCATAATTACAATTAATAATTTGAGATTTATAACCTTATCTAATTCTTACGTACATCCCCAACAAGGGGTGATACAAGCAGAATAACCTCTGGGTTGAGACTTGCAGATATAATCAAAGCTTCAAGCCTTGTCTCGTGAGTTTCTAGGTGAGGCTGCGCTGCCTGGAATCTGGACTATCACTGAACTATCCATTGATAGGCGATTGTTTGCTAGCTGTTTATACTGGCATTCTGCACAAATGGATCCTCCTCTGGAGTAGCATCCATTGATATTGATGTAGTACTCATGGATTTTGAAGGGCCAGTCACTAGCAGATCAGCATGCCAAGTTGCTGGAGGAAGTTTTGGGTTTGGTTTGGTTTGGTTTGGTTTGGTTTGGTTTGGTTTGGTTTGGTTTGGTTTGGTTTGGTTTGGTGGTAAGAACACTTAGCTTGAGATCCACTCCCTTAAGAAATTTCAAAGAGTGTACAATATCGTCCTGTTAACTACAAGTTCTATGTTGTATAGCAGCTCTCTAGAGCTCACTCGTCCAGCATAACTGAGCTTTACACTCACTGAGCAACAACTCCCCATTTTTCTCTCCCCTCCACTCCTAGCAACCACTATTGTATTATCTGCTTCTATGAATTTGACTATTTTAGATACATTATGTAAACGGAATCACTAAGTGTTTATCCTTTTCTGACTGATTTATTTCACTTAGCATAATGTCCTCTATGTTCATTCATGTTGTTGTGAATGGCAGGCTTTCCTTCTTTGTTAAGGCTAAATTATGTTCCATTGTGTGTATACATTGCATTTTCTTCATTTATTCATCTGTCAGTGGACACTTGGATTGTTTCCATATCTTGGCTCTTGTGATTAGTACTGCAATGAACATGGCAGTGCAGATATCCTGATTTCAATTCAGAATCTTTTCCTTATGACATGTCTCATTCAGTCATAGAGAATGTGAGACTTGAAATGGCCCTTAAATATATCATTTAATCCAACCTCTTTGATACATAAATAAGAAAACCGAGGCTCAGAGAAGGGGTATCACAAAGCAAGTGTATAAGTTAGGATTTGGTTCAAATGGACAGAAAACAAAGCAATGTTAATTTCCCTCTCACCAAAGGAAGTAGGAGGTCCAGGACAATGGTAGACAAGGATCCAGTCTCAGACTGTGTCCCTCTGCCATGCTCAGCATGTGGCTTCTGATGAGGGGTCCAAGATGCTGCTTCAGCATTCCAGTGGACTGAGGTCAGACCCCTTCCCTCTGAGGACACTGCCATTCTACCTTCGACTCTTCAGCCAGAACTCAGTCTCATGGGCAAAGTTAGCTGTGGGGAGGGTAGAAAAATGTAATATTTTTTTCTGGGCAGCCATGTACCTAGCTAAAATTTGGAGGGTCTAAAAGAGAAGAGAAGAGCAGCTATAGAGAAACAACTATCAAAGCAGAGCAAATTAATGACATTTCCAGTACTAGCATTCTGTGTCCTGACTCCCAAATGCTTTTTCTACTACACCATAGATTTTTCTCATAGAAATGTGATCTTTAATTAAAGCCTATAAGACCATTTTGAATGTGAACAAATTTATCATTTTATATGCTCATACTAGGTACAATGTTCCTCCTTTGATTAAGAAATTGTTGTATTTATTAGTCCCTAGATAGGAATCAGGCAGACTCATGTTTAATTCGTGTGTATCAGTTTGTGACTTTGGTTGCAGATAAATATAAAACTTAAACTTCAGTACCTTATTCTCTAAACTAGTTATAATGTTATCACCCTGTTGTAAAACTTAAATGAGATAGTATCTAGCCCAGTACCTAGACACCAATAGGTATCTAGTGCTGCAAATGTCAATTCTTGTCTCCTTTCTCCTTTCTTTCTTGGGTTTCCTCCAAGCTAAGATGACCTTGGTTTCTCAAAAGTAATTGAAAAAACTCTGTATCCTTGACAAGGCTGTTCTCCAGATACCTGTAGTAAATTTGTTTAGATGCACAGTGTGTTCTTTTTCGCTTTATAAAAACTCAAATTCCAGCCGATCTTGACTCAATCAGGAAGGTCTGGCACAATTATAGCACTTTTTTAAAGTAATGGTTTCCTGAGCCCCAACCCCAGATAATATGATTAAATGTGTCTGGGGATGACCCAGAAATCTTTAATTTTTACAGCTGTCTGATGAGTCTGATGCACCTGCCGTATGATGTAAGCAGATTAATATGGTGGTAGACCGGAGCAGAGAAAAACATGGAGGCTAAGAGGCCAGTGAAGAGGCTACTGTGATTACCTAAGTGAGAAATGATGGAATAATATGGCAGAGATGAAGAATAATGGATGAAATTAAAATATTTAGTGG
>NW_011888795.1:5886068-5888434 GCF_000151845.1 Pteropus vampyrus | reverse complement strand
ACCCCAAGATCAATAGTAATGTGTAGGACCACAGAAAAGTAAATGCACTCTTTGGCTGCACTCATAGAAAGAGGAGTGTGCATCACAGGGGAAGCATCAGTTCCTAAAATGATGAGTTCATTTCTGTGCCCCACACATTGAAGGAAACCTGGCAAACTAGAACTTTTGCAGAGGAGAGTGATCATGACGAAAATCAACAAAAATCATGTTCCATAAGATATTGTTGAAGGAAACCAGGTATTTATCCCAATAAAGAGGAGGCTGGGAGGGGAGGAGGATGTATTTTCACTACTCTTTAGGACTAGTACATAGAAAAGGCAACGGCTTTGTCCTTAGAAAGCAGAAGTGGGGTCAGTGAGATAAAAGGGATTTAAATCAAAATAATAAAGACTAATAATTAGACCTTCTAGTGGAATGCACATCTTCCAAGAGAGTCTGCTATGACTGGACACGATGCATGCAGTTTCAGGGGCAGCACAAGCACTGACTGATTGAGTGGGGATGTTATAGATGAAATTAATGGATCAAATTGACTGGGCCAGATGACCCCTAAGGTCATTCTCACTGATGTTACTCCGTGATTCTACGCAAAATTCTAGCTCCTTAATTTTTTCGACTGTGCAATAGATAAATTGTCTTTATTACTCGACGTCCCCACTAAAAGTATTTTCATATGCAGAGATGTTAAGAATAATACCGAATACTTCTGAAGAAAAGTAATTCTATACATATATTCCTATACAAATTTATTCTCATGCTATTACCGAGAATAAACAGTAACTTATGGAATTTGAAAACCACATTGTCCTCTGTATAGAGGAAGATCTATTTTGCAATCATATGGTTTGGGCATTATTGTTGCATGAAATACCTTAACTAAATAAACCTAACAAGCTTCATGAAGTTAGAGTGCATTGATTTTATGTGGCTATGTCCAAAAGTTAATATTTATTCACTCAAGCATTTTTATTCAATGAACAATCCTTCCCATATTTCATTCACTCTCTTCTGTGCTGGAAAAAAAAAAAATTAATTCCTTGTCGTTGAAGATCTCATAATCAAATATGGAAGCTGTGCCTATGTTTTAATTACTATGACTACATAACTAACCACTCAAAAACTTAGTGGCTATTAAGAACAATCATCATTTATTAGCTCTGACAATTTGGTGGGTCAGGAATTTGATAGCATCTCAACTGAGTAATTCTGGCTTGGGGTCTCCCATGAGATTTCTGAGTTTGAAATCTCTCAAAGGCTTCTTCACCCTCATGTCTGACACCTGGGCTAGGAATACTTGAACAGCTGTTTTGTAACAACTGGGCTTATTCGAGCATCTCCCTCTACCTGCATGTAATCTCTTTGCCATGGCAGCTTCAGATATCCCAACTTCCAACATGGCAACTCAGGACTTCAAAGTTATATGTCTCAAGAAAATCATATCACATTTCATGAGTAGCATTGGGAGTTATATAACATCACCTCTACTGCATTCCATTGGCCAGGCAGTTACAGATGTCCTTCCAGGCCCTCACTTCTCCCTGGGGGACTGTCAGGATCACATTGGAAGAAGAGGATGTGGGATGGGGATATGTGTTGACATTGTCATCTTCAGAAGGTGTGCTTTGTCATAGCATTTTCCATAGCATCTAAACAGGTAACACTACACACAGAATGCCTGCTACAATGAAGGTGTGAACTGAGCTTTGAATGAATAGAGAGTAGGGGAATGATTAATAGAGGAGGTAACATTCACACATCCTGGTCCCTGAAACTTGAGACATCTACCTTGTTTATAAAAATGTTCAAAGCAGAGGCAACAATGGAAGTAAAGGCCTGCAAGAAAAAGCGCAAAGTGTTAAAAAGTTTACATTGACAGGAATGAAGACTGTTTGGAGAACGATAGGATAGGTACCTGGAAAAGGGAGGTAAGACAATATCTTGAAGAGCCTTGAGTGTCAAGTTAAAAAGTTTGATATTGAGGAGTAGTCACTGGCTTTAGAGCACAAGCATATAAAATACTCCTTTTGAGTAATCTCTTCCATCGAAATTCTTTCCTGCCTTTGATAGTAAACACATCAATTCTGTGAAAGTTTGCTTCCTAGCTTAAACTGAACACAGACTCTAAACTATCAAGTCACTTTAAATTTTTCTTTTTATTCCACCACAAACAACGCTAAGATGGCATGCATTTGAACACACCAAAAGTGATTTCGCTCTTCTAATTTTCAGAACTTTTGGCTAGATGCAGAGTGAGAAATTCATACCTTTTTCAAGTAGTGTGGGTTCTTTTTTCCCATTTTCTCTCATCCATCTGGTTCTCTGGAGGTCTTGGAATTCAGGAAAGTGTTAGTTCACTGTGTTGAAAT
>NW_011888795.1:5883341-5886018 GCF_000151845.1 Pteropus vampyrus | reverse complement strand
AAAAAAAAAATTAATTCCTTGTCGTTGAAGATCTCATAATCAAATATGGAAGCTGTGCCTATGTTTTAATTACTATGACTACATAACTAACCACTCAAAAACTTAGTGGCTATTAAGAACAATCATCATTTATTAGCTCTGACAATTTGGTGGGTCAGGAATTTGATAGCATCTCAACTGAGTAATTCTGGCTTGGGGTCTCCCATGAGATTTCTGAGTTTGAAATCTCTCAAAGGCTTCTTCACCCTCATGTCTGACACCTGGGCTAGGAATACTTGAACAGCTGTTTTGTAACAACTGGGCTTATTCGAGCATCTCCCTCTACCTGCATGTAATCTCTTTGCCATGGCAGCTTCAGATATCCCAACTTCCAACATGGCAACTCAGGACTTCAAAGTTATATGTCTCAAGAAAATCATATCACATTTCATGAGTAGCATTGGGAGTTATATAACATCACCTCTACTGCATTCCATTGGCCAGGCAGTTACAGATGTCCTTCCAGGCCCTCACTTCTCCCTGGGGGACTGTCAGGATCACATTGGAAGAAGAGGATGTGGGATGGGGATATGTGTTGACATTGTCATCTTCAGAAGGTGTGCTTTGTCATAGCATTTTCCATAGCATCTAAACAGGTAACACTACACACAGAATGCCTGCTACAATGAAGGTGTGAACTGAGCTTTGAATGAATAGAGAGTAGGGGAATGATTAATAGAGGAGGTAACATTCACACATCCTGGTCCCTGAAACTTGAGACATCTACCTTGTTTATAAAAATGTTCAAAGCAGAGGCAACAATGGAAGTAAAGGCCTGCAAGAAAAAGCGCAAAGTGTTAAAAAGTTTACATTGACAGGAATGAAGACTGTTTGGAGAACGATAGGATAGGTACCTGGAAAAGGGAGGTAAGACAATATCTTGAAGAGCCTTGAGTGTCAAGTTAAAAAGTTTGATATTGAGGAGTAGTCACTGGCTTTAGAGCACAAGCATATAAAATACTCCTTTTGAGTAATCTCTTCCATCGAAATTCTTTCCTGCCTTTGATAGTAAACACATCAATTCTGTGAAAGTTTGCTTCCTAGCTTAAACTGAACACAGACTCTAAACTATCAAGTCACTTTAAATTTTTCTTTTTATTCCACCACAAACAACGCTAAGATGGCATGCATTTGAACAAACCAAAAGTGATTTCGCTCTTCTAATTTTCAGAACTTTTGGCTAGATGCAGAGTGAGAAATTCATACCTTTTTCAAGTAGTGTGGGTTCTTTTTTCCCATTTTCTCTCATCCATCTGGTTCTCTGGAGGTCTTGGAATTCAGGAAAGTGTTAGTTCACTGTGTTGAAATCCAAAAAAGACTGCTAAACTGTGACAAAAAATTTGCATTCCAGAGACGCTGAAAGAGTTATCCAACCACCTTTTTGCAGCAGCAAAGAGAAAACATCTGGATTTTCTATCTCCTTTGTCTTTCAACAGTTACACGATGGAAACCCCCGTACTCGTCTGTGCCATTCCTATCTACTTAATGTAAACCACTTTTGGTGTGGTGGGGTGGTGAGAGGAACCAAAATATGGAATTATTTTGTTTCTAGGGTCAGAAAATATTACAGCCAAGATACAGTTTAAAGGAAGCAAATCACTTCTCCGACTTCCTTTGTACTCTTCAAAAGGTTACATTCGCGTGGATGGGTTCCAGAGCTGGGTGCTTGACGTACACATCAGCAGTGCTGTGTTCGGAAGGGAACTACACAATTGCAGTCCTCATGCTGGCATGTCTTAATGGCCTTTCTAAGCTTTGGTGCTGTCTTTTTTCTTCCACTGGCAGAAGTATAATTAGAAGGGCTTGTTTTCAACAGAAGCCAAATCTGTTCAACTGATCTCTAGAGAATCGAAGTTAGCTCATGGCCCTCTGGCTGTTCTCTTTGCCACTCCCAGGAGTTAGAGGCTTAAAGTTTTCCCTTTCTTTTGAAAGAGGATCAAGATTGGTTCAAACAAGCTTTTCTGTCATCCCCAGGACTACAAGGAGAGACCTTCCGTGACCCTAGTTGTTTGGCTCAGATCACTTGTGGCTTGCTATAATTTAGGAAGTAATTGCAATTCATAAAGCCGGGTAGAAATAAACATCTTAGCAGAGCTGAGTTCAGGCAACTCAGAAGGAAACCAACATGTGAGCCGAATGATATTGGGAACATTTCTAGTCTCTGCTTGCAGATCTTGATTCTAATGGATGATTCACAATGGATTTAATTGTGATCTGCAATGTGCAGGCAGGCAGGCAAGCCATGTATACACATAGCTGAAAACATCATTACTTAAACCCTGGTTTTAGATTTTACCCTCAGATGGGTCAGTTACCCATAGTTAACAAATACTCTAAAAAAAAAAAAAAAAAGGCATTGGCCCACCTACTATGTTGTGTGATTAACTTCTGATCATTTACATCCTCAGCAAAATTTGCAGCACAAATTTTTTTTAAAACAAATATACTCTTGCTGAGATAAAATCAAAGAACCCAAGAGTTAGAGAGAACTTAGATGTTAGGTAGTTCTGTGTCATTTACATTTTTCATTCAGCAAATACTTATTAAGTGCCAGTTATGTGTTAAGCACTGCTCCAGAAGCTGTGAATGCAGTAGTGTCTCAAACAGACTGGTGGGGAGATAAGCAATAAGCCTGTCA